>NC_082685.1:146124142-146440058 GCF_949987515.2 Delphinus delphis | reverse complement strand
TGAAGAGATTATAGTCAAAAACTTCCCTAACATGGGAAAGGAAATAGTCAATCAAGTCCAGGAAGGACAGAGTCTCCCATACAGGATAAGCCCAAAGAGAAACAGGCCTAGACACATTAATCAAACTATCAAAAATTAAATACAAAGAAAAAATATTAAAAGCAGCAAGGGAGGGCTTCCCTGGTGGTGCAGTGGTTGAGAGTCCACCTGCCGATGCAGGGGACACAGGTTCGTGCCCCGGTCTGGGAAGATCCCACATGCTGTGGAGCGGCTGGGCCCGTGAGCCATGGCCGCTGAGCCTGCGCATCCAGAGCCTGTGCTCCACAACAGGAGAGGCCACAACAGTGAGAGGCCCATGTACCACAAAAAAAAAAAAAAAAAAAAGAAATGAAAAAGGAGAGATCACAACTGACACTGCAGAAATACAAAAGATCGTTAAGACACTACTACAAGCAACTATATGCCAATAAAATGGACAACCTGAAAGAAATGGACAAATTCTTGGAAAAGTACAACCTTACAAGACTGATCCAGGAAGAATTAGAAAACATAAACCGGCCAATCACAGGTAATGAAATTGAAACTGTAATTAAAAATCTTCCAACAAACAAAAGTCCAGGACCAGATGGCTTCACAGGCAAACGCTATCAAACATTTATAGAAGAGTTAACACCTATCCTTCTCAAGCTCTTCCAAAAAATTACAGAGGGAGGATCACTCCCCAAACTCAGTCTACGAGGCCACCACCACCCTGATATCAAAACCAGACAAAGAGGTCACAAAAAAAGAAAATTATAGACCAAAATCACTGATGAACACAGACGTGAAAATCCTCAACAAATACTAGCAAACAGAATCCAGCAACACATTAGAAGGATCATACACCATGATCAAGTGGGATTTATCCCAGGGATGCAAGGAAACTTCAATATAGGGAAAACAATCAATGTGATACACCATATTAACAAAATAAGGAATAAAAACCATATGATCATCTCAACAGATTCAGAAAAAGCTTTTGACAAAATTCAACACCCATTTATGATGAAAACTCTCCAGAAAGTGGGCACAGAGGGAACCTACCTCAACATAATAAAGGCCATATACTACAAACCCACAGTAAACATTGTTATCAATGGTGAAAACCTGAAAGTATTTCCTCTAAGATCAGGAACAAGACAACGATGTCCACTCTCACCACTCTTATTCAATATAGTATTGGAAGTCCTAGCCACAGCAATCAGAGAAGAAAAAGAAATAAAAGGAATACAAACTGGAAAAGAAGAAGTAAAACTGTCAGTTTGCCAATGACATGACACTATACATAGAAAATCCTAAAGATGCCACTAGAAAACTACTAGAACTAATCAATGAATTTGGTAAGGTTGCAGGATACAAAAGTAATGCAGAGCAATCTCTTGAATTCTTATACACTAACAACGAAAGATCAGAAAGAGAAATTAAGGAAACAATCCCATTTACCATCGCAACGAAAAGAATAAAATACCTAGGTATAAACCTACTTAAGGAGGCAAAAGACCTGTACTCAGAAAACTATAAAACACTGATGAAAGAAATCAAAGATAACATGAATTGATGGAGAGATATTCCATGCTCCTGGACAGGAAGAACCTATATTGTGGAAATGACTATACTACCCAAAACAACCTACAGGTTCAATGTAATCCCTATCAAACTACCAATAGCATTTTTCACAGAACTAGAATAAGAAATTTTACAATTTGCATGGAAACACAAGAGAACCCGAAGAGTCAAAGCAATCTTGAAAAACAAAAACGGAGATGAAGGAATCAGGCTTCCCGACTTCAGACTATACTACAAAGCTACAGTAATCAAGACAGTGTGGTACTGACACAAAAACAGAAATCTAAATCAATGGAACAAGATAGAAAGCCCAGAGATAAACCCACGCACATATGGTCACCTTATCTTTGATAAAGGAGGCAAGAATATACAGTGGAGAAAAGACAGCCTCTTCAATAAGTGGTGCTGGGAAAACTGGACAGGTACATGTAAAAGTATGAAATTAGAACACTCCCTAGCACCATACACAAAAATAAACTCAAAATGGATTAAAGACCTCAATATAAGTCCAGACACTATCAAACTCTTAGAGGAAAACATAGGCAGAACACTCTATGACATAAATCACAGCAAGATCGTTTTTGACTCACCTCCTAGAGAAATGGAAACAAAAACAAAAATAAACGAACGGGACCTAATGAAACTTAAAAGCTTTTGTACAGCAAAGGAAACCATAAACAAGATGAAAAGACAATCGTCAGAATGGGAGAAAACAGTTGCAAATGAAGCAACTGACAAAGGATTAATCTCCAAAATATATAAACAGCTCATGCAGCTCAATATCACAAAAACAAACAACCCAGTTCAAAAATGGGCAGAAGACCTAAACAGACATTTCTACAAAGAAGACATACAGATGGCCAACAAATGCATGAAAAGATGCTCAACATCACTAATCATTAGAGAAATGCAAATCAAAAGTACAATGAGGTATCACCTAACACCAGTCAGAATGGCCATCATCAAAAAATCTACAAACAATAAATGCTGGAGAGGGTGTGGAGAAAAGGGAACCCTCTTGCACTGCTGGTGGGAATGTAAATTGATACAGTCACTATGGAGAACAGTATGGAGGTTCCTTAAAAAACTAAAAGTAGAACTACCATACAGCCCAGCAATCCCACTACTGGGCATATACCCTGAGAAAACCATAATTCAAAAAGAGTCATGTAGCACAATGTTCACTGCAGCTCTATTTACAATAGCCAGGACATGGAACCAACCTAAATGTCCATCAACATATGACTGGATAAAGAATGTGGCACATATATACAATGGAATATTAGCCATAAAAAGAAACGAAACTGAGTTATTTGTAGTGAGGTGGATGGACCTCGAGTCTGTCATACAGAGTGAAGTAAGTCAGAAAGAGAAAAACAAATGCCGTATGCTAACACATATATATGGAATCTAAAAAAAATAGTTATGAAGAACCTAGGGGCAGGACAGGAATAAAGACGCAGATGTGGAGAATGCACTTGAGGACATGGGGAGGGGGAAGGGTAAGATGGTACGAAGTGAGAGAGTGGCATGGACTTATATACTACCAAATGTAAAAGAGACAGCTAGTGGG
Organism: Delphinus delphis; assembly: GCF_949987515.2. Taxonomy (NCBI): domain Eukaryota; kingdom Metazoa; phylum Chordata; class Mammalia; order Artiodactyla; family Delphinidae; genus Delphinus; species Delphinus delphis. Next base: position 146,436,880 of record NC_082685.1, on the reverse strand, counting down.
AAGCAGCCGCATAGCATAGGGAGATCAGCTCGGTACTCTGTGACCACCTAGAGGGGTGGGATAGGGAGGGTGGGAGGGAGACGCAAGAGGGAGGAGATACGGGGATACACGTAGATGTATACTGATTCACTTTGTTATAAAGCAGAAACTAACACACCACTGTAAAGCAATTATACTCCAATAAAGATGTTAAAAACAACAACAACCTACATGCACCACAATGTTCACTGCAGCTCTATTTACAATAGCCAGGACATGGAACCAACCTAAATGTCCATCAACAGATGACTGGATAAAGAATGTGGCACATACATACAATGGAATATTACTCAGCCATAAAAAGAAAAGAAATTGAGTTACTTGTAGTGAGGTGGATGGACCTAGAATCTGTCATACAGAGTGAAGTAAGCCAGAAAGAGAAAAACAAACGCTGTATGCTAATGCATATATATGGAATTTTAAAAAGCAGTACTGATGAACCTAGTGGCAGGGCAGGAATAAAGACGCAGACGTAGAGAACAGACTTGAGGGCACAGGGTGGTGAAGGGGAAGCTGGGATGAAGTGAGAGAGTAGCCCTGACGTATATACACTACCGAATGTAAAATGGATGACTAGTGGGAAGCTGCTGCACAGAACAGGGAGATCAGCTTGGTGCTTTGTGATGACCTAGAGGGATGGGATAGGGAGGGTGGGAGGGAGGCTAAAGAGGGAGAGGATATGGGGATATACGTATACATATAGTTGATTCACATTATTGTACAGTAGAAACTAACACAACATTGTAAAGCATTTATACTCCAAAAAAGATGTGGAAAAAAAGAAACAAGTAGAAGGACAACATCAAAGATGAACAGAATCAAATTAAGAAAATGATTATTTAGGTTGCAATGTGAAGCATCTTGGTGGCTGAAGTTATTTAAAGAAAAAAGGTCTCTTAAATATTACCTATTAAATGATGTGAAACCTAGAATTATAATATTTGCTTAAAAAAACATTCATGTGTATATATTTTTCTTTCCCATCTTTAATAGTAGTAAGAAGAACAATGCTTAGTAAGGGGCAGGCACCATGCTAAGCACTTTTAAATAAATGATTTCATTTAATTTCTCATAACTAGATGCCACTATACCACAATTTTAAAGATTAAAAAACCAGAAAACCTTAAAGAGGTTAAAAGGTCATACAACTAGAAGCTTAAGGGGCTAGGATTTAAACCCAGGTCTTACTGACTCAAACCTGGTTTTTTGTTTTTGTTTTTTAAAGACAACTGTATTTCAATAAATATCCTTTACAATTGATCCAGACAGATAACATTACTAGTTTCCTTGGATAGTAGTTTCTAGTTCTGATAGAGGTAAAGGGCTATGAAAAAAAAAATACTTTGGGAGATTATGGTAACACAGGTACTTTCATTTGGTGGTAGTGTATACCTGTAAAACCTTCTTTTAAAAAAAAAAAAAATCACACAGCTGACAAGTTCAAAACCACATACTAATGAACCCAGTAATGTCAGTACTAAAGATTTACAATAGGGCTCTTACACTTACTGAAAACACAAAAAATACTCAGTGAAGCTTTTTATCTGCAATGCACTGGAAACAATCTAAATATCAAACCCTAGGAAGTTTGGTCAACTAATTGTAATAGTAGTGAAGTTAGCCTCTTCATCATTATATAACTAACACTTACTGAGTGAGTGCTTATTAGATGCTAAACACTGTTCTAAGCCTTTACATACATTAACCAATTTTAATCATCATAATCACCTCTTGGTGGTAGATACAACTATTATTCCAATTTTACAGATAAAAATGTTTATGCTACTAAAATAGGATTTTATGAATACCATTACAAGCACTTGTCTGTATAAAAGCCATTTCTGTATTCCAGTGGACACAGGTGAAGGTTGATACATGCATGACAAACTTCCGACTCCTAAGTCCATGTGTAGGATGTTATATCTTTGCACGTGCACAGCACTTTATTTCATACTCATACACATGTTGATGCACAGCACTTTATTTCATACTCAACAATTCTTAATAAAAACTGTCAAGCCTTTTTTTTTTTTTAATTTATTTATTTTTGGCCACATTGGGTGTTTGTTGCTGCACGTGGCCTTTCTCTAGTTGCGGCGAGCAGGGGCTACTCTTCATTGCAGCGCATGGGCTTCTCTTGTTGTTGAGCACAGGCTCTAGGCACGCGGGCTTCAGTAGGTGTGGCACACAAGTTTAGTTGCTCCGCGGCATGTGGGATCTTCCCGGACCAGGGATTGAACCCATGTACCCTGCGATGGCAGGCGGATTCTTAACCAGTGAGCCACCAGGGAAGTCCTTTTTAAAAAAATTTTTCTATTTATTTGGCTATGCTGGGTCTTAGTTGAGGCATGCAGGATCTTTTAAGTTGTGGCATGTGGGCTCCTAGTTGCAGCATGTGGGATCTAGTTCCCTAAGCAGGGATCAAACCCGGGCCCCCTGCATTGGGAGCACAGAGTCTTAGCCCCTGGACCACCAGGGAAGTCCCAGAACTGTCAAGTCTTCTTAAAAAAAGTTTACTAACAGCTTTTGGTGATTTGGGGATGTGTATTTACTCAAGTAGATGGTTTCTGTTATGGGGTAGCTAAGTGCTGAGTTATTATTTTTAAGCTAAAGTGAGTGAGATGATACAGTTCAAGTACAACTTGCTGATTCTCCTGCAACCTAAAAGAATGTTAGTTATTTGCCCTGTTGTGTCAGTGTTCTATCACTTAAAACCTCTTTTATTCAGACAAGTGCTTGTAATGGTATTTACCAAGTTGAAGACTCTTTGTGGAAGACAGGAAAGGAAGAGTAGAAAAATTCCAATTATCCACATCTAATTATATCTAATAATAAATAGACATCTAGCATGTAGATAAAAGAAAAAAATAAATAATGTAAGATCTTCCAAAGGAGTAAGATCTTCCAAAGGAGTAAGATGCAGGGGAAAATTAATATCAAAGGTGGCTGTGAATTCTCAACACAAGTGTCCCAAAGAGGCTTCACATACCCAAAACCCTCTGTTGGTTCAGGGAAAGAGAAATTGTTCTTGAAAGGAAATGGTAAATAGGTTTAGGAAACAAACAGAGCAGATTCTGCATAAGCAAAGCCTCTAGGAAGCCATCCTGGGTTTGAAACCTGAAGCATAAAGGTGTGCCAATGGAATCCACCTCACAGACTATCACAGCACATTCAATCAGGACACAGGAGAGACAAAGCCCATGTCTGGGAATTCCCTGGTGGTCCAGTGGTTAGGACTCAGTGCGTTCACTGCTGGGGCCTGGGTTCAATCCCTGGTTCGGGAACTAAGATCCCGCAAGTCATGTAACGTGGCCAGAAAAAAGCCCAAGGTTTACGTGCAGCCAAACCCTACTCCTTTCCATAAGCAATCCTCAAAGCAGAGCTCATGGGGGAAGAAAAAGGAGAAGTATTTTAAAAGGTGTGGATACATTCAAAGACAGTTCTTGTTTGGTTGTCTCAGCATAAAAGGATGATTTTGTAATGGAACTGACAATGCTAAGCACTAACGAGATGAAAAAACTGAAACAAACCAGACACAACATCTGTGCATTTGGGAGGAACACAGCATGAAAAATAGAGTTGAAAAATCTATTCTTGGGACTTCCCTGCTGGTGCGGTGGTTAAGAATCCGCCTGCCAATGCAGGGGACATGGGTGTGAGTCCCGGTCCAGAAAGATCCCACGTGCCAAGGAGCAACTAAGCCCGTGCGCCACAACTACTGAGCCCACGTGCCACAACTACTGAAGCCCTCATGCCTAGAGCCCATGCTCCGCAACAAGAGAAGCCACCACAATGAGAAGCCCGTGCACTGTAACTAGAGAAATATCATCCCCCGCCTGCCACAACTAGAGAAAGCCTGCGTGCAGCAACAAAGATCCAACCCAGCCATGTGGACTTCGAGCAACAATAGTACGTCACTGCTTGTAACAAGTAGTATCACTTGTTACAACAAATGTATCACTCTGGTGCAAATATTGAGGGGGAGGCTATCTATGTATAGTGGAGGAGGGTAGGTGAGAACTCTGTACTTTCTGCTCAGTTTTGCTGTGAACCAAAAAGTGTTTTAAAAAATATCTATTAAAATATAATCTATTCTGGAAGAATCTTAATTTAAGGAAATGAAGATATAACCTAACATTCTGAGTAATCGAGAACTTGATAAATACAAAAAGCCAATAAAAAAGCTCAAAGTTGAGATGAAAAGGAAGACTGCAGAGCTAATTAAGCAAACTGAAATGCAAAATAACATTATTATGGAATAATGAATTATAAATAGCAAAGAAGATTAGGACACAGTTGGAAACTAAATTACTGCCAAAGAGACAATAATAGGGGACAAAAGAGGAAAGAGAACAAAGATTAAAACAATCACAAAGATAACAGATACGTAGGACAATGGCAATGCAATATAAGGATAATTGGTGCCCCTGAAAATAGAGAATCATATTAATAATTTGTCAAATCTGCAGGGCAAAAAGGACAAAGTTTTCAATGAAATGCTGATATTGAACAACAGATTCCAAGACATAATTTGGTTAAGTTACTAAAATTCAAGGATAAAGAATTTTTCAGCAGCCTGTAGAAAAAGTAAAGGCAAAAAAATTAGGCTGGACTTAGATTTAGTAATACTCAGTGCTGGAAGATAATGGAGCAACACCAATAAATGGAGGAGGAAAAATTGTGACCTAACAATATATTTCTCAATAAAGTAATGGTAACTGGCAAAGATTCTCAAACATGAAAGAAATTTTAAAAACTTAGAACACTTTTTGATAAAAACTATATGATGATATAATGCAGTCAATCAAGAAATAAAAAGAGGAAGCCCCAGTAAAAGATCTAACGGTTGGCATCAAACCATTCAGATACAGAAAATTAAACAAAGGGAATATGACTACAGAAGGTAAATGTAGTTATTTTTAAACCTTCAAGGTTTAAAAAAGCATTAAGTGTAAACTTTCCTTGTTTTCTAAGTGGAATCAGCATACATTAAGACATAAATCAAGAAACAGGTTTTAATACATTCTTAAAGGAACGAATGAAAAAAAGAAAATATAACAAAAAACGCAAAAGAGGACGTGAGGAGTACGAAGAAGTGATAATTTTCTCAGCTTTTATAGATGAGAGGTTAACAAACATTACCTAAAATGGTTAAACAAATAGATGAAAATACCACAAAAAAACTGTAAACAGGGCAACAACTAATTGTATAAATAATCAGAGGGAAACCCATTCACACATAAAAAAGAACAAGAAAAAGGTAAGAATTATGGGAAAGGGCAGAAGAAAACAAAGGAAACAAACAGAATCATACCAGACAAATGTTAATATAAAAAGCTAGAGTTTAGGAGGCTGGGGGTACAGACAAAATAAGTGAAGGGGATTTAGAGGTACAAACTTCCAGCTTTAAGGTAAGTAAGTCAGAGGGGAGGTAAGTGCACATAGGGAATATGGTCAATAATACTGTAATAACTTTGGTAACAAATCATAACTGGTCATTATTTCAGTAATCATTTCATAATGTATAAAAATATCAAATCACTATGTTGTACACCTGAAACTAATATAATTTGTAAGTTAGTTGTAATTCTTTTTTTTAAAGCTTGAGTTTTTTTTTTTTTGCGGTATGTGGGCCTCTAACTGTTGTGGCCTCTTCTGTTGCGGAGCACAGGCTCTGGACGTGCAGGCTCAATGGCCATGGCTCAAGGGCCCAGCCACTCCACGGCATGTGGGATCTTCCCGGACCGGGGCACGAACCTGTGTCGCCTGCATCGGCAGGCGGACTCTCAACCACTGCGTCACCAGGGAAGCCCAAAGCTAGAGTTTTGATATTAATAAATGGACAAGGCTTATTAACTAATAGCAGAAAGTATTAATTAAATGGCCTTTATAATGGCAAAAGGTTCAAATTCACAATTACGACATAGTTGTATTAAATGTCTATGTCCAAAATACTACTGCAACAAAACAATAAAGAACTGTAGAAAACACAACAAAATACCAGACTTTAATTTATCTTTGTCAGTCCATGGACAGATAAAGTAGACAAAAAATATGAAGCAAAGGAGATAGAATGTATGAACAGAATTGATGAAGTTGAACTAAGGGATATATATTAAATGCTATACCTTGCTGAGAACACATTTTTTAAGTGCCCACACTTCACAAAAACTGTACATATGAGACCACAAAGAAAACTTTAAATTTCCAAAGTTGCAAATAGTAGAATATATTTATTGCATTATTTTTATATGCTATAAAAACTAGAAGTTATTTACAAAAGCAACTCTTCTTCAGTCATGTAGAATTAAAAAATTCCCTCAAAACTACTCCTGGCTTAAAGACAATATTCAAATGAATTTCGGACTGCATAGAAAAAAAAGAAAAAATATTATACACACACACACACGTATATATATATATATATATATATATATATACATGTATATATGGCCAAAACCTATGTCCAGCCTTAAACTACAGCTTAAAAACCTCTATAATTAAAGAGTGAGTGAATGAAACAAGTATCCAACTCATGAAGTTTGTAAAAGAACAAAAATAAACCCAAGGAAAATAGAAAATTAGAGATGAAGTAAAAAATTAATGAATTACTTAAGAAGGAAAATGGCAGATCTGGCAGGTAAATCCAAGGAGCTGGCTCTTTGAGGGGAGGAAAAAAATAATAAATTGGATAAACTACTGCCTAAAGAATATAATACTAGGAGAGATTTTTAAATGTCAAAATACTGACATTTTGGTGTGCTTTAACCTACTAAAATACTTGTGTATTTTATGTTATATGTACATGATTTCAAAGATCGTCCAGCAGCTTTGTTTGCCCTCCCTGATTCTCCCATCATTACCCTGTCATGGCCTATCTTCCCTCAGTTCCTTTCACCTGTGCATCCTCTCTTCCACTCAGTTCTTAGATCTCTGCACCCTCAAAGGAGAGAGGGTCCCTTGAAGTTTATGGCTCTGATAAAGAGGAAAAGTTAGGTGTAGGCAAAGGGCCATCTGTAGTGTTGGACTTCCAAACTCCAAGAGTAGCCCAGGAGTGGCCTGAGAGTTCAGTCTCGAAAGTACTGAAGCTTAGACTTACTACAACAGAAATAGCCTCAAGGGCACCTGGGTTGAAGGGACTGAAGTTGAAGGAATCAGGAAGTAAAATGATAATGCATAATGCTTATATTTTTGAACATTTAAAAAATTTAAAGTTATATAATGCTCATAAATTTTTATATTTAAAATCTATTAAGAATTCAGTGAATTCTCATCACAAATAAATACTGAACACCCATTTGCTATTTTGTTCCTATATAGCAACTGCTATTACTGGCTAGTCTAATCAAAGAATTAAAATAAAAAAGATGCTACAGGTATTTTTAAAAGTCTAAAAATCTGAGTTATCTGGCTGAATTGGTCAATTTTTCTAGGAAAAGATAAGTTGCCAAAAATTACCCCAAGAGAAAGAAAAACTAAACAAACCAATTAATCACAATAAAAGAAACCAAGAAAGCGTGACCCCTTTTATAAATGACTGATGATGTCACATGAATTTTATAAATTATCAAAAAAGTTTTTTAAAAAACTATATATATATATATATATATATATTTTTTTTTATTTTTTGGCTGTGCTGGGTCTTAGTTGAGGCACGTGGGCTTTCTAGTTGAGGCGTGCAAGCTCAGTAGTTGTGGCTCATGGGCTTAGTTGTCCTGCGGCATGTGGGTCTTAGTTCCCTGACCAGAGATTGAACCTGTGTCCCCTGCATTGTAAGGCGGATTCTTTACCACTGGATCACCAGGGAAGTCCCAAAAAACATATAGTTTTGATGCTTCTAAAAACTGTTTCAGAGTTTAGAGAAAGAACGAAAGCTTCTAAGGTATTCTTATAGAGTTAGTGCATTATTGATCCTAAATCTAACAAAGAAGACAAAAATAAAACCACAAAAATTTCCTTTATGTCACTGCAAAATTCCTAAATAGACTATCAGCAAACAGAACTTAACAGTTCATTGAGATTATTCTCAAATATAGGAGAATCCATCTCTGGAATGCAAAGGTAGCTCAATATCAGTAGATATATTTGTAAATATACAATATTAACAGGGTGAAGGAGAAAAACTATACATTCATGTCAAGAAACCTTGAAAAATTATCGATAAAGTTCAATTTACATTCCTGATTCAAAATTACTTAGTAAACTAAGAGAGGGTTGACATTTCTAACATTACAAAGAAATAAGGATCTCAAATAAAAGGCTATACCACCATGCTTAACAGACTTTACATACTAGAAACATTTCCAAAGCAATTAAAACATAACGTGCATGTAAAGTATTATTTCTTTTATTCCATAATTATTCTAGGAGTATCAACCAACTAAATTAGGAAAGAGATTGGTAGATATGATTCCAAGCCAAGAGAATCACATGAAAAAAATTACTACAAATAAAGGAATGCAGTCAGGTCGTGGGTTACAAAATTAATATATTTAATATATATAAACAATAACCAGAAAATGGTATTTTAAAAAACTAAAAGATAAATACCTAGGTACAAACAACTATGCTCAGAACCCATTCAAATCTAAATAAGTGTGTAACATTCATTCCAATAAGTAGGACATCCCATAAAGAAGAGTCAGTATTATAAAAGTGATGACATTCCACCAATTATTAATTCAATACAGTGCTACTTAAAAATCATCAAGAGAACCGGAGAAACTGAACAAAACAGTAGTCAAGTTCTTTCAGAAAAAGAAGCATGAGAAAAGCACCACCCCCCAAAAAATCTTCTGTGTAAGATGGTGTTTATAATGAATAGCAGAGAATGAAGAGGGAAGACTTCTGATGAAGAGGACTATCAGCATTTTAAAACACACTATGAAGCTTTAAAAATTAAAAGAGTTTGGTACTAGAAAAGACCGAGCAATGAAAGAGGGCTGCAGAAGTAGGCCTGCAAAAAAGGAACTTTGGTTTGTGACAGGGTTTCTCTTCCTCAGTGCTACTGATAACCAGTTTTGACAACCAAAGTTATCCCCAAACATTGCCAAATGTCCCCTAGAGGGCAAAACTGATGGTGGCTGAGAACCACTGGTTTATGATAATGGTGATATTTCAAAGTGGGGGTTGGGAGAACAAACATCACTACTAAATAAAATGTTAAATGGTACTGGAATAATTGGTAATTGGTCTGGAAAAACATATAGCTGGATCCACCTTTAATCCATGTATGATTTTTAAATTAATTTTTAATTATACAAGTAATAAAATATATATTTCATCCTAGTAAAATCCAAACATTACAGATCTCTACCAATCTCACTACTCACTACTGAGAGATAACCACTGTTGTAATATGAAATACATCCTTCCAGGAGGTTTGCTATGTATTACGACTAAAGAACTAAATAAACAAGCAAGCAATCATCTGTAGAAAATATCATATGATGGGGGGAAAAAAAGCTCTAGAAGAAAGCATGTGTGAATAATTTATAACCTAAAATATGAAAGAATCTTATAAGCAGAAATAAAACCGTTAAGTCATAAAACATTAATGGATTAAAATTTGCAAAGATTTTAAAGCTTTTATAAAACAGCAAAAATTAAGTTGAAAAGCAGATGAACAACTGGAAAAACTTATTTTTTAATACAGATAAGAGTTAATTTCTTATAGAGTTATAAATTGAGAAAACGAATAATAAAGGAACTGGCAGTTAAGAGAAAAAGAATTACAAATGCCAATAATCACATAAAGAAATCTAAATAAAAAATGAGACACCGTTTTTTTAACCTATCATGTTAAAGAAGCGTGATGATATCCCAAAGTTAGTGAGGGTGTGAAGGAAATGATCAGTTCAACAATTTTTGGAAGTTTTAAATGATCTACCTTTCCGGTAACAATCAACACATGTCCTTTGACCTTGGAATTCTATAGCAATTGACCCTAGCCATTTATCACATGTATATAATACTCATAAAAGCCTGATAACAATACAATGAAAATTTAATAGCAAAAGACTGCAAACAATGCAACTGTCCATTAAATGGATACCAGTTAAATAAAATACTGCATGTCCATACAAAGGCAACACCATATAGTCAATACAGCTCTCAAAGAGCTCCAAGATGCATTTTGTTGAGAAAGATGCAAACAATGTAAACAGCATGACCCACTCCAGTGTTAAAAAAAAGAATTAAGATAACCCTGGCTATTCAACTCTCTCTAACCCAACTCTGGAATCAGTAGTTTCAGTTATATTTCTGAATGAATCCCTCTCTATCTGAATTCTTGTAGGAACCCAAATGGTTCAATATCAAAGGGATTTATGTACATAAATAATAATAGGAACATACATGGGACTTCCTTGGTGGCGCAGTGGTTAAAACTCCATGCTCCCAATGCAGGGGGCCTGGGTTCGATCCCTGGTCAGGGAACTAGATCCCACATGCATGTTGCAATTAAGAGTTCACACGCCACAATTAAGGAGTCCACGTGACGCAACTAAGGAGCTGGTGTGCTGCAACTAAGGAGCCGGCAAGCCCCAACTAAGGAGCCCGCTTGCCACAACTAAGACCCAGCACAACCAAACAAATAAATATTTTTTTAAAAAAGGAACATACGCGATATATATGCATGCATTTTTTCCCCTAGGAAAAAAATCACAACAAACTGTGTCAAGATGGCTTGCCTTTAAATGACGAGAAGGCTTTCATTTCTACTTCATGCCTTTCTGCATTATTCGAATTTCCTAATTTTATGCATTTTTGAATAATGTATATTTCTAAATCTTAAAAATTCCTTTTAAATTATTTTGTTAAAATGTCAACAAAACCTTGCATAGGTAGATTAATAGCTCATTTTTAGTTTTCTTTGTACCTTTATGTATGTACAACTCATAATCGGTCCTATTTTAAAGAAAGTAATAAACACTGTGAGAAGAGTTAAAAAAAAAAGAGAGGAAAATACAGAAAGAAAATCAAGTGGAATTCTCAGAAAATTAAGACCCCAGGATTTCTCACTAGAAGAAAAAAACTACATTTAGGAAATGAAAAGAAAGTTGATAATTAGATGTAAGATGAGTCTATTAAAAAACTGCATATTTCCTATATGTTTATTTTTCACACCATACAATTACATATTACTCACCCAGCTTGGAAAATCAGACCAAGTTGGAACTCGCTGACAGAGGTCCCGAAGAATACGTATGATAATCACACAGGACTGCAGACCATTAGCTCTAGCCTTGAGAGCAACACAAAAACCAACTGAATTAATCTTAGAAATACTGAAAGTATCCCTTGATGAAAAAAAAGTTAAAATACCACTGTTCAATGGAAGCTCAGATAAAAATAAAACAAAAATAACCACACTTAAAATTGGATTCAATGAGCTGCCATTTACAGCAATATTTTATGCCAGGGTTAGTATTTAAAAGCTGATATTTTAGGTCAAAGTAAACAGATTATACAAGAATAATTGTTCTTGATCCCCTGTGAACCTTGACCTGTGTTCATTTAAAACAGTAAACTTCAAAAAAAAGTCTGCCTACATTAGAAATAAAAGAAAAAGTAAAGAGCTAAAAAGTTTGTCTAGGGACTGAAAGATTAAGGAAATCTGTTTGGTTTCCTTTCTGTGCCTTTGCATAACTGCAAAGTCACTAAACCAAACAGCTGCTTCCTCACCTTTCATTCCCTACACTTATTAACTTAGAGAAAGAGGGGGGGAAAATCTTAAAACTATACACAAAGCTTTAAACACATATTCCATTATTTAAAGCAAAGTTAATCTGCAGCCTTATGGAATATAATATATGTACACAAACTTGTGATGTTCCTAAACAAGTCAACTTTAAATATAGCCACTAAAAATAAAAATAAAAAAACCCAAACTACAAAACACCCCCAAAACCTGAGTTTATTGTCAAATTAATAGTAACTGCAATATGCAGATCTTCACACCCAGCTTTCTATGTTAACATTTTCTGATATTTAATTTAAAATAGTATTGCTTGGGCAATCTTTTGAAATGTTTAAACACAGTTAAACATGTTGTACTGAACTACTCTCTCATAAGGCTACAAGAAAAAAGTAAAATGATGTTCCGAACCTGGAACCACTTAGCGTGGCGTAGAGCAGCCAGAGCGTCAAGGCATTTTTGCCTGTCCAAGACGTCCGGTGGGTCTTTCACCATACCCGAGGTTACATCTAAAATGGATTGAATTGGCAAAATGCAGTGAGGAATGGGTGTTTGACCAGGTGAGCAAGACACTTCCTTAAAGTAGCATCAGTGTCACATGAGCCATTTGAGAGTCTGTCAACACTTTAAAGTACCCAGGGAGTTATTTTCAACAAATTCACATAATCTAATATGAAGATCAAGATGAGAATTAAACTCTTTATTTTAGAAATATAATAAATAATTTCTGCAAATATAAACCCTACCCACCAAAATAAAATCAAAAGGAAGGATTACTGGACACAGCGCACCAGCACAAAGACGACAAGACAAAAGGGAACACAAAAATCCACCTTAATAAATGAGAATGTACAATAAACTACTGAGTTTGTTCAGTATTTTAAATGGTCATAGGTTATTCTGGGGCTAATATGTCAAAGAACTAACAATAAATATGGGATGATCAATGAAGTAATAATCATAGAAAAAAAATAAAGAGCCAAAAATAGGCATTTCTAAGAGTTCAATGACTTCTCTTCCACAAGAGAATTTTAGCTTTAAGAATTAAGGGAATATGAAATGCCCTTTAAAATTCAAAGTTCCCATGAAGTAATTCAAAGAATAATTGGAGAGAAACAATGAGTAAAGTAGAAAAGGGCAATAGGAACTAGCATGGTTAAATAGAATAAGTATAGAAATAGAACAGATGCAGTAAGCAGAATGGTTTGATGATATATCTGTAGAATCTTTTAAGTTGCAAGTCAGTTATAATAACTGATTTTAATCAGATTATTGTATTAAAACATAAATGAGCTATATAAAACTTAAGAAAATCTGAACCTAAATCAGGACAAGAAGTTAACTTTTCATTCATAAAAGGCCAGCTTTACGTTCATCTAAAACATATCTGTAAACTGTGTATAAAAGTTGCTAATCAAATTTGCTAATCAAACTATTCATAGGTATAAGTCAATCTAATTCACAACTGTGGTGATTTTAAAATATTTTCTAAATATAGGAAAATTACATACCAGGCAAGTAAGCTACTGAAAACAGTCTTCTAGATAAAAAGCACCAAAACTATGGGACATTTAGGATATAATTTTATAAATCATTGAGGGCACCAAATGAATATGTGGGACAAAAGATGAAATATACGATAAAAGAAAACATGAAGATGATTTTACTTTAAGAGTACTAGCAACGCTGGGCAAATTATTTGTCTATTTTTATATGAGCATTCAGAAATCTTAAAAGATATCTGTCCTTATTTTGAGTAGATGACATATTAAAAAGCATATTTAAAAAGTAATAAAGAATTTCATCCCTTGTCTGGGCTTTTTATTCTTAGTTCCTACTCCTTACATAATCAGATGGCACAAATTTTCAGAATACATATTAGAAGGGAATTTTACAGATAATCAAAGAACACTGTGTGGCATTCTGAAAATGAACACTGAAAGAGGAATGTGGGTACTAAAAAGAAAAGTATCAAGTCAGAAATAGTAGTAATTTTTAAAAACTAATAAACAATCTCAAAACCTGAAAAACCAACTACTGAATCCAGAAATATAATGAACATAAGAAATGGGCTATTCTGAGAGAAGGAAAAGGAACACAGGAAAGCACAGCTAATTAAAGAAGTAAAAAAAAGCAAGAAACAACAACAACAAAAAACCACTCCCCAAAGCAAGGTTACAGAACATGCTGAAGAACCCTTTCCATGTCCCTTATTTATTTACATTATCTGCTAAAGCTAAAATGCAAATAGGTGATAATGTGCAATCTCTTTCTAAAAGTTTCTGAATTTTTAATGTTAATTCATGTTTTAATTTCCTCCAATACGGAAGAAAAGTTTTCCTTTTGCACACAAGCATTCATAACTTTGGAAATTTAAATTAATGATATAATTTCAAAGATGCCAAGACACCTATTGCAATTTAAAAACAACTTAAGAGCTATAAGTAGGAAATTTCTGGCAAATTTAGAGTGTGGATTTTTGCACCCATTCTATATTTCAAGTGGATTAACCCCTTAGATATATTGTACTAAGATCATACTTTCTTCCTAATACCCAGTTAACAAAACAAAACCAGTTAATTTATTTAAAAGAAAGCAAATTCTTACCCTACAAAAGTGTGTTTCATAAATTTTAAGGGGTTAATCACCAGTTAGAAGACATGCTGTGTCCACACTATTTTATGATTAAAAGTTAATGGGAATATATTAATTTAAATTAACATGGTTATGTAAAATATGTAATCCACCCAACAATTTAAAAACTAGTGTGAACACTGCTCAATTCTAGGAGAGACAAAGACAAAACAAACAAAACAGCCACACAAAGGACAATAAATGCCAGACTCTGCATCCAAAATCCCTCCTTAATCAAATGGCAGGTGTGACACTGAGCTTTTGAAAACCTTGGTCAAAAATCCTTCCGATGTCTTGGCAGCAACCCCTGACAGGAATCAATTCCCTCTGCTAGAAGGCTTTGGACCGGGCCTGATAAGCTAAAGGTGGAAAAAAACACACATAATACTTGACTTGCTACAGAAGAGACGCTGTAGCAAGGGTTAGAGCATTTTGTACATTTCAAGCTTCAAGTCAATTAAATGTTTACTTAATGTTTAACTGTCAAACACAGTAACATAAAATAGATCTGTAATGTGTTTAACAGTTATTTGGGCAATTTAATCATCTCCTTTAAATAATTTTGGTATCAAACAGGACCATTACGCATTAAGAGGCTACCACAACTATGCGCAAGTCGCCAGTCTCACGATTTACAAGTGCTCTTCCGGCAAAGCCTTCCTTACCCCTGTACTAACTCCCCAAAGCAAGCTATAGGCTTTAAATGATTTTAAGACACAGAGCATTCAGAGCTGCAGTGAGAGAGAATACATACCGTTATTCTGCAGCAATCTTCATAATGAAGCTAAAGACATGATTTACTGCAGTTATCTGCAGCAAAGAACACTATCAATGTTTCTACACTTTTTGCACATCCAACTTTTCAGCTCAGTGTCTTGAAGTAAAATCTTTCAATTTTGGACTGACCACTTCTCTCACCATAATATTTATGAAATTCAGAACAATAACTCAAGTCTGGGTCAGACAAAAATATAATTTTGTTTCCTTTAGAAGGGAGAGATTATTAAAGACTACTACAAATATGATACTATTAACTTTAGACTTTTGCAACAAAATAAAATTACTTGATACTGCACCAATTTAAGCAAGCCTAAATATGACTGGACAAGATGTGCTCTGAAATAAAGTTAAATGGTTATATGAGTATAATTTCATATGAAATACAGCAACTATTATTTATAACATAATCTCGAAGATTTCTTTTTCAAATCCTAAGAGTCATATGCTGCATATGAATTGACCAGATTGACTCAGACACTGTTTTTCCAGCAATATCCACAGCCAGACCTTGAGTGGGAAAACTCATGCTCATATAAAAGATCCTCTACACAAACCCATTTTTAAGATGCAAAGCTTACACAACATACAAGTCCTGATATATCGTGTATATATAATGTATGCAAAGTTAGACATGTCTCCCAATGATCGCATTTTTAGTAAAAATTATCTTTTCCTGGGTTGTGGAAAGCCCAGTGCCTTAAAAAAAATTGCTTTGCTGTAAGAAAACAAATTTAAAGGGACAGTAATTGAGAGCCTACTTATGCTATTAGACAAATTAAGTATTCTTTTCTCCTCTATCTGTATCACAAAGAAATATTAGTGTAGACTATAACTCCATATCAACAAATTAAGATGTACAAAAACAACATGAAAGGAAACAAAGTAAATTTTATCTGACCCATAAAACAACAGAACCAACATACGGCAGACACTGACCATGCTTTTTGGCTTAAAAGCTTTTGAAGCTTTGAAAATGTTACACAATAGTCCCTAAAGCAACATTGCTGGCACCAGCAGGATTTCATATTCTACAATTGTAAAGTAAGTTTAAAAACCCTGAATTGTGCTGTAACTCACTAGCTATGCCAACACCATTTAGTTTTCAATATCTCTAGTATAATAGTGGGGTCAGATGCCCAAATCTACGTGCATTAGGATGCTCTGCATTTATGAAAACGCTTCAAACCAAAGAGCAACCTCAGAGAACCAGAAATATTTACCTCAGGACAAGCCAAATCCATGATTACATACATAACAATGCCTCTTAAACTGTGTTATGAATATTTAACCAATTTTATTTATGGAACTCTCTTGTCTTTTTTTAAGACAAGAACAAGAACTTAACAGAAGTTAAATTTGTGGCCCCTCACTAGCAACATTTCTTTAATTTGTTCATGGGTCAACTATGCTGGTAAGAATAATTTTGAACTTTTTTTTTTTTTCCAGAAATCTGAGGTTAGCAAGAAAAGAAAAAAAAATCAAGAAAATCAATAATACCATGAGTGTTTTATATAAAAGTACATTGCTAAAAGGACATTAATAAAAGATCTGGGAAATGATCTTAAGCAAAACTGGTTGCTATATACGTCAAATCTATCAAATTCATATGTAATGCCAGCATGTTGCCTTCTAGGGCTTAATGCCATCTTAAAGAGTAGGTAAATGGGAAAAAAAAAGTTAATAGAAAGTAGAATGTTTAATGGCTTTCCAACCTCCTTCCCTCATGTTCTCTTCTCGAATAATTGGAGACGTCAGGGTGATAGTGACTTGCATTTTGGGTTCCACACATGAGTTCAAAATTATTGCCGCTTCAGAAATTGCACATTTTATGTCATACTTCTCAGGACTTATAACCTATGTAATGAAGAGTACAGGAAATTAGATGGACCTTTTAACATTATCAAACAAAGCAGTTTCACTATGTCTCTTTCATTTTCTCACTACCTTAACCATTTTATAAGGACTAGATCATATATTACTCCAAGAAGCCTTGTAATACATGCAAATATTATAAATCTCTTGCTCCTCTTTCCTTTTAGAATTTTGTTGAACTAATATTTACCATTACTTGTATCATAAGAGTTATTTGTATGTGTGTATGTCTCTCTTAGATGATGAGTTCTTGGATAAAAGAAACACTGCCCTATTTATTACCGTACCTTCCTAATAGCATCTTGGGTAGTTAAGTACTTGCAGAATATGAATGAGACTAAAATAGATATCTGAAACTAACAGGAGCCATAATTCAAACATTCCCAGTGTACCTTGTCTGTGAACTCAACAGATCTACATTTTATCAGGGAGCAGAAAGTCCTGATCAACAGAAGAAAAACCAGGATTCACTGCAATTCAGTACACATGAAATAAGTCTCAGTATATATGAACAAATGAAGACTCCACAGAAATTACACGGATTGTTTACAGCACAGTATCTAGGTTCAAATCCTAGCTCTGCTACTTTACTAATGATATGAAGATGGGCAAATTATTTAACTCCCCTTTACCTGTTTTTATAAAATAGGGACAGTAATTTTATCTAACCTATAGGATTGTTGGAAGAATAAATGAATTAACTATATAAAGCACTTAAAACAGTGCCTGGTACATAGTAATAATTATATAAACATTAACTATGACGATGATGATGATAATAAATTCTATTTCTCTTGCTTATCCACTTCTACAGTAAGTACATAGAATGATTTGGAAAGAGTATGCTGCTTTTAGTGTAATTGTTAATTATTTAGTTAGGATATAGTATTTTCTGCTTTGTAGTTTTTTGGGGCTGTGTTGGGTCTTCATTGCTGCGCGCGGGCTTTCTCTAGTTGCGGCCAGTGGGGGCTATTCTTCCTTGTGGTGTGAGGGCTTCTCACTGCTGTGGCTTCTCTTGCTGCAGAGCACAGGCTCCAGGCGCGTGGGCTTCAGTAGTTGCAACATGCGGGCTCAGAAGTCGTGGCTTGCGGACTCTAGAGCGCAGGCTGAGTAGTTGTGGCGCACGGGCTTAGTTGCTCTGCAGCATATGGGATCTTCCCAGACCAGGGCTCGAACCCATGTCCCCTGCACTGGCAGGTGGATTCTTAACCACCACGCCACCAGGGAAGCCCCCCTGCTTTGTAGATTTACTAAACACCACAATTTAGGATCAAGATGTTTCTCGCAAATTATATAATTTTTTCAAAGTCCTCAAACCTCTTCTGAGTCTCCTCTCCTTCATTGCTCTAGCAGCGTCAACAAAGGGTAACAAGTAGACACACAATGACAATTCTCTTGGCTCCTAATACTTAAAAAGACTAATCTACAGTAAGAAACTTCACATCTGGAACAATGGTAATATAAAGCAAACAACAGTAAGTGCCACAGTCGTCAGAGCTCAAGTTTTTTTTTTTTTTGCCGTACGCGGGCCGCTCACTGTTGTGGCCTCTCCCGTTGCGGAGCACAGGCTCTGGACGCGCAGGCTCAGCGGCCATGGCTCACGGGCCCAGCCCCTCCACGGCCTGTGGGATCTTCCCGGACCGGGGCACGAACCTGTGTCCCCTGCATCGGCAGGCGGACTCTCAACCACTGTGCCACCAGGGAAGCCCAGAGCTCAAGTTTAATAGCATGCTTCACTATCCCTTTTGGTATCGGTTGCTCTGCTGTGGTCAGGTACTATTTATTCTGACATTACTGTGGAATACATATTACCAATGAAATGTCAATTCTTGGATTTCAAATATCTAAATAAGTTTTATACATTAAGTTATTCAAGAAATCTTTACTTTAAATCCCAGTCTGTGATTCTGACAAGATACTATATAAAAATTTTAAAAATTCAAACTTAAAAAAGTTTTTTTTGTAGGACCAAAAGGGGATATTCTACTAATTGTGCATTGCCACAATTTGCTGAAGAGAGACAGTGAGAGCTAAGACCTACGACTATAACACGTAGAAAACTGAAAGTAATCATAATAAAACTGGGGAAATTCAAATCAGAAAGAGTCTCTATTTTAGTTACTATACTTTATTAAAAACATATATTCAACTAAATAGGCAAGAAGTTCATGAATTCTAAAAATTTAAGCTTGCTTTACATACATGGGCTTTGTTTAAAAAACAAAACAAAAAACCCCCATTTTTTCCCTAAAGTCTCATCTCTTTATGATTCAACTCTTGGAAAAAAGAACAGGAAGAGGACATGTGCTGCAATTTTATATTTTAAAATAAATTAGCAAGATGGCTTCATGCCAAAGAGGAGCACTATAAAACCTAAAAAGACAAAGTAGAAAACAGTTCTACCAATTTGTACAATCAGGAAAAAATTCAATTCGGAAAGTCAAACCAAAACTTTAAAGGCAGGCTTAAGATTAAGCTGAAGCACAGTTAGTCCTGCCAAAAACTTTTGAACCAGACAAGGGGTAAAAATGAACATTTCCAATACTTACAGCAAGCTGCTTGGGTAGGTTTTCTGCAATACGGCTTAATAATGTCTTTGAAGGTTTCTCTGAGCACAGCAAAACAAGGTTGACATTTCTATCTCCTCGGAGAAGTAATCCTTTTGCCAATACTCCCACTCGCAAAACTCCTTTTAAAGCTCTGCAGTGAAATCAAGTTATATTATGACATTTCCCTTCTCAACCAGAACCACGATAATCTCTCAACACACAATAGTAAGTGAAATAACTTTTACACCGTTAAAATTCTCAATCAACTACAGTATAAAAACATTCAATATTTTTAGAAGTGTCCTTCACTTAGATAAGAAATATGGATAAATTAATAAATCAAGAGATAAGTTCTCACAAGGACAACTGCAACGCAAAGGCCATTTAACACTTTTCTGCGTCTCACTTTACAAATTAGAACAAAAGTCATGTTCACTATATACAAAGATATTTCCAAATGGTTAAGGGGAAAATGAAAAGTTATAGATCATAATGCAAACTTGATATGAAAGATGTTGCTAAAGCTTGAGCTTATTCACTTATGGGTCAATGTGTTAAGGAAAAATAAGCTGCTAAAACGAAGAGTAAACAGATGCAACAGATAAATAAAAACTGAAGAGCAGCTAAATGCAATTGAAAACTATAAAGGCTGCTTTGAAAACAGACTTGAAATAGTTTTATATAAATTTAAATAAAATGAGTAAAATTACAAGGTTGGAGACTGTATGAAATTCTGTTATTTTTCATTTCAGCAAAAAACAGCTGAATACATTAAATATCTAACACAAGCATAACACATGTAGACTGACAACAGAGAATTTTCAGTCTTTGTAACTTTTATTTCAAGTATAAGAAGTCCACATAAGGGAAACCAAAATTAAACAAAAGTAAAAAACTCTGAAAACACACCTGTCTTTACCTCCCTCTTTCTTATCATCTCCCTCTTTGCTCTTGCTCTTCTCATGCTCAGACAAGCTGTCTGAAACAAGTTTTAAAGCACGTTCAGTGATAGAAACAATTTTCTGAACTGCCTGTAATTCCTCTTCAGTTGGATAAATGGTTGCATGTTTTGTCATTACATATCGATCATCAGATGAGTCAGGACGACGTAAGGGCTGGAGAAGACAAAAAAGATAACTTCATTAAAAAAAATGCTTCCCAAGCAAAAGTAAATTATTATTTTTCAACTATACATATGTTTGTGACACCTTTTCAATAAAAAGTCAATTATGCAAAATGTCCATTTAAAGCCATCTTTTCCCTTCTTTCCATCTCAGTAAAAACAAACATGTAAACTATGGAAAGTTACACTATCAAGAATGAGTATGCATCTATGTATATATGCATGCTTTGCCTCAAAACAAGTAAAATTATAATACACACCATCTAAGGTTATAAAAATACTTTCTACTCAACTTTAACAACCAGCGATTCTGAAATGTTTTGCTTTTAATAAAACAAGTTTCACAAATACTTATTCTATGGAAAGACAAATGAGAAAGAATAGTTTAAGAGCAGGAATTTGTTGCTGTTTCCTTCTAAGTGCCCTCTATAAAACAGAACAAAGAATAAAAACATCTTGTTTTCTGCAGTCTGAACTTATATGAAATATTCCTCATAACCCAGGTATGTCTTCTTTTTTTTTTGCAGTACGTGGGCCTCTCACTGTTGTGGCCTCTCCCATTGCGGAGCACAGGCTCCGGACACGCAGGCTCAGCGGCCGTGGCTCATGGGCCCAGCCGCTCCGCGGCATGTGGGATCTTCCTGGACCGGGGCACGAACCCATGTCCCCTGCATCGGCAGGCGGACTCTCAACCACTGCGCCACCAAGGAAGCCCAGTATGTCTTCTTTTATCTAGCTTCCACAGAACACAAACTCTCAAGATGCAGCTCTTGCCTACAGTTCTCCTAATACATCCACTGTGTGCTCATCTTGGACCATTTACTTACCCCTTGTCCTGCACTTAATTTAGAAGTAGTGGTAGGTTATTTTTCATAATTTGAAAAAGGAAAAAAGACTCTAAACCACTGGTAATGGGAAGATAAGAATAATTCTGAAAGCAAAGCAACTGCCTTCAAAATTAGTTGTTCTTGACAATCTAAAGAACAAAGGCAAGAAAATCTCTTATGTGAAAGAAGAGTTGGCAAAAGAAGCTCTGCTCCCTTAACTCATAGTGAAAGTAAGAAAGATGCATGGAAATTCTATGAAGTCCTCATAAATAAGGACACAAGTTGAGAACCTGTAATAAAAGGAGGGAAAATTCTAAATCAGATGAAAAACTTATATTGGGACTTGGATATTATTAGGTCTAAAAATTAGCTCCCCAAACTGTTATCTTCCAATGCTGAGCCAGTCTTACACTTTCACCCCCTATGTAAACAAAGTGGACACTCACTGCAGGCCCTTGTGGCTGAGGAGGCATGCCTGGTCGGACTCCCAGGAGGCCTAGTGGGCCTGGGGGACCATGAGGATAGCCTCCGTCAGGCATTCGGCGGCGATCATCCCAATGATGCTGTTCTTCCTCCATTCTTCTCCAGTACATGTCCTCTTCATAACGTCTGAAACATAGAGAATGATACTGTAAGTCTATAAGAAAAATACAACCCAAGAATTTAAATCAATAATGATATAAAAAGCAATTTAAAAAATAGCCCAAATCAGTCTAGCTTACATCTCTTTTCTCCTACAGTATCTGATTACCTTTATTTGCTTTAGCAGTAAATGGAAGTGAATCCCAGTGAAAAGAGAATAAGTAAACAAAGATAAAAGCAAAACAAAATTTCACAGCCTGAAGACAGGGTTGAAAGAACAAGCACCAGAAACCTCAGAGTTCCTTCTAACCTCTCCCTCTTTACAGGAGACTGTAAACTTAAATGCCTACCTAATGTGACCAGACCAACAATGTGTGTGAGTGAAAGACTCAAAGCATACATTCAGAAATTTTCTTCATGTCTCCAAAGAAATGTGCTCTCTCCTAATTTTTCTAAGAGAGAACTTCTGAAGACTACCTTTAATTTCCTCAACTGATACAGGCAGAGAGACAAAGACACTTCTCTACAATGAGGAAAAACAACTGAGATAAATGGCAACTCACACCGTGTTTCACTTTTGGGGACATGTTAAGGGTGACAGGAACTATGGTAAAGAAGAAAGCACATGCTCTGAGCCACAGCACAGCTATTAATTATTGCCATAAGGGAATACAGATGGTAATACATGGTAAGTGTTGGTTCATGTTGGTATCCAAAAAATACCATGTGTACCAAATGAAACACCCACGGACTGAACTTGGACTGTGGGCAGCTAGTGTGTAGCCTCTGTTTTAATAGTCAACATTTTCAGAATCTAATTTCTTTTTTACCATGTCACTCTCTCCTTCTCAGTTCTATCTTTGCTTTCAGCTTCAAACTAGGATACCAGTAACTCCCAAGGTAGTCCTGTCTTTATAGCAAAGTTTTGTAACAACTAACTTTTTACCAGACAAATTTGTTTAACACAAAACATAAGAAAGAAGTATGTTTCTCAAGTAGCACTGTAGAAACCACCAATTTCTTCAGTGGGGAATAAGCAGTGCTTTTTAGGTCATCCCACTAAGGACAGGAAGAACCATACTTCTATGTTATTTAGGTCTTGAGCTTGAAGGCTCTGGAAAACCATGTTCATTCCAGTACTGAATACTTTGTTATTACTAAAGCTGTTTATGTTAAATAAGGGCAGGGACCTTTATCCATTGTTTACCAATTCATACTTGGTGTCTAACACACTACGTGCTACTTCCTGGCAAACTGTAAGTGCTTAATAAATATTTGATATAACAATAAAAGAGGAAGTAACTGTGTAATCTAGGTATAGAGAAAAATTTCCAGTGCATTACAAAGGCAGAAACTTCATAAAGAATAAGAAAAATAGATTTAGATACCTAAATAAAAATCGATACATACATAACAACAAAGATTATTTAAAGGTAACATGTTAATAATGTGTTAATAGCTATAAGAAGTATCTGTACAAATCAACAACAGGTAAGTTAAACAAATAAACAGGCAATTCACCACAGAAGAAATGTAAGTGGTTAAGCATGAAATAAAAATTTAATTTGCCTGCAATACAAACAATTAAAGTTGAAACAAAACTGTCTTTCATGTTTCACTCTCTCATTGGCAGAGATTTTAATAAGTTATAGAAGCAGTTCTCAAAGTGTGGTCCAGGGACCCTAGGTGGTTCCTGAGACACCTTCAGGGGGATCCATGACATCAAAATTACTTTCATAATAATAACAAGACATTTGCCTTCTCCATTCTCATTCTCTTATGAGTGTACACTGGAGTTATCCAGAGGCAAAATGTGTTATCACAACCTGTTGAGCAGAGAAGTAGATAGAAAAATCAGGCTACCTTAAGCTAGACATTAAAGAGATTTGAAAAAATATAAAACAATGTCATTCTCATTATTCTGGGGGAGAAATATAGTTATTTTATAGTTAGCATATTATATTTATCCACATTAATAAATATGGTTGATCTAATACTATAATTATCAATATTTAACTACATTTTAACAAACATAAAGTCATTTAAAAATTAATTCATAAATATTTAAACTTCTCAGTTTTCATTTCTAATACAGTAAATGTTGACAGCTATAACCCATATACACAAAAGCTCTTTGGAGTTTTGTAATTATTGAGTATAAAAGGTCCTGAGACCAAAAAGTTTGAGAACCAGTTAAACTATCCAGTACAGGCAAAACGTATGGGTATCTGCCAGTCAAACATTTTCATTTCTGAGACTTTATTATTAGCAACTAATCATGATTTATGCAATAATATAGCCTCAAGGATGGTCAATGTAATAATTGTAATAGGGAAATACTGTAAAAAACCTAAATATCTAACAATATGTAATTGGTTATAAGGAAAATTTTACATCTGCACAAGAGAATACTATGTAGCCATGGAAAATAAGATAAAATAATTCTAGCTTACTTTTTAAAAGAGTTGGTATGTAAATGAAAAAAGTAGGTTATAAAATACACATATATTACACTTGTTTATATTTATCTTAATTATATTTTAAAACTTGTACACAAATCCTCATAGCAGTAGTATTCATGATAGCCCAAAAGTGGAGATGACACAAATGTCCATCAACTGATGAATAAACAAAATATGATACATACACATAATGGAATATTATTCACCTATAAAAAAGAAGTGCTGATATATGCTATAACATGCATGAACCTTGAAAACGTTATGCTAAGTGAAAGTAGCCAGACACAAAAGACAACATATTTTGTGATTCCATTTATATGAAATCTCCAGAATAGGTGAATCTATTGAGACAAAGTTTATTAGTGGTTGCCTAGGGGGTAGAGGGAGGAGTTGTGGGGGGGAATAAGGATTGACTGCTAATGGGTTTGTGGTTTCTCTTGCAGGTCATGAAAATGTTCTAAAATTGATTGTGGTAATGACTGCACAACTCTGCGAATATAATAAAAACCAGTTAATTGTTACCATTTAAAGATATGCCAATTACATCAGTAAAACGAAACATTTACATATCTCTTGAACATGTTTCTCATTTCTCCTTCCCTGGAGCCTCTGAAGTTTTTATAATAGATGTTTCCTGAGATACAAAAACAAAAACACCCCAAAACCCACACATTATTAATGTCTAGAAGCTACTAAATCTGATATTCTGGATATTTTCATCATGTAACCAAATGTTCTATTTTGCTTGTTTTAAACTGAGGCACTTATTTATAGTATTAAACTATTTATGTATTTAAATATATATAAGATACCATTTCCAACTTAATTCCTAATACCAAGGACACAGTTAAATATTAGAATAGCCAATAACTTAGTTTTAATGCATTTCTCTCCTAGACCTAAGATCTTCCTGAGAAGTGAAAACTAAAAGTATATTAAATAGGGACATCCCTGGTGGTCCAGTAGTAAAGAATCCACCTTACAATGCAGGGTACGCAGGTTCGATCCTTGGTCAGGGAACTAAGATCCCACATGCTGCGGGGCAATTAAGCCTGCACACCACAACTACTGAGCTCACGCGCCTCAACTACTGAGCTCGCGTGCCTCAACTAGAGAGCCTGCGTGCCGCAAACTACAGAGCCCACACATGCTCTGGAACCTGCGTGCCACAACTACAGAGCCCGTGTGCCCTGGAGCCTGTGTGTCACAACTAGAGAAGAGAAAACCCACATGCCACAACTAGAGAGAAGCCTGTGCGCCACAACGAAGATCCCGCGTGCCACAACGAAGATCCTGCACGCCTCAATGAAGATCCCGTGTGCCACAACTAAGACCTGACAAAGCCAAAAATAAATAAATAAATAAAATAATAAATAAATCTAAAAAAAGTATATTAAATAAATCTGGATTGCTCTGAATGGATGTCACATACTCAGAATAGCTACGTTTTTTAGAAAGGCTAAACGACTTATCGTGCTATTAAAGATACTAACCTCATTTCCATTCTCCAGCGTTCCTCTTCTTCTCTTCTTCGCCAATACTCCTCTTTCTGCATTTGCTTCCTCATTTTCTCTTCTTGAATCTTTCTTGCTCGAATACTGGGTTTTACTTCTACTTGCAGATCTGGATTTACTTTTTTCTGTTAATACAGACAAGATATTTGAAAAACCAGCAACCCCTCCAACAACCTACTACACGTATCTTTAAATTATACAATCCCACATATTCTTTCATCGTAGGGGCTTTTATTTGCAAATTTCCTATTTTAAGAGTAAATGCAGTAAAATAAGTTGAATCAGAGGAAAAATTCAGAATACATTCATAAACATTCTTCTTTCCTTCCCACTCCCAAAATTCTTAGTTGTTAAAGTTTAAAGTTACACATTTAGTATGTAAAACGTACATAACTTAGTGCTAACCAATAAAAGAAATCCTTAGAAGACTGATAGATACTAATTTTCCTTTGTTTGTAAGTAAATGATTCTAGATACCTGAGTGTGGGGTCAAAAAGTTTCTTTTCATATAAATGTATTGCCCTTTAACAGACTATTATTTTAACTTTCACTTCTGTGTTTAGAAAACATGAATCTAGTGCATTAGTCCAACCTAATTAAAAACTTTGAATACACTATTTAGATTTAACTTATCACTTGAAGTGTTTTCAATAAAGAATTCCTCATCTCATAATTCATTTTAGTGGGGATTCTGCCAAGATAAAGGAAAAGAATGGAGACCTGACACTTCTTTCAAACACTTCCTGTGATGCAATTGTCTTTACATGATTACTTGATCCAAATAATGTTATAGCTTTATTTTGCCACTACAAGTAATGAAATATGATATCATTTTTTCCTAAGTATAACAAACTAGTCAATAAAGACTAAACATCTGACTCTATGTGAGACATTACATGCCAGTTCTGGAGTGGGAGTTCATAGACTTAGTTATATTTAGAGGCCTTGTTTTTGAATCTAGAATGTTCCAAGACATATAAAAAGGGAAAACAGCTGAAATTTTACTCACTTTATATTGAAGTCTGTGTCTTCGCCCTTTTAAGTGCATCTCCTTAGCATTGGGATCATTAAAGCTGCACTCGCACAATTTGCAATGGAATCGAATTACTTTTCCTTCATCATTTCGTACCTTGATGTGGAAAAAAAAAAAATTCAAGAATCACAACAGGAATGTTACAGTTGAAGTTTTCAATTATAAACCCTCATGGGTTGTAAATAACTTTTAGAATTTGAAGTGAGAAGAAAACAGGGCTATGTCTATACTTTTTAAAAAGGATAATCTACAGAAATGAACTAAAGGTTAGAATTTTTAACTGTAGCATGCAAGACGTGTTAGCATGTATTTGGCTCTTGTAATTAACTTTTAATACTTGTGTCTATATATAAACATTTAGATTTAAATGCAATTAGATACCTTAAATTCTATAATAAATATTTACTCAATACTTGCTACTGGCCAGGTACTGTTCTTGGAAATGGAGATAAAGATGATGAAAGGCATTATTCACATTTATTTCTATAAAGCCCAAGACTTTATACATGTAACTTTATAGAAAACCAGTATCAATTTTTTTCTAACTGCACAACCAGTTAGGAAGACAAGTAGGCTAGAATGTTATTAAAAAGTCTACAGTGAATTCTAAGTTCAAACGGTGCAAGTTTTAAAAATTGGTTCTGAACTCAATTCTCTGAAGTTTAAGATTATTTTACCCAACATCACTGGCAATTAAGGTGTTCTGGCTGTACATTTTTTTTTTTTTTAGACAACCACGTCTTACTCTTTTAAGAGCTATAACTTTAATTAGTTAATTTATTTTTAAAGAACTTTATTAACCTTTAAATGTCCTTTTTTTTTGGCTGCGCTATGCACGGCATTGTGGAATCTTAGTTCCCCAACCAGGGATCAAACCCATGCCTCCAGCAGTGGAAGCATGAAGCCTCCATCACTGGACCACCAGGGAATTCCCAAGAGGTATAACTTTAAATTAAAATTGTATATGAACTACTTTCAAACTGCATAGCCCAATTTTCCACCCTGTAAACAAAGAACTCAATATGTAATTTTTCTTGATGCGGAAAAGGATGAAGGAACAAATAAATACTTGCTAAAAATCTACTGTAGGCTAGGCACTGTGCTAGGTACTTTACTTCATCTAAGCTTCGTAACTTTGCTAGGAGATAACCAAATTTTATAGATGTAGACACTGAAGCTCAGAGAACTTGTTCTCTACAATTGTTCTACAATACAGCAAAAGTAAAGAGTAGGGCTACACCACTGTATGTTAGTCTTTCTGCTAACAGCAAATATTTATCAAGCCCCTCTGACGTTCCCTCATCCTCCATTTATTGAGTTACTTAGTCTGTAAAACAGGAATAGTTTTCTAATCAGCTTGGGAAATCAAATAAACAGTATCTGTTAAATCAGCAACCTTAATTTTACACATGAAACTGACTGTTCGGAAGGAAATATTTGCTGTCTTTGTCATTTCTGCTGCTCACAATTTTTATTACTTTTTCTGTTCAGAAGAACAGTAGAAGGGTTATATTAAAAGAATGCCTGCCAAATAGATGGAAAGTTACTTCACACCACAGTGATGGCTGTCAGCAGGGAAAGAGAGAAGTTAACAAAAAAATTGTGATGTCACTTAGGCAAGCTTAAAAAAAAAACCTTCAACGAAGATGCCTTTGATATTCCTTTTTAAATAATCTAAACCTAAAATATAATTCAATATAATTATACATGTAAAGCATGCTTGTAACAAAGACACACGTCTTCCCTTTATCTGATCTCACAGCAGTAGTATTCTCAAATCAATACCTCCTCCACATAATCATGGCCCACCGGCTGCACATCACTCTGCAAAGCAGCAAGGGACGCAGGTGTGACTGGTTCTGACACTGTGTCTGGCTTTACTTCCGGGATCTGTACAGCAGTGACAGGAGTGCTTTTAGCACATTCGGTTCCTTTTAAGTCTTCTGTTTTATTTCCTGTTGATTGCAGCTTATTACCACCTAGAAGAGCATAAAAGAATTATAGTGATTTAAATTTTCTTTTTGTATAATGTACGGCTTGATACAACAAGAACTTCAGATAAAGTTCTGATCTTTTCTACCAATTGTCAAACTCCTGCCTGACACAGAGCAGGTCAGAAGTTTGAAAAGCCACGTAAACCACTTGGCTTTTTTATCTTATTAATTAAATACATGTCTGAATTTTCTTTCCCCTTCTCTACGTCCCAATATCCAGTGGTGCTCTCTGTCCCCACCATGGCTCTTATGGGATGGGATGGGGCACTGTCCTAAGTTCTAGTAATATAATAAGAATAAGACAGTGTGGCTGTCTTTGAGGTGCCAACAATTTAAGGGAATATATAAGTCATTAGAGTACAATGTGGCAAGTGCTGTTATAAGTATTAACAGTATTGTGGGAATGTAAAGGAAAGGAGCCACAACCCTTTAAACTGACCCAGTTAAGAATGGCTTTACCAAGGGTGTGACACTTGAGCTGGGCTTTGAAAGAAGAGCAATGAGTATGAACTGTCAGGCAGAAAAAAAGAGAATGATGTCTAAAGAGAAACAGTGGTATGTACAAGAAAAGCACAAAAACATGGCGTTAAAAAGACTATGGGGCTTCCCTGGTGGCGCAGTGGTTGAGAGTCCGCCTGCCAATGCAGGGGACGCGGGTTTGTGCCCCGGTCCGGGAAGATCCCACATGCCGCGGAGCGGCTGGGCCCGTGAGCCATGGCCGCTGAGCCTGTGCTCCGCAACGGGAGAGGCCACAACAGTGAGAGGCCCGCATACCACAAAAAAACCCAAAAAACCAAGGCAGTGGCTCTGAAGAGGAAACAACACTTTTTGGAGAAATACTGTAGTGACAGAAACAAAAGGACTAGATAAACGACTGGAAGAGGCAATAAATAAGAAGAAATGATGTCAGTGAAGTTCTCCATGTGAAAAAGCAGCAGTTTATGAGATTATTTCATGGTACTCTTGTGATGAGATAAAAAGTTAGAATGAGACACTAGTAGGCATCAACAGAACCATACAGATAGTGACCAGTAAATACCTAAAATATGGCTCTAGAACTCAGGTGGGGGTTTTGAATTGGCCCAACTGAGTTTAAACTCACTGCATACACAGTGGAATAGATGAGACCACTCATGAATACTAGGTAAGTGAGATGAGGGCCAAAATCAGAATCTTAGGAACACCACCAGTTAATGAACATGAAGGCAGGAGAACCAATAAAGATACCCGAGGAAGAGGTGAGTGGACATGGAATAGAGACAGAGACATATCTTAAGCTTTAAGGTATAGCAGTCAACTGTGTCAAATGTTAGAGAGGTCAAAAGCATGAAACAGAAAACTGGCCACTCAATCAATCAGGCAAGTAGGTCTTTGGTGACTCCTGAAAGCAGTTTCAGAAAAGCACAGAGTCGAAACACTGTAAGAGACTGAGGACTGGATAGTAAGTAGAGAAAATAAGAATTAGGTTAGCAGCCTGAGAAATGGGAAAATATATACATATATTTTTTTAAGATTATGAAAGACACAGGTATACCTGCTGGCTGAAGAAAAGGGAACTGAAAAAATTTCAAGAAAAAAATACAGATATATGATTGAATAAGGTCCCAGGAAAGGAGAAGACTGATACAACAGCAAAAGTAGAAGGGTTAGTCCTGGAATGGAAGAGAAACATCACTTTAACAGAGTTAGAAGGAACACAGAGAATCTTCAGTACTTGCCAACAAAGTTTATTTTGGGTGTAGATGTTTTCTTGGCAGCCATATTTGCAGGCACTGCTGATACTTTAGCGTTGGCTGTGCTATTAAGAGACGAGTTTCCTGTAGTTGTAAGACCTTTCACTGAAGAAGTTGCAATTGATGAAGTATTCACAGTACAATTGCTTGCTGCAATGCTTGAAGGAGAGGCAGTTGGTTTTGAAGCAGACACGGCTGTTGAAGAAGTAGCTTGGCTAACAACGTTTGGTTCTGTTGAAGGAATGGGTTTGCCAAGTTTTGTGTGTAATTTAACCACCTACAAAATAAAAGCATATTTATTTGTCAGGAAACTCAGAGAATATAAAAGTTTTTTAAAAAGTTTGTCTAAAAGACACTATAAAATGAAAATCTTAACTATATTTTTTCTTTTTTGTATTTTTTGTTATACATTTTTAGATAAAAACTTATTACTTTCAAAATAATCTCCGTGAAGCAGATATGGATACATATTCCATCTACCACCAGGTAAGGAAATGACTTGGCCACATGCTTACCAACCTAGTTGTAAGCATGACAAAAGGCAGAAAACAATCACATGACTCAATTTCCAGTTGGTGGAAAAAAACGATCTAGTTAAATTTAAAGAAGAAAGGTCTCCAGTCTTTCCTTCCTTAAGCAGAGTATTTGATGTCACCTTTATATACATGTAAGCAAGGTGTATAATGCACTCAAAGTTTTCAAATTTTGAAGCCACCTTTACTTTAAACCCCCCACTGAAAAAGGAGAAGAAAACAGAGTAAGACATAAGGGTGTGTGGGAAAAAAACACCTACTTTCTGATGCTTAGCACCACGAATGTGGGCAGCATACGCATCTGCTCCTGTACAAGACACATCGCAGAGCTCACAACGTAGCTGATTTTGAGTCCCACGAGTGGAGTTGTTGCTGCTGCTGGTATTCTGTGAGGCTTTCAATGCAGCTTCTTTTTTTTTATGTTTCTGCCCTTCTAAATGTTCTTTGTAAGTCTGTTTCAAACAAAAAGAATAAATTTTGCTTCACTAATTTTCTATCTACATCATTTGAAATTATTCAATTCTCAAATCTCTAATACTCATTAAAAAATCAGCACTACACATTTTTTAAATGCAACTGAACAACAGCATGTGGTTTCCCTACATATATGATATATCAGTGGTTCTCTGTACCTTGTTTTCCAAGAATACATTTACCTAACACTTTCTTTTATTTTTCAAACACAGAATGCATTTTCACATAGGATCTGTGTTAGAATCCATGCCACCCTAAACAAAAGCCTATTTAAAATATTTAACAGCCAAAATTTTATCTCTTTCGAAGGAAAAATAGTATTATTGTAATACTAGCCATCAAAATAGTGAAATTATACATTAAAAATTGTCTTCAGGGCTTCCCTGGTGGTGCAGTGGTTAAGAATCCACATGCTAATGCAGGGGACATGGGTTCGAGCCCTGGTCCGGGAAGATCCCACATGCTGCAGAGCAACTAAGCCCGTGCGCCACAACAACTGGGCCTGCGCTCTAGAGCCCACGAGCCACAACTACTGAGCCCGTGCGCCTAGAGCCTGTGCTCCGCAACAAGAGAAGCCACCGCAATGAGAAGCCCACGCACTGCAACCAAGAGTATCCCCTGCTCGCTACAACCAGAGAAAAGCCGGCACGCAGCAACAAAGACCCAATGCAGCCAAAAATAAAAAACAAAACAAAACAAAAAACCATTAAAAAAAAATCGTCTTCAATGCAGATGACTGAAGAAGGTAGCTTTATTAAAATGAGAGGAGGTCAATAAGGACTGCTGGGTAGTTTGTTTTTTCTTGAGTGGGGCTAGATAGTTACTCTTTCCTGTATTATTTAAAAAATTGTTTTAATACAGACATATGATTAGCATAAAATTATATATACAGCATAGAATCTCAGAGCTCGATGAGACTTTGGAGATTAACTAAAACAACAATTTTCTAAATTTTAAACAAGAGAATCCTTCCTCAAAATGAAATCTTGTGCACAAGTAAGGAAAGTTACTGTTTTTGAAACAAACGAGGAAGGCATAAGACCTAGCCATCTGATTCTCCTCTCACTATCTGCGGCAGTCTAAAGTGGCTCTGTGAAGCAGTCTGAACCTCAATTATTTAGGACAAGTCCTCATTACAGAACTGAGGAAACAAAAGCCCAAAGAAGTTAAGGTCTCCAAGTTGCCCAGGGCCACAAGTTAGTTGCAGAGAGGACTGGAACCACGGTCCCTTATATACCAACTTATTCTCCCTCCTTATGTCTACACTAGACTCTAACTCACTCTACCTCACCACCTCAATGGTATTTTTCTCTAAGGCTCGTTAATCCCTTATGGCACTGCCTCTGACTTGCAGAAGTACCCTTGGCCTGTTCTTGTGTAACCATCCAGCTCCCCCAGATCAATGGTCAGCCTTATATATATACTCATTCTAAATGCTGCAATTAACCTATCACCCTACAGCCATGGTCTATCCTTTTACATGGTACCACATATTCAACAAGTCTCTTATGGTTTGCATTTGCCACTCTTAGCATCATTACCTTTAAAACAGTCACTACTGAGTAAGATACACTCCTCAAATCCTAAAACCAACATTCTTGTTCCAGTTCAGGTTTAATCTTGGGTTGCTGCAAACATTCCCCACCTGTCTCCTCTCCCCCAACCAAGTAATCACAATGAACCTGTTTCCTATCATACTGAAAATAGGAAAAAAGAAGGTTTTATGTTACTAGCCACATATATTAAAATATTCCCTAATTTGGTGTAACTCAGCAAATGCTGGTAACTGAAAATACCCTACAAATTCTGTTTTGAAAAGTAGACAGAACTAATCTAGTAAATTAAAAAGAAGGTACACAGGTTGGGCAAGGGTGGGAGTGGATATAACTGGAAGAAACTACTAAAGAGTCAAAATCTGATCTTTTCAAATACTATGCCTTTTGTCCACCAAACTGCTTATCAAAGTTTTATACGAAAACTAGATACCCTTAAATAAAGTATTAACAAATAAAGTTGGGAAGGAAGCTGAACTCACTAGATTTTATAAATAGATTCTTCCCTAAATCACTTATTTTAAGTTTACCAACAGGAAAAAAAACAAAAAACAAAAAACCCAACCACTGAAGACTCATGGTAAAGCATACAACATAAGTACCTGTGGTCCAGCACAGCTGATCTTACAAACATCACAATAGTGAATCTGGGGTGGTTTGGGAGGCTGTTTTGGTTTCAGTTGTTTATTTTGGAATGGTGCTTTTTTAGTGAAGGTGGTCCCTGTCCAAGCAGCTGTTGCAGCAGCTGCTGCCGCCGCCGCCGCCGCCTGCTTCTGTTGCTGCTGCTGTTGTTGGTAGTAGGAGGATGCAGCTGAATAGACGGCTGCTTCGTAACCTGAATAAGATGTACCTTACAGATAAAATCAAACAAAGGTTATATTACATAATTATAAAAGGCCAAGATAAATGCTGTGAATGTAAATCCAATAAATGCTGCTAATAAAGGTAGGTTTTCATGTGCCTATTTACAAAACCTGGGGGAAAAAAATCTCACTTATCTTCCTTTTAATGTAAGTCAACCAACATAGTATTTACGCAATACGTGCCAGGTGTCATGGAGATATGAAGTAAGAATAAGACTTGGACACTGCTTTCAAGAAGGCTTATAGTTCCGTTGGAGGGAAGTGATAGGCTTGATAAACTTATGTGGTTATAGAACCTATTATTAGTATTTCCTCAAGCAGAATTCCTCTGAATAATTTGGGAAGTGCTGGATTTGAGGAAGAGTCTGAACTAGGATACTAGAAAGGAAAAAAGAAGGAAGTCATGAAAGTAAGATTTTACATGCTTGGTGGCTTAGAGGATAAAATATGTGAAAGAAGAGGAAAACACACAAAGATGACACCAAGATTCTGAATCCCAGGGACTGACTGATGGGTTGTGCAACCAATAAAAGCAAGGAGCTGATAGAAGCTGGTCTGGAGAGGCAAGGTGAATAAAGCTTAGCAGAAGTCCATAATATGGAGTTGGAGTTCAGATGAACATCTAGGACGACAAAGAAAAGATTTTGAAATAAAGAACCAAATACACTGGTTCTCATCTTCCAAAAGGTGAAAAAGCACTGAATTTTCTGGTTAAATGTATGGATTCTATCCATTTCCATTGTTCAAAGTCTTTGATGAGTAACACATTAGACTAGTTACTGATATAATATATACATGGTGTATGGTTATGATTATGTTATCACAAAACTGGAAAACTTACTGCTTCCTAAACTAAGATCTCTGGAAATTTGCTGGACTCCCTAATTATCATCCTTTCCCCTAAAGTGGAAATGAGTGGGCCAAGAGTTAAGGCTCAAGAGAGAGATTCCTAGTTGCCATGATGGCACAGGAGAACGACTTAAGGAAAACTGAACTTTTTGGTATCTCAAATGCAGGCTGCTATACTGAGGAGTAAAGACTTATGACACATTGACTCCAATATATATTACACACACAGGGGAGAAAATAAGAATTGGAAAGGTGAAGGTTAAGATGCATGGGAAATCAGAATCATAGGAATCTGAAAGCGGACAGATTGAGAGAGAGAGAGAGAGAGAGAGAGAGAAAGTAGTTGGGCAACTTTTATGAAAAACCTTCATAGACTTTTATGTCAGGTTATTAAATTATATAAATGCTTACGAAGATATAAAGAAAGAAAATGTGGTAACGAAGAAAACACCTAAAAATGAAAGTAGAAAGAAGCAGGTAAACACATCAATAATAAGCATATGAACAGAGTTCTAAAAATTAGAAAACACCTGGTATAATTGGTTAAAAGAAAAATTCTATAAAAATCAATAAATTCTTTGTCAGTCCTACCAGTGGCCTCTATTACTGAAGTTTGTGATAAAAGAATATAATTAAGCTCACAGCCAAA
Organism: Delphinus delphis; assembly: GCF_949987515.2. NCBI lineage: Eukaryota > Metazoa > Chordata > Mammalia > Artiodactyla > Delphinidae > Delphinus > Delphinus delphis. The sequence continues at coordinate 146,401,119 of NC_082685.1, read as the reverse complement.
TACTTGCACATTTATAGTCGGAAACATGTACAGTTTAAATTTCGCTCTTTAAACAACACCATAAAATTGTCTGATTTTTAAAATAACAAAGCTACTTGTGGATTATTACTGGTTAGGACCATAATTTCTATATAAAATCTTTATTAATATAAAATTTCCAAATGACTAGTTGTGTGTAGGAACTGTAAACATGCCACTTAAAATATAACTTCAGGAATTATGTATCAAGAAAATAAAAAGGAGAATAAGGGCAGCAGCATCCTACAATGCTGGATGACCAGGACTTCTAGGGTTTTTTTTTTTGTTCCTTTGGCAGCACCTCTCACGGCTTGCGGGATCTTAGTTCCCCAACCAGGGATTGAACCCAGGCCTACAGCAGTGAGAGCGCTGAGTACTAACCATTGGAAACGCCAGGGAATTCCCTAGGTTTAAAATTGAGAATTCACAATATGGGAGGCAGTGTTCCAGACACAGTGAAGTCTCACAACAGAACTATAAGTTAGGTATTGCAGGTATTACTATACTTACTTTAGAGATGAAAAAACTGAGGCTAAGAGATCATAAGGTCCTCTGTGTTATTTAAACAACAAAAATCACTAGGTTAAGCATAATATTTACAAAATAACCTCCTTCATTTGTACACATGTAGTCTAAAACTAATAAAAAGGTAAGCTTAATTATAGCTTACTACTTAGCTTTTTAAAAAAAAAAATCAAAGCATAAACTGAAAGGTAGGCTGAAGGTTCTGGAATTCTGCTAAGGAACACCTTTAAGTCTCCTATAACTACTAGGAAACAAACGTACATTTCTTATAAAGCACTATGGGAAAATAAATATAAGGATGTGTCTCTAAATTAAGTAAAAGCTCAATCTGGAAATGCTAAAACAGTTTCACTTAAAAAGCACCTTTATTATAAATACCTGTCAATTAGAAAGTTGCATAATTATAGCAGTTAAAATGTAATTTTTAAAGGTATGGTATCAGAAACAAAAATTATCACTTCAACAGTAAATGCATCATACTACAAGTCATCATTTCATAGGTACCAATACTCTAGAACTCATTTTTAATGAGATAAGAAGAATAGCTGACTTAAGTTGTAGCTGATATAAAATTGCAGATACAGAATTCAGAAGCCCTAATAATGATCTCTCTGGATGGCAATTTCACATTGTGTATCACATGTTCCTTAAAAAGTGTATATACTCTGATGTAACAGTTCCAAATCTAGGAATTTATCCTAGGGAAACAACTGGCAAACACACAAATCTTTACATAAAAGGATGTTTACCTAGTGTCGTTTCTAGTTTTTCCTTAATATGAAACTAAGTGTCCCCAAAAAGAACCTTTAAAATGTGGTACATGCATACAATAAGACAGTATTAGTCATTAAAAACTATGTTTTTCTAAGCATAGATCTTGGTTTCTAAATACCAATGCCATGCAGAAACCAAGGCGCTCCTTTGTGAAATGGCTAATTGTGAGTCTAGGGCAGGAAAGGCTCAAAGTTTGTTGTGGTTTTGCATTTTATTTATTCCTTAATACACTGTCTTGTTCTGCGCAGGATTTAGGGTGATATGGGCAATTTCAGTTCTTATCTCTTGATGTTTTGTTGCATCTTGGCTGTTAGAAGCCTAGCTACTGAATTTTAAAAATATTTTTTTATTTCTCAGAGGTTTTTTATCTCTTACCCTATGTCAAATGCTATGCTGGATGCTAGGGATACAATGGTGAATCAGGCAGAATAACATCTTACTGTGCCAGAAAGGAAAGAAGTGCTCGAAGACAAATGATGCCAAATTCAAAAGACTCAGAGTTGGTTTGAAAAGGATCCCACTGGCCAAATTTGGGACACTGTGTGCCTCAGAAAGAAAAATGAAAGCAATGGATACTACACTGAATAAAAAAGGAGCCCACAGTAATACTAAAAAAGAAGGGGTGAGGGGACTCCTTTTTAGGGAAGAATGTCTAAGAATCCAAATCCTTTTACATTGATTCTTAGTAAAAGGATTTTGCATTCACCATTGGAGAACCTGATTCAGTTACTGAGATTTTCATAGGATCTAACACCTTAGAGAGAAAGGTAGTTGAGCAATAGGCCCACAGATTACTTGGTTAATTATAAAATGGAAAAAGGTAACTTTACAATGGAAAGATCTGGTAGTCACCACTTTAATCAGTGATTATACTTGGCACCATCAATAAGGAATAAACTGACATTTATTTTGTGCACCTGATGTGCTGAAATGTAATGCTCACATAGGTAATTTAATTAACTAAAAAGCTGCCAGAATCTAAACATAAAAGCAATCAGGTAAATCTAGATTGTGGGATATTCTACAAGACTGGTCCGAACTCTTCAAAAACATCAAGGTCATGAAAGACAAGATAAAAACAGGGGTTATTCTACATTAAAGGAAACTGAAACTAACAACCAAATACAACCCATAGTCCTTGACTGGACCCTAAATTTAAAACAAAGCACAAACACAAATACATTAACCACAGAGAAAGCCCAGCCATAAAAGACATTTGTGGACAACTGGAGAAAATTTATTAGATAATATCCATGTCCAATTCCTTATCTGAATTGTGGCTATATAAAAGAATGCCCCTATTCTTAGGAAATACATGTGGAAGAATTCTAGGCAAAGCACCATGTTGCCTGCAACTTATAAAACACTGCTGAACCATTTGAAAATATGTTTAAAGAGAGGCGAGATAAAGCAAATGTATTAAAATAATACTTGGTGAGTCTAGGTAAATGTTGTGCGGGCATTTGTTGTACTATAATATTTTTTCACTTTTCTGCAGAATTAAAATTTTCTAAAATTGGGGAAAAAACATGAAACCAAGGAATGGTATATTTCTATACTTAGAAAGAACATTCACAATGAGGAAAGGAGTTTACACTACAGTAGATACAAGACAAATTCATTTTTATAAAGAAACCATGTTTATATATGCATAGTCCCATGGAAGAAAGTCTAGAAGGACATGCACTAAAATGTTAATGGTAATTAATGTCTAGGGGTAGATGTCTAGTAATTTAATTTTTTCTCCTTTTTTAATCCATACTTTCAAGGTTTAAAATGATGTATTACTTACATAATAAAGCAGTAAATAAAAATAATTATCTTCATTCTGTGTAAGGTATATTCAAGCAACTGAGAGAGACAAACACTGAGACAGAGAAAAGATAGTGGGAGAAGGAGCACAGTCAAGAGAGAAACAAGGAGTAGGAAAGGATACTATCGTATTCCTTATTTTGTTAAAGCTAATGTGGATTTTTTTTTTAGTGTCCAAACAGATTTCATTGAAATAACTCCATTTACACTTATAACTAGCTAATCAGAGAAAGGCAGAAAAGTTGTAACTGGGCAATCCCGAATAACAACATCTCCTCATGCCAGTTCATTTCCACATGGCTGTCTTAATTAACTTATAAATGTGTTCCCATTGCTCCCCTTCTTGAGATCTCCTCTTTAGCACCCTGTCTGCCCACAGGATAAACACAGACACCACAGCAGACCCTACAAAACTTTCCACACTGACATTTCCAGCCTCAGCTCCTGATAGTTACCCCATGTATCCTGTATTCCAGCACAATAACTGTTGATCCCAAATACATCATGCCTGCCTGATTTCTATCCCTAGCACCAAGCACAGGATTTGACATAGGGTAAGAGATAAAAAAATCTCTAAAAAATAAAAAAATAGTTTAGAAATTCAGTAGCTAGGCTACCACAAAAACATCAAGAGGTAAGAAATGCAACGGCCTATGTCACCTTAAATCCTCCATGGAACAAGACAGCATATTAAGGAATAAATAAAATGCAAAACAACAACAAACCATGCAGTAATACAAGGCTAAGTGTCTTCAAAAAAGCCATGTGTGACTTTCATCACTGCAACACTACAAAGTACCTCAGCTGGAAATTAGGAAGAGCAGTGGGCACAGCAAGAAGGTTTTAGTAATTATTCTTCTCCAGGGAAAATATATGATTATTTAAGGAAAATAAATCTGCTCTGTCCTTCCAAGAGATGTGTTATATAACCATCATCTTATGGATGTTTATAAAGGCCCCCAATATTTTCAAGGTTACTTATTCCTGAGGATAAATATGAAGATATAGCTTCTTGAGAGCTGGAAAAAACAATATAAAGAATCTGTCAGTGGTTATTTCCTGAAGTTAACTTTGAACTTTCAAACTCATTTGGAAAAGTCAGACAGGAAATGACCCTGTAGAATACTAGGTGTTATTTTATCTAATTAATAAAAAACAAACCAAAAAAACCCTTACAACTTCGATTATGGTTCATTTGTCACATTATGCACATATATTTGTATTAACGCCTATCAATTAATCCAATTCTTGCTACTGGGAGTAAGATCATTCCATAGAAAATCAAGATAGTTTCTTGGTGAGTCTCTTTTTAATTTGGTTACTCATTTAAACACAGTTTATCAGCCTTACCAGAATAAGTAACTGCCGTGGTACTATAAGTAGCACTCTGGGTATAGGACGGCACCACAGTAGCTGCAGCTGCTACTGGCTGTACGGTGGAGGATACAGGATAAATGGAGAAAGTAGTGGTAGCTGGACTTGGTGTGGCTGGTTTTATGGCTGTCACTTGTCGAGTTTGCTGGGCTTGTGTATACTGAGTTGCACCTTGGCTATAACCTGCTTTAGGGGCTAAATTGGGAAAGAGACATCAGAAAATTAGAAGGGTGAACCACTATAGTTACTGTACCAGTATCCTAGAAAAAAAATGTAAACATCATTAACTGTAAATTTTATGTTAGCAATTTCTTCTTGATAAAATTCTTATCACCAACTTAATAAAATATAGCATCTGTATAAATTTACTATCCCTCCACATATGCTTTTTACATATTTCCAAAATGACATTGTTCAAAATTTCCAACTAAAACACCAGCACTATTTAAAACATGTTAGCAATAAACAAAGTTTTTAGAAAAGGGTATGTGTGTGTATGTGTGTATTTGGGCTAGTCAGTCTACTTGAGAGTTATGCTTAATATTGGGAACAGAATAGAGAGAGCCTCAAAGTATAATTTAAGTCACAGTGAAGTTTTCAATGTTTAATTACATGGAACTTTTTCATATACTATTCATGGCATTTTACTGATTTTATCCATAGTGAACTTCAATCTAATTACAACCCACAAGGTGCTACTGACTTAATTCTTCAAATGTCAATAGCATGAGTCAGCTGTTCTTAAATGGCTACCATTAATGTCTCTGCTAAACTTTCCACTGCCCCTGAACATATTAAAACAAATGTATACTTTAAGAATCTATGAGACTTATTATCACTAAATTAATAATTAATCTGTTATTAATAATCAGTAAAGCATACAAATGTAATTTTCTGAGAAAGGCCCAAATATCAGGGGCCAAACTCATTTCATGCCTAGTTAAGTAAAAGTATTTGAAATAAATAGCACTTAAGAGTTTATAAAACTTTTCCTACACATAGCATGAAATTTGATCCACACAACATATAGAAGAGTACAACATTTTACCAAAAAACCCTGATGTCCAGGAGCTAAATGATTCACAGAAGTCACATGGTCAATGTCAGAGTTCAGACTACACCAAGGTCTTCTGACTCTTAGATCACTTTAGTACTCTTAAGCACAATCTATTTAACCTTGGTAACTAATCAGGAAGTTCATTATAGTTCACTGTACCCACAAATCATTAGAAAAGAGACGATAAGAAAAGTCAGGGTCATTATAATGCAAAATATTTTTAAACCACTTTTAAGGGACTCATAAAATCAATCTTAGAACTAAAAGTACCCTAGAAAGATCTGAGTCAGGACTTCCCTGGTGGCACAGTGGTTAAGAATCCACCTGCTGGGCTTCCCTGGTGGCGCAGTGGTTGAGAGTCCACCTGCCGATGCAGGGGATGCGGGTTCATGCCCTGGTCCGGGAGGATCCCACTTGCCGCGGAGCGGCTGGGCCCGTGAGGCGTGGCCGCTGGGCCTGCACGCCCGAAGCCTGTGCTCCACAACGGGAGAGGCCACAACAGTGAGAAGCCAGTGTACAGGGAAAAAAAAAAAAAAAAAAAAAAAAAAAGAATCCACTTGCTAATGTAGGGTACATGGGTTTGAGCCCTGGGCTGGGAAGATCCCACATGCTGCGGAGCAACTGAGCCTGTGCACCACAACTACTGAGCCTGAGCTCTAGATCCCGCGAGCCACAACTACTGAGGCTGTGAGCCACAACTACTGAAGCCCATGCGCCTAGAGCCCACGCTCCGCAACAAGAGAAGCTACCACAATGAGAAACTTGTGCACCAAAACAAAGAGCAGCCCCTGCTCGCCACAACTAGAGAAAGCCCGTGCACAGCAACGAAGACCCAATGCAGCCAAAAAATAATAAAATAAAATAAATAGTAATAAAAAAGTATTACTCAAAAATAAATCAGGGCTTCCCTGGTGGCACAGTGGTTGAGAGTCCGCCTGCTGATGCAGGGGACACAGGTTCGTGCCCCAGTCCGGGAAGATCCCACATGCCACGAAGCGGCTGGGCCCGTGAGCCATGGCCGCTGAGCCTGCGCGTCCGAAGCCTGTGCTCCGCAACGGGAGAGGCCACAACAGTGAGAGGTCCGCATACCGCAAAAAAAAAAGAAAAAAAAAAAAAAATTAAAGTAAAGGAGTTGCTATTTTTCAGAACTAAGAGAGCTTTGCTTTAAAAGTTCTCAATTAAATCTCTATGAAAAAAACCTATCTTTTAAAGACTACAAATATGTAGGCTTCTTTGCAAACAAAATACTTCCTGCATTCAAACCATTAATACATACTGTAATATCAATGGCTGGTAACAGAACCAACTGTCATTACAGATCAGAGAAAGATGAGTTAAAAGTATGGGTCCACAGGAATTCCCTGGCAGTCGGAGTGGTTAAGACTCCGAGCTTTCACTGCTGAGGGCCCGGATTCAATCCCCGGTTGGGGAACTATTAATCCCACAAGCTGCACGGCATGGCCAAAAAAAAAAGGGTCCACAAAATGGAAACCATACTAGGGCCTCCACTAGTTACAAAGGCAGTCAGCAGTTATGTCTGGGCATTTCAGACAACGAGAAGAAGGTGGCCAGAAGTTATTGCCACAACTTCTTTTGTACAGCTTATTTCAACAGGAAAAGAACTATAATCTGAAGAACAGATATGAAATACACTTTCAGGAAGGAAGGACATGATTATGAATTGCCTCCAAGATCTTCTCTCTTTGGGACTCAAAGGCATTCTTGTGGAGAAAGAGAAGGACATGGTTAGAACTTGCCCCTCAAGGTAATATAACACAATGAGTTTAGATGGATTCAAAAGCATATTTTCGTTAAAAAACACCTTGAATAATATGTTTCAATAGTGTACAATGAAAGGGCATATGTTAATAAAACCCACCTGTCTGATAGTAGGTCTCAGCAACAGAAGGCTGAGGCTGGGCGGCAGCAGCTACAGCAGCTGCAGTTGCTGTTGGTTGTTGGTAGTACTGCTTACTATCATAAGCTACAGCAGGAGCTGTGGATCTTACATATGAGTACGAGTCCTAAAGAAAGAGAATGAAAGAAAATCTTGCTATGAGTGAAGTGGCAGACGGAAAAAAACCTTCATCTTTACTATATTAAAAACGCAATAAAAGAAAACAAAAGCCTAAATATGTATGAACAGAGACAGAAGATTCAAATTCAATACAAAGGGCATTCATTTTGGACTTCATCAAATAAGGTCAAAACCATTTTAAGCAGTATGCTTAACTTTTACAATCGGAAAAATCATCAAAATTTTAAAATAAGCATTATTTTTTTTAAAAATTAATTTTATTAAAAAATTGCTTGGCGGATCTGCCTTAAAGATGGATGCCACAGTAAAGAACACCTGGGTGTTCTAAGCTTTGTGACTGTTCCAGCTTTCTTTTCATTCTTCCTTATTTACTACTATTCATTAACATAATGATGAGTAGGAGCTTCCAGGTGGAGGAAAGGGGAACAGAGGTTCCAAGGGAAAGGAACGCTAAATATAAATCTCCAAGGCAACGAAGATCACGGAGAGCTGGGTGAATTCTGGCACTGCATATAATGAGGAGAACTGGGGAGGTACACCTGATGTATGCAGGAGGAAAGGCAGAAAGAGTTGGCAGGGCCCAGAAAATGATGGGCTTCATACATCCTATCAAAACCAATAAAATTTATTATATTCTGTCTCTGGACATAATGAAAACAATCACACATGTTAAAGTAATCCTGAGTTTAGTAACCTGCTAAATATTAATAGCAAATACTAATATTGCTGATTCATGTCAGTTTCTTAGTTAACAAAATAAATCCCCGTATTTTAGAAAGAATATTTAAAAACCAGGCAAAGTCCAGAAGGACCAAAGTTTAAAAAACAGATCCTAAAAGCAAACGAACAAAAAATGGGATAAAGGATTAGGGCCAAATTTAATTAAATAAGCAGGTAGTAATTTAGTGTCATATCAGACTTAAAGAGAATTATATTACCATAAACAGACTTAGATCTTTATGTCCCTATAAACCTAACAAGAAGCAATTAGATGAATTAAGAGCAGGATCAATTTCTATTACAAACTAAGAAAGAACACCTTGAGGGAAGAATGTACATTTAGGCAATAGAATTTCCACCCTTGATAAGTTTCAAGAAGACACTATGTAATTTGTCCTATTCAGCTGAGGCTCATGGTTCTCAAAATAGGAGACACAGGGGTGTCCCAAGTGGATAAGTAATGCCATAGTACCAACAAGAGGCAGAAGACCCTAAAATAAATAAATAAAAATTTTAAAAAAGGGGCAGAAGACCCTATATGTCTTAATTTTTCTCAAAAACTTGTAATGAAATTAAAATACTTAACCAGTAATTAATGTATCTTTTTTTTTTGGCCACGCCATGTGGCATGTGCAACCTTAGTTCCCTGACCAGGGATCGAACCTGCGCCCCCTGCAGTGGAAGCGCAGAATCTTAACCACTGGACTGCCAGGGAAGTCCCAATTACTATATTTTTTTAATTAAAGCAAACATAGAGTGGAGTGCAATGCACTGGGGGATTATTAATATAAAACTCACTGCAAGGAAACTTAATGCTTGGAGTATACCCCCAAATTATAGGAATACACACTCACTTTTCTGTATCATTAGAGGTATATTTTGGAAGACCCAAATTTGAGAAGCATTGGCTTGGACATTACATTAAATACTGAAGCCACTGAACCTATATGTTAAGGCTAATGAAAGTAGTTTTCTTACCTGGTAGTTTTGTGTAGTAGCTGGGGGCGGTGGTGGAGGTGCTTCTTGTTGCCTCTGTGTATAACCATAGTCAGTTGCTGTGTGTGCAGTGGGGTACCCTCCATATGCAGCAGCTGTTGCAGCAGCTGCAACAGCTACTGGAGCAGGCCTGGCAACTGCAACTGTGGCGGCTGCTGGTGCATAGGCAGCAGTAACTGTGTGAGCAGCTACTGGAGCCTGATGGACAGTGTAGCTAGCAACCGTAGTTGGATGAGAGTAGGCTACACCCGAAGCTGGCTGCTGGCTATATCGTGGAGTAGAAGAATAAACATAATACAATTTAATTTTTAAAATCTAGGAGTTTAATCAACTTAAATCAAAAGCACATTTCCCAATAATTTAATCATGGACTACAAAAGAACAGGTATTTGAGCTTAATAAACCACCTAACCAACACCCTATTTGTTATTGTTGCATAATTTTCATTCCTTAATCTGAATAAATTAGATGGTCACACATATGTTTCAGATCAAAGATCATATCACAAAGCAGGGAGGACAAACTGGGATAAGAAGTATTAGGAAGAAAGAAAAAACTGATCAACCTAGGAACTTAAAAAAGTATTTGTTATATGTATAGTTCTTTATTATGTACTATAGTTAAAAAAAATCTCTACAAGGAAATCATATCAAGAAAAATATTGTATTCTAACTCCAATTATGGAAAACATTTAAGGTAGAAACTATTACCGAGATGACTTAAATACTTCTGATGCTGTAAGGCAGTGGTTCTCAGCTAGGGGAGATTTTGCCCTCCAGGAGATATCTGGCCATGTCTGGAGATATTTTTGATGGTTAAACTGCGGAGGAGGTGGTGATGTGTGCTACTGGTATTTAGTGGGTAGAGGCCAGTGATGCTGTTACATAAAGGACAGCTATCCACAACAAAGAATTATCCAAAGAATGTCAACAGTGCTGAGGTTGAGAAATCCTGCTCTAAGGTACAGAATTTACAATGGAATATCTATTATTTTAGATAAATTTTCCAGGTTTCAGGCAGCAATTCATTACACACATTTCTTTTTCTCTTAAAAAGTAGCACATGTTGCAAAAGGAGACCTAAGTCAGATGCTTTGCAATCATAACATTTAAACCTCAGAGAGAAAAAAAGTTTCTAAAACTGTAAATCAAATGAATCTTCAGCTAAAGTTAAAATAGCATTTACTTTAATTTTTAAATTGAGAGCCTATATCACATAAAACCAGGCCCACAAATGTTAGCAAATGAAAACGTTTTTGTTGTTTTAGGTTCTCTTGAGTAAGTAATACATTCACAATCACACTTGCTAAATCTATATTACCAAGGCAGAAAAATGCCTTCTTGAAAAAAGGAGAGCCCCAACAGTTATTTACCTGACCATAAGTTTTTTTTTTTTTTTTTTTGGCAGTACGCGGGCCTCTCACTGTTGTGGCCTCTCCCGTTGCGGAGCACAGGCTCCGGACGCGCAGGCTCAGCGGCCATGGCTCACGGGCCCAGCCGCTCCGTGGCATGTGGGATCTTCCCGGACCAGGGCACGAACCCGCATCCCCTGCATTGGCAGGCAGACTCTCAACCACTGCGCCACCAGGGAAGCCTGCCACTGATCTTTAAAAGTCCATGCGACTCAGGAAGGGATGACCTTGTGCTCTGGTTTATGCTTATTGCCCCAGCATAATTATTAATAGTATTCTCACTCTCCTATGTGTCTCAGTTTGAACAATAAATTTTATAGTCACCCTTCCCAGGAATCATATAAAAAGATGCCAGCGCATTTAGCAATTACCATAGACATCCCTAGGGCTGTCTAACCTAACTTGCTCTGTAGAGCCAGGTCCCTAACCATCATCCGGGCTGGAACAACATGCTCCACCAAAGCATCATGAAGAATGATGATCCAGTCCCAGTTCCCAGGGGGTCAAGGGCTAGGGCAGCTGACTACTATTCAGAATAAAGATTCTCTGATTTGTTATCTTAGACCCATCTGGGAAATTCTCTTCCAATTTCAAATACCTTTAGGAAAACTGCCTTTCACATGACATAGATGACTACATTGGACTATAGCCGTTCAATTAATTCCCTGGCGGTCCAGTGGTTAGGACTCCGTGCTCTCACTGCCAAGGGCCTCAGTTCAACCCCTGGTTGTGGAACTAAAATCCCACAAGCCGTGTGGCCAAAAATAAATATATATTTTTTAACTTAAATAGAACAGGACATAAAATCCCAAATATTGTGCCATTAAAAATAATTTGTGAAATATGAGAAGATTTTCATTTACTAAGCATTCAGTAGAGCAGAAGCTTTTACTTAGATGGTAATATCCTTTTGTGAATAAATTAAATCATATCAGCTTCAGTCAGTTTTAAACTGGGACAAATTAAATAATAAATTATGAAACAAATATATAAACAACATGGGTAAGAAAGTTTAAGAAACAATCAGACAGAGACTTCCCTGGTGGTGCAGTGGTTCAGAGTCCGCCTGCCGATGCAGGGAACACGGGTTCGTGCCCCGGTCTGGGAAGATCCCACATGCCGCAGAGCGGCTAGGCCCGTGAGCCATGGCCGCTGAGCCTGCGCATCCGGAGCCTGTGCTCCGCAACAGGAGAGACCACAACAGTGAGAGGCCCGCATACCACAAAAAAGAATCCACCTGCCAATGCAGGGGACACGGGTTTGAGCCCTGGTCCGGGAAGATCCCACATGCCACGGAGCAACTAAGCCAGTGCGCCACAACTACTGAGCCTGCACTCTAGAGCCCGCAAGCCACAAATACTGAGCCCACATGCTGCAACAAGAAAAGCCAACGCAATGAGAAGCCTGTGTACCGCAATGAAGAGCAGCCCCCCGCTCGCCACAACTAGAGAAAGCCCGTGTGCGCAGCAACGAAGACGCAATGCCACCAAAAATAAATAAACAAACAAACAAACAAAAAGATACTAAAAAGAAACAATCAGACATAAAATGGAAGGGTATTTCTCTTGGCGGTGGGAGGCGGGGGGGGAGAGTATTTAGGAAATTATTAATATTGAAGAGTAAAAACATCCTTCATATTTCTGAACTTAAGCTGGAGGTTAATGGTCTGCTCCCTACTTGCTTACCAAAAAGTGAGGCCAGCCAGAAGCCTTACCGAAATAAACAGCCAGCTAAAATCACCAGATGTTTAAAGAAAACCTACTATAAACTGCAAAAGAAATAAGAATGAACCCATGGGAAATGGATATCTCAAAGCAACAGATAAGAATTTTAAAAATCTCTAATTTGTATCCATAAAACAAGAATTTTACACTAGTTAGAAGATAAAGTTGAAGGACATGGACAAGATAAAGACAAAAGAAAAGAGAATGGATAAATATAGCAGGTCTAATATTCCAACAAAAAGGAATTCTAGAGTAAAGAAAAAAAGCAGATGGAAGAAATTAAGAAACTTCCCACTATTGAAGGGAGGCCCGTATTTTCAAATTCAAATATCTACGGAGTATAAAACAGAAATGAAAGAACAACACTGAGAGACATATATTGATAGCATTTCATAACACAAGACAAAAAAAAAGATCCTTTAAATCTCCGGGAGAGAAGAAAAACAGATCACCTACATACAAGTAAATGAAAATCAGACTTACTGATAACACCAGTGGCTGGAGGACAATAGGGTAATATCTTCAAAATTCAAGGGAAAATGATTATCAATGTAGAATTCTGCACCCAGTTAAACTATTAACACAGAATAATGATTTTGACATTCAAGGTATGAAGGAGTTTACCTCCCACATGCCTTTTCTTAGGAAGCTACATGAAAATGTACTTCAGCAAAAAATAAAACAAGAAAGATATAATGGGATCCTACACACAGTGGATTCAAACTCAGGAGACAGATAAAAGCCCAGGTCGGCAGCTATGCAGCAGGCCCAGAAAGGCAGTAAGTTTATGAGACTGAAATCAAAGGAAGGACAGAAGCCTCCAGGAGAAGGATGTCTAGGAAAACAGATGACTGGACAATAGACAGCAGACCAAGAGCCTGGGAAAATCTCATGATATAATCAAGGCACCAAGAAGATTTGTGTGAAAAAAGGGTAATGAGAGACTTCAGGAAATATGAAACTGCTCAAGAAAAGTCATGATCTCAGTTGAGCAATTAGTAGGGTGTAAAAAAGGAAAAATCTGTTTGAAATTGACCCTGCAAAAATTCTCTATTAAGTGATACAGGGTTGTAAAAATGGAATACATGAGGAATTCTAATCCTAGAACAGTACTTGGTTCCAGAGTAAATACTATTTACAGTCATAATAATGAAACAGTTTTCTGCTTTAAGGTTTTAGAATCAACCTAAATCACGGAAGATAAACTATGATTACAGAACACAATATAAGTGTTATCACAAGGAAAACGAGAGCTGAGTTGGGGGATGGGGTGGAGAGAGAGGGAAAGTAAAGCACAAGGGTTTCAAGATTCTTAGAGAGTACCAAGATACTGTCTACCTTTGATGGAACTAGAATTGGTGTGTATCGTTTGAAGCAACAGAAATAATCATTATCACTGAATCTGGGAGGAGAAATGAGAAGCATGAGAGAGTATGTATGAAATACTAACCATGATTGTAAGGAATCAAACTATAATGCATAAAGTTGATAAATTAAGACATAAAAAAGCAGCATACTATTTAGTGATATGGAGGTTAGAAATAAAACCAAAATGCGTTAAAGGTGGGGAACTGGGAGGCAGGGAGAAGGAAAATAAGGGACTGTTGTTTTCATTAAGCCCTTCTATACTATTTTTAATTAATTAATGCATTACTCTGGGAGTAATGAAAGATAAGCAGAAAGATATCAGAATAGAATTCTCAAGCTGGCAACTTCAATGACCAAAAAACCAACCCCGAATTTAAATACTCCTTTTTAGTTATCCCAACACAACTCTAATATCTACATTTCTGGCCTCAACCCTAATCTATATCCAACTTCAGGCCCATCTCTAAGTGCTTTTGAATTCCATTAATATGACCTGGCTTCATACTACACTACTAAATTTATAGTCACTACTGAAATTAAAATAACTTATGTGTACAAATGGCTCATCCGCGTAAGCGGTATCCTACACCTCCGTTAGTTTCTATACAACAGTGGTTCTCAAAATGTGATCCAAGGACCGCTGAGGGTCCCTAAGACCGTTTCAGAGGGCTCAGGAGGTTGGTTCTCCCTTTTCAATTACAGATTGCCTTCATATATTTTAATCCAAACAATTTACTGCAACAGACAATGCAGAAGCAGGTATGAGAATCCAACCATCTTAATTGAGATATTAAAAAGATTTGTAGAGGCGGCTTCCCTGGTGGCGCAGTGGTTGAGTCCGCCTGCCGATGCAGGGGACACGGGTTTGTGCCCCGGTCCGGGAAAATCCCACATGCCACGGAGCGGCTAGGCATGTAAGCTGTGGCCGCTGAGCCTGCACGTCCAGAGCCTGTGCTCCACAACGGGAGAGGCCACAACAGTAAGAGGCCCGCGTACCACCAAAAAAAAAAAAAAAAAAAAAAAAAAAAACACGATTTGTAGAAATGTTAAACAATGCTTCTCATCTTACTACTTTTTCAGTGGTTGGAATATAGTTATTTTGCATAAAGATATTTCTGGTTAGCATGTAGTGGTATTTTTACTATTTTAAAACAATTTAATAAATATTTTTAAAATTTCTAAAATAGTAAATATTATATAATCTGCATAAGCAAAAGCTTTTGGGGGTTTTTAATAATTAGAGGTTAGAAGGGTCCCCAAACCAAAAAGTTTGAGAACCACCATTTTACGATACAGAACATTAACTTAGAGTCTGTAATGGTATTCACCATTCATTTTCCTGCTCTTTACTTACTGCCCCTTTAAGCAAAATGTTTCCTTCTATCTTATGACATGGAAACAGTACTTGTTCTCTGGTAAAATGAGCACTGAAAAAGTGGCCAGAGCCCCAAGTATGCTGCCTACAGCTGTGTAATAGTCTTATCTAGGGCTCCAAATCTCCTCCCAGTTTACCTGGTGTGCTGCTGTACAAATATTTTCTATGTTAGCAGAGACATCAAAGGCATAGGGAAGTAATGGCTTAGAATTTTGGAACTCCCACACAAAACTAACAGAAGGTGAATTAGGAAAAAGCTCACTTCCCCCTTTAAGGGAGAACTGTAAGGAAACTTTCCTGTCTCAGCCTTGGCTCCAAGTAAAAGAGAGAAAAGCCTCTCCTGATAATTCTTTTTTTTTTTTTTTTTTTGCTGTACGTGGGCCTCTCACTGTGCAGAGCACAGGCTCCAGACGTGCAGGCTCAGCGGCCATGGCTCACGGTCCCAGCCACTCCGTGGCATGTGGGATCTTCCCAGACCGAGGCATGAACCCATGTCCCCTGCATTGGCAGGCGGACTCTCAACCACTGTGCCACCAGGGAAGCCCTCTCCTGATAATTCTTAACAAAAAGCCAGCACTCCTCTACTTTGGGCTCTGGAATTCACATTAGCTGACCAGGAAAACTAACTACTTGGTTTGGCGTTTATTTATTTATTTATTTCCTTCCAGGTACCACAAAATGCTCATTCCTCTCTAATGCTACCATGTTCCAAAAAAGAGGAGATCTCAATCAAAAATCACAAACAAAACCCATAAGGAAACAAGATACTAGGAGCAAGAGTTTGGGGAAAAAAAAAAAAAAAGACTACAAGTATTAGTATTGGATACGAAATATAAAATAAGTACACTTAAAGAGCCTATGA
This sequence comes from Delphinus delphis, assembly GCF_949987515.2. Lineage (NCBI taxonomy): Eukaryota > Metazoa > Chordata > Mammalia > Artiodactyla > Delphinidae > Delphinus > Delphinus delphis. The sequence continues at coordinate 146,385,065 of NC_082685.1, read as the reverse complement.
AAACCAAGACCAAGAACTAAGAGTTCAATCAAAAACAACCAGATGAATTAAAAAAAAAAAACAGAATTTCCAGAAATGAAATACAGTATATAAAAATTATAATCAGAAACTCAGAAAGGCATTATGTAACTGATTAGACATAGCTGGCAAAAAAAAAATCTATAAAAATTACTCAGAAGGCACACAAAGAGATGAAAGATATTAAAGAGGTTAAAAGACCAAGAGAAAAGAATAAAAAATGGTAACTTACAACTCATTGGAGTTGCAAATGAAGAAAAAGGGAGAGAGGAAACATCTAAATAGAATGTCTGATATAACAATCCTCAGATCCAGGAGCCCCCAACTAACCCTAAGTAGGATTAAATAAGGAGTTCTCACCAAGACGCATCTGAGTGAAACTGTAAACACCAAAGAGAGAGAAGCACGAGTAGCTTGAGGAAAAAAAATCCCTAGAAACTAAGTGATGACTTCTCAAGAATGAGAAGGGTGAAATGAAGATATTTTGAGATTAAAAAACAGAGAAAAACCAAAAAAACATTGTTATCAGTAGACCCACATTAAAGGACATTCTCAAAGATTTACTTTAGGAAGAATGAAAATGATCTGAGGGAATGAATATTAAATAATAATAAAAAAGTGGTAAATACGAAGGCAAATTTAAATACTAGCTATATAAAACAATAATTTTGTTCAACAACAGTTGTGGGGTTAAGAACATCTGAAATATAGTACAACAAAAGCACAAAAATCAGGAGTGGACTGACCAAAGTTAAAACATTTTAAGTCCTCGTATTGTTTAGGAGAATAAAGGTGATGATTAACTTTAGACTAAGTGAAATATGCTAAATTTCTAAAGGAACCACTATAGGACAAATGCGGAATGTTTCATTTCTGAAAGGCCATGAGGGAAACAAGTCTCAGGCAAGAAAATGTAGGCAGCTCCTGTCACTTACATTATTAAATGTGCTTTTACTCCCCTGGAAAACATACTTTGTATGTGTTTGTTTCAATTTTGCATAAAATGGTAAAGTAACTGATAAAACTTTTTTTCTGTCTTTCTCTTGGCACACAAAACAAAATTTAACCTTTCCATTAGTCCAAATTTAATGCTCAACATTGCTGGACTTTTCTAGGTCAAATTATGGCGTTTTACGTATCTACAAAATCACTGACAAATTTATCTTTACATTTAGTATTTTATAATGTTGAGAATGATGCAAAATTAAACTTTCTCATGGAATAATCCCAAAGACAAACCACCTTTAAATATTCCCTAAACTTGTTATTGTAATGTCATGCTCCCATTAACCTTCACAGTGCTATTAAAACAATAACTGCATCATTGTAGAATTTTAGAAGAAATTTAAATTCAGGCCCTATTTTCTTCTTAAAAACTAGAACAAATAAAATAACTAATCCTAAAATTTCTACCAACTCTTTAGATGGGTAGACTACAAGGGAGGGAGGGTGGTTAAATAACACATGAAAACCGTTGACAGTTTTCTTGACATCTTTTAACTCTAAACATGCCAGGAGAAATATCATTTGGGTCCATTGGACCTCTTACATTTTCTGTATTTTTGAGGTCATTTGACAATTTACATAAGAATAAGGGATAATGAAAATACTATTAGAAAATTTTAAATACAGAGTACAATAAATCCAAATTTTTATTCCACATATACACAAAATGCACCATGTTCTCTGAACATAACTGCTCATCAACTTTCATGCATGAACATGGAACATGTCCATCCCATAAATGCTAATTCCACATTTCAAATATTTTTCTAATAAGTTCTAACCCGCCATTACTTTGGTTCATCTTCCTGCATTTGAATTGTCAAAATGCAATGCTTAAAAAAGTTTTGAAATGTTTTATGGCTCATATTTTGTTGAAGAGAGATGGTCATCTACTTTGCTCCATAACTGTAAAACATTATCAGTTTTTTCCTTTGGAATGATCTAAAGAATTTTTAAAATTTTACACCATCTATTTCCTTCCAACTACCTTTGTATACATATCTGCCTTAAGCATCTGTCCACTAATGAACCATATCGAGTAAATTTTGGTTCACAAACATCACAAAACATGAAAGATTTCTGCCACATATACTTTTAGCAAAATGGGATGTTCTGGAACTTGTCACAGAATATTACATAATGAAGTTCTTCCTGTTAACTAGATGGGAATACCTTACTTTCCTTTTTTATCCTTATAAATATATTTTTCACTCACTGATTCTTCAGTTTGAAAAAAATCATCTAGGACATTGTATCTATAGACTCTTAGGCTGAGATTTTGCTTATACAATTAATTTCACCATTATCATTTGTCTAGAGTGGTGCTATTTTTGTATTTATCTTATTTAGCTAAGAGTTGTCAAATACCGTCTTGTGTTAACTTTCTTCCCTTTGCCAGTATGAACAGAGAATTAGTAATTCTGACTCCTCAACTGTGTTGAAGGAAAACTAAAAGCCAACTATTAAAGACAGCATCTCTCCTTTCTTTCATACCTTCTTGATAGACAATGCAATACTTTAGACAATGCAACATCCTCCAATTATTTCACTATTTTACTATCCTTTTAGGTCAGTGGTCCCCAACGTTTTTGGCACCAGGGACTGGTTTCGTGGAAGACAATTTTTCCAAGGACGGGAGGGGGTGGTTCAGGCACAGTATCTTTTCCCAGAAATAAAAAATGAATTAAAAATTTTATTTTCATTTAATCCATCTTCAAAAACAGTGCTTCCAAATACTTTAAGCCCATTTAACCTCTAGAACACTCAAGAATTTATCTGTGGATAAACAACTGTATAGCACAGGGAACTATATTCAATATCCTGGGATAAATCATAATGGAAAAGAATGTATACGTGTGTATAATTGAGCCGCTTTGCTATACAGCAGAAATTCACACAACACTGTAAATCAACTACACGTCAACAACAGCAACAAAAAAATTTATTTGAATACTAAATTCGACTACAAGACCTATCTTATGCGAAATTTTATGCTTGTCTTTCTGTAGCTCCAAACTATCAGATTCTAGTTTTTCTATACTGGCTGCCCATGAAAATTATACCAAAGATCTTGCTAACTATCAATCCTTTATCCAGCCTCTCTAAAACCCTAACATTGCTGATTACTCCATCTTCTTTTGGTTTTTATGAACACTACATTCTCCCAGCTCTCTGCCCACCCCGACCCTGTCTCAGTATTTGCTTCTTTCTTTGGCCCTACTTTAAACACAGATGTCCCCCAAGTTTGTAACCATGGCTTTGTTCTATTTTTTTCCCCACTCATTCAAAAAACGTTTACTAAATGTTTGATGTACGACAGGCACTGTACTTTCTCTGGTTTCATCCATGCTCACACCTATAATGGTGGATCACCACCATATGGATGATATTCGGATTTACACTACGACCCTTATCCCTCTTCTGAGCTCAATTTCCAAATGTCTACTCAATATAATATTAACATTGATGGAGATATATGTATGCAGGGGCTATTCTGAGCACTTTACAAATTTTATCTCATTGAATTCTCAAATCACAATGGAGACTGTAGAGGCCTCCAGGGATGCTGATAGGGTTGTTTTTTTGATTGGGTGCTGGTTATACAGGTGTGTCCAGCTTATGACATTTCATCAAGCTATATTCTTATTATATGTGCAGTTCTTTTTATATATACCATACTTCGATGGAGAATTTTTTTAAAATTTCAATCCTATGAGGTAATTATTAGTATTATCTCTAATTTACAAATGAAGAAACTCAAGTACCAAAGGACTGTTTGCCCAATGTCACATGACAAATAGTAGAGGGATCCTGGATTCAGCTCAGCTAGCCTGACTTCAGAACCCACCAACTATCAACCATATCAAGAATTTAATTTAGGTAATTCCCTGGCAGTCCAGTGGTTAGGACTCAGCACTTTCACAGCCGAGGGCTAGGGTTCAATCCCTGGTCTGGGAACTAAGATCCCACATGCCACACAGCGCAGCCAGCGGGGAGGAGTGGGGGGTGGATTTAATTCATTCCTATCACATTTTGTCTAAAATGACCTTCCCTCCATTTTCAGAATTAAAGACCATGAAGCCTACCCCAAACTCCATAGTCAGAATCCTCCAATTCCCCATTTTAGTATTTCATTAAAACTCAGTTATGATCGCTATCATGGCATAGTTACCTGGAGGTATACCTGCCCCTACCCTCATCCCCCAGGAGTGTAAACTCCTTGAAAGCAGGGACTATGCATACTGTAAGTTACTCCCTATGAACGTATTTTAATGTATATATTACATGAGGAGACTAATACTAAAACAACAAAAAAGCCCAGTGTTCTTTGCTTCATTAATTCGCCCTCTGTAAGGATGAATTAAGAGCTGCACTGCACACAGCTTTCACAAAACACTAAGAAATGTTATACTCGGAACAACGAACCTAATTCTGATAGAGTGATGCCAAGGACAATGTTGTTGGCGCACTCCTCACCTTTAATCTCATTCTAGTAATTCTAACATACTTTGTCAATTACTACATTTATAAGCCCAAGGACTGTCTTCTGATTATCCTGATGGTGTACTTCTGAATAATAATTTGGTTGATTTGCTTTTTTTTGACAAATACCTCTACTTAAACAGCTATATATTCTAATCCAACTGCCCATACGCATACATCTATTTCTGGGCTATTTTAAGCGAATGATCTATTTGTCTATCCCTCTACCAATACCACATTTTCCTGTTTAATAACATCTTTTGGTCCCCGCTAATACAAGACCTTCCTTATGATCTTACAAGACTGTCATGACTACTTTTGGACAAATACTCTCTTCACTATCAACATGAGAACTCCTTTATCAAGTTACCCCAAAAAGCCTGTTGTGATTTTTATTGCAATTACATTAAACATATAGACTACTTAGGAGAAAATTGATAACTTGATAGTATTGATTTTTTTCACTGCATGAACACAGCCCATCTTCAATTATTTGTCTTCTTTTATGCCCTTTATAGCCTACTGTATTTTTTTCTTAAAGTGTTTTGTATATCTCATTAGTTTTATTTCTACTTAATAGATTCTGTGGCTATATAAAAAGGACTTATTTGAAATTTGATAATCTAATTAATTCAACATTGCTGAAACAGGAGTGATCTTAGATCCAGAAAATTTGAACTCTTATTATTTCTCATATTAGTCTGTTGATTATAATCATGTTGCTTGCAAACAATTAAAAACTTGGAGGTCCCTATTAAACTGACACTGAAACTGAGGCCTCCAATTGATACTCAAGTACCTACTTTTAAAACATTTGAGATTATGAAGCTCTATGTATTAAGTGTATGATAGCCATCAACTGTGGAGAGCTTTTAAAACCCTTTTAGTATTATTATACAAATCTTTATAGAAAACTAGCATTGGTAAAATGCCTACTGAAAATCAAGCACTAGGCTAGGAAGGTTTATATTTAATAACTTCACCTCAAAGCAAGTTAGTTGAGGAAACTGAGTTGTAGAAAGATTAGGTGACTTGCATAAGTGTCTAAAGAGATAGAGTTGAGATTCAAATCCAAAGCCTTTTCATTATAGTATACTGTGAGGCACATTATAAAAACACAGTCAAGCATACACTTTAAGCATTCTATACAGGGCTAGTCTCCCTCATCCTACTCTTAAGGCTATTAATAACATATACAGGATATATATCATCATTGTAAAAGCACTAATCCTTTTGGAAAGAAAATTTTCATTATTTCAAATTCATTCATGCAATATGAATCCTAAGATCTCTGATTCAACAGTGGAGGAGCTGATATAATTAGCAGTTGCAGTAATTTTTTTTTTGGTAGAGCCAGTAAATTTCCATCACTAAGATCGGTTTCAAAAACCTGTTCACCTGGTTTTCTCACCATCTCAGTTAGTGATTACTTCTTTCTACCTTACTAGTGTTACTTTTATTCTTTCCTTCAAGATACAATATTCTTAACTCTACATTCAAATAAAAAGCAAAAAAGAGGAGGAAAATTCACTGGCCAATCAACCTACCCAAGTTATCTTAGTGATGTGAAAAGATACTTATCCTTTAGGAACAGATGTCCTAAAGACATCTCAAGAATCACTAGATGAGATGCCTTCTTTTGACTAACAGATACTTAATTTAAGCTAATGTCCAGACAACAGTCGAAATCCACTTAAACATTTATTATTTAACAACATTTGCTGAGATCCTAAGAATATGGGGGCAATTATTTTGTACCTTTATACAATCATTACTCTATAAAATTTTTGAACTCAATTAATTCTAGATATTAAAAGGGTAAAAAAATGTTGGCGAATGATTATTTTAAATAGCTAACTTTATTGAAGGTAGAATAACATTCAGATACCAATGATACACTAAGAGCTATAGATAGAACAAAGAAAATTAGTTTAAGCACAAGCTAAACATTTAGGTTATGCAGGTTAACAGACAAGCATCTTGAGTAGATAGAAAGGTGACAAGAAAGATATGACCAAGGCTTTTCTAAAGAATACAAGAAACTAGCTGTTTAAAACTCTCCAAGAAAAAGTTATGTCCTATTCATAGTGGGATATAATGGGATTACTTTAGTTTATATTACATATACATAGCATATTTGTTTATGCCACAAATCCCCTTCAAAAACTGAAGAACTCCTATGAGAACTTCTGTAAAACTGCCAATGAAGGAGACAAAAAAACTCATTTGATCCTATGATAGTTAATTAGAAAGTTTTTTCCACTGAGAATTATCTTTCTCACATTCTTTGCTACCGTAAGTTCTTACAACTGTTGAAATCATTTTTTTCAAAATTTATTATAAAATTAATGTCTGTCTAAAAGTTTTTAAGTATATCTTCTCAAACAAAAAAGGTACTCTACTGAAGTAGTTACCTATCTAACCAAGTTCCCTTTCTGCCATGAAGCCATTCCTGTTTTTTCATCATGCTTGAGATCTGCCTTGTCCTACACACCCCAAATTAACATTCTACCGGAAATATATACTTATAAACACAATAATTAATACTTAAAACCTTTCTGATTTTGTCACTGCCAAGGGGAAAAAAGCACATGAAAGGTAAGAAAAGATTACATTTGCAATAGTGGCAAATGGCACCAATAGGTTTATTTACTAGCCTTAAAAAAACACAGAAGCAGGAAGAAAAGCAATCAGTAGCTGATGGAACGTGTAGCACAAAGACTGAATAAATGCTTACCACAAAAATATTTAATATGTATTATACAAAAGAAAAACCTGGTTTATCTAAAGGTTATTGGTAGTAGAACTTATAAGAGATCTTTACAACATCTCTTAAAGAACTTTGATACTTAGTATGCCATTATAAATCTCAAATATTAACAAGCAAAAAGAAAGTCTAAATTTAAAATAAATTTAATCAAATACCTCACATAGTGGTAACCAAGAAAACTAAGAACCGGAATTAAATCTAGACTTAGAATAGTTACTCTCAGTTATCTGCACTCAACGACAGGTGAAGCAACTATTCACATAATCTACAGATAAATGTTTAAGATCTCCTTAAGTTTACATCCTTCAAAAAAAATTCTTTTTTGCAAAGTAAGCCTTGGTCTTCCATGTCTCAAAGTTACATTTTAATGATTTCCAGACAGGAAGAAAGATGAGCACCATCACTGCATTTTTTGCATATGCTTTTATTATTAATGCTATTTGTTCATCTTCCTTGAACCAAGGTATTAGCATTACTGGACCTGATTTCTTTCCATTAAAAACAAACAATTCTATATAGTATGTTATATACAAGGACAGAGCATCTTAACAATTAGTTTTGCCAATACACGCATAAATAAGTGATGTCAAAAGACTAGTCTTTTCTCATTAGACACACATATTAACAAGCAATTTAATACTTTGGATTGCTGTTACAGTTTACTGAAACTTTATAAGATTCAAAGCCAAAGAAAAACTAGGTACAGAAATTCTATAATAGCTTCCTATACTGGGATAAAATACATACATGCAAATATTTGATCAAAAAATGATTATCTTTAAATTGGCATTTCCTCCCTTCATTTCTATCTATAGGTTTGCATTCGAAAAAATATTTCAAAACTGCCACAAAGAACAAACCCACTACATTTTCAGTAAACAGTTAATAATCCAACAAATCTATCACTCTGCCCACAGTAACAGAAAAATACTGTGTAAAACAATTAAAACTTAAATGGTTAAATACAGCCTTGTGTAGGACACACAGTACTTGGTAGCAGTAGATTTACAGCACAGTGCTGATGAGCTGTATCTTGTTTCCCAGAAAAAGAAAATGGCTTGATTTTTCTCTCCACAAAAATTATTTGCTCTTTATTAAAGTGGCTGGGACTTTGTTAGTTGTTTAATTATCACAATTTGTAAGTAAAGAATTTTTTAAAAGTTTGAAAAGCCCCAAGATCATGCCCCAATAATTTGTCATCTCAGTTCTTTTTCTGGAAATAAGCTTCAAAGTAAAAGAGACTTGTAAAAAAATGCCACATGTGTTCAACGCATTTGACAATTAGTAGAATATTAATTTCATCAATAAAACACATTTACACATTTTAATATCTCTTAAAAATCAATGGGGTCTTAAGCATTGAGTCATATTTTAACTGGTGGTGATTTTTTCAGTGATACATAAAATAATGATACCCTTCCTTTATAATAAATGCTATCTTATAATTCCATGAAATATGGCAACTCTGTTCCTCAGAATTACACGTTTTAACCAAAACAGATAGCCCAATTTTACAGATGAGGAAAATGAAAGACCAAATAAGAGATGTCCCCAACGTCATTAAAATCCGGAGCAAAAAAGACTGGAACCCAGGTCTTCTGGTTCCCAGTGATGTCCTTTCCTTTAGACAACCCGCCGCCTGAAGTGAATGAGGTGAGAAAACTACCTGGGTTTATTAACCAATAGCTAATTTACCTAGTACACAGATATCTAATATAATCTCTCTCTATAAAAAGCTGATCACTTAGGAGCCCTGAACGCTTACGGCCTGAGTCTAAAGAGACTGTCTCAGGCTGACTCAAAAGTAACAACAACAGAATCTAGTGTTTTTCTTTCTTTTGATAAGATATATAACGAAGTACAGAAACTTCAGAAATTAGAGCTTCCCTTAAGTAAGAGATTTCATAGGGTGCATTTCACGGCACCTCACTTGCACTTTTCATTTCCCTGGAGGGGAAAGACCCGCCAAGGGAAATTACTGGCCCACCTGGAGCCTAAACGCAACAGCCAGAACAAAGCTGTGGACTCATTTATCAGCACTAGAAACTTCGCACATCTCTTCCAGCCTACCAGCTACACAATTCACAGGTGGTTGGTGTGTTTACCTCTCTCCTTGAAGGGAGAACTAAAGGAACCAAACGAATGCGATGACACCCACAGTCTGTTTGCGGGGATCGGGTGGAAGGCCAGGGGAGACCACGGGACGCAGAAGAAGGCACCCAAGAAAACAACACGTTATCTGGGCTCGGGGGGCCGGAGCACCGGGCGAGGACCGGTGCCCGGGCGGCGGCGCGACTCCGCACTCCCCGAAAGGTGCCCTCGCCCACCGTCTCTTTCCCCAAGTGGGAGGGATATCGGAGGTGGGGACCGGCCCGGCGGGGGCGGGGACCGGAGGCACCGCAGGGGCCGCGGCCTCGGCTCCCTCCCTCCCAGCCCGGCGGGGGTGGCGGCTCGGCTCCGAGGCCGCGGGAGGCCATTTTAGCTGCGGGGCCGCCAAAGGCCCGGGAGGCCCTCCGCCTCACCGTCTCCCGCTCCCGCCCCCACCGGGGCCGCTGCCCGCCCCGGGCCGGGCGAGGCCGCGGGGCTCGGCCTGCCGCCGGCCGGCGCTCGGAGGGGGGGGGGCACGGGGGGGCGGCGGGCGTGTGGGCGTCGTGTCGGCGGGATCCGGGCGGAGGGGCGAGCAGGGGGAGAGGAGGGAGAGGGCGGGGAGCCGTTACCTATACTGGGCCGCAGCCGCCGCCGCCGCCGCCCCGCTGTGGGTGAATCCAAAGTAGTTGCCGGTCGCCATTTTGGCATCTTCCCCCAGCCGGCTGGGCACTGCGACGGGCACGGAGAGTCGGGTCCCATGGCGGGAGGAGAGGCGCGGAGGGGCAGAGACGCCGAGGGAGGGAAGGGGAGAGAGAGAGAGAGGCTCCGTGAGAAGCCGCCCTCGCCGGGCCGGGCCGCGGCCGCGCCGCCTCCCCCTCCCGCCTCGCACTCCCTCACTCACTCGCACGCCCGGGTGGCGGCCGCCGCCTCCTCCCCAGAGCCTGCCCCAACCCCCCGCGCCTCCCCGCCGCCCCGGGCCGGGGAAGGGGCCACACGGGGACCCCGACGGGGCACATTATACTCACCATAGGTGAAAGAAACTACAGGGCATATGGGAATCATGGGCTCGGGCTGCTGCTGCTGAACTCTGAACTCTCACCCGCTGCCTCCCTCCTCTGCCCCGCTCCTCCTCAGCGGAGAACAGACCGCCGCCTCCCGCCGCACTGCGCAGGCGCCCCCGCGCTCGGCACCCTGGGAGCTGTAGTCCCGCCGCCTTCGCGGCTCCGACGGGCGCGTGCCATGCCTCGGCCGAGGCGGGCCTGAGGCGCCCTCCGTGGAAGGCGGGCTTGGTCTCCTCCGCGGTGGTGGCGAAGGCGAGACGAGCCGCGCCGGCCGGGAGAGGGAGTCGGGGAGAGTGACCCGAGAGAGTGACGTCTACCAGCCTTTTCTTCTTACTTTTCACTTCTTTCACTTTTGTGTGTCCATTTGTTCTCTCCCTTTTGCCCTTCTCCATCGTGCACTTTTCACCAGGACTTGAGCTGGACTAATTTGGATTTTTCCTTATTTCTCGCATTCCCGGTTCTTGTCCTTAGCCTTTAAAGTGGAGAAGGAAAGACGGGGAGAAGGGAAAGAGAAAAAGAACGGCAGGTGTGCTATTGCGTTGGATACCCCTTCCGAGCACTTCTCTTCTGGTCCCTTCTCCCACCCGCACCCACCGCTTGATTCCTACAGCGTGTACGGAGCCCTCACAAAACGTCAGGCGCTCTTCTGGGTGCTGGAGGTAGAGCAGTGAGCAAAACAAAGTCCCTGTTTACACGGAATTTACCTTCTGGGAAAGGGGAGGGTGGGCGGCAGGAGGTTCAGACAATAGCCAAATAAATACGATGTCGGCTGGTGATTGCAGCTTGAAGAATAAAGCGTGGTAAAGAAGTTAGAGAGCGAGAGAGGTGCTACTTTATGTAGGGCGTGGTTAGTGCAGCCAACGGGTAGAGTTGTGAAGGAGGTGAGTGGGCAAACCTAGTTGACAGTCGGGGGGAAAAGACAGAAAATGGAGGGTCCTAAGGCAGGCGTGCTCAAGAGCAGCGAGGGAGTTAGGCTGGCTGGAGTCGAGTGACGGGGAGTCCAGATCACAGAAGTCCTTGGTAAGAGTGGTGAATCTTTCATGGTAAGGACAGAAGGATACTCTCCCCACCGTGCAGCCGTGTCTTTGTTCCCTCTGCTTTCTCACTGTTTTGTCTTTACTTTTCCCTGTGCATTTTCAACCATTCTCTTTCCTCCTGCAGTTCCTCTTCTGACTATTTCTCCCACCTTACATCTTTCCCGCCTTCCATCAGTGCCTAAGTGATCCATTTCACCTCTTCCTCACCTAGTCCACAGCCATCCCCCAGACCCTCTGCTACTCGCCTCTCTATTGGATCTGAGCTGGATATGAGCATTAAAAAGAAACACAAAGGGTGAATCAGAACTGACTCACTAAGTTTAGGGCCTTATCCCACCTTCTAATGCCAGAGCAGAGACAGTACCTCAGTTCTTATTTGTGCCAACCCTGCTCCCCCATACCTCCTAGAAAGGTACAGTTTCTAAAATCCTGTCTGAATTATCCTCTTATTCATTTCAAAAGAGAGAAAGTGTAGACTATTTGAGAAAAATCAATGTCATTGTTTTTCAGAATACCGATGTTTCTCCAGGCAAAAGTTATTTGTGCTCCAAGTGTGTTGCTAGGAAAAAAAAAAAAAATCTACACATAAGATATTAGAACTGCATTTTAAAGGTAATTTGCCTTGAACTTCACGGAGCAATCAAGCCTTCAAGGCGCTGACTGTAACTGCTTTGATAAATTTGCACTGTTAGTTACTGGGCTATTTGACTAAAACGGGAGGAGAAAAGTCAGGTGTTAATCACCCGCCCAAGAGGATTCTTTTCTGGCCAATTTTGTGCTTGGTTGCTTGGCAGGTATTTAGAGGATGGAAGAGGACTGGGCTGCAGGCACACCCCAATGAGCAGTCAGGTAACTAGAAAGAGGGAGGCATGCCTCTTCTCTTTGGTAACTGTTCCCAGGTCTAAGGGTAGGTGTGGCAGCAGGAATGGCCTCAACCTGCCCCTGATTTGGGATTATTTAAGGAAGGAGTTTTGGACAGGGCTTGGAATCAAGAAAACTTGGGTCCTTTTCCTGGGCATTTAGTAGTGGAATGACCTGGGTACATTATTTAACCTTTCTGAACCTGTATGACAGGAATAACAATAACGCTCACGGGATTGTGGTGGGGATTAAATGAGGTAGCATTTCTGTAAAACAACAGTCATTCATACTTCAGCCAGAGTGATGAGTTCAAAATGAAAATCTGATCTAACGCTTCTGTGCTTCTCCCTCTTAGCATAAAGCAAAACTTCCATGTGGTCTACAAGCCCTGTGTAGTTTGTCCTCCCCACCTTTTCAGCATCTTCCTCTTTATTCTCTCCATTCCAGCTTCCTTGGCCTCCTATTTACCATGCTCTGTCCCACCCCAGGGCTTTGCATGTTCTCTCTGCCTAGAATGTTCTTCCCTCCTCTCTTCACCTAGTTGACCCTTGTGCTTCAAGATCTCCACTCAGGACTTCCCTGGTGGCACAGTGGTTAAGAATCCACTTGCCAATGCAGGGGACACGGGTTCGAGTCCTGGTCCCGAAAGATCCCACATGCCGCGGAGCACGTAAACCCATGTGCCACAACTACTGAAGCCTGTGCGCCTAGAGCCCGTGCTCTGCAACAAGAGAAGCCACTGCAATGAAAAGCCTGCGCACTGCAACGAAGGGTAGCCTCTGCTCTCCGCAACTAGAGAAAGCCCGTGAGCAGCAACGAAGACCCAACACAGCCATAAATAAGTAAATTTATTTTTAAAGAAAGATCTCCACTCAGTCAACTCCTCAGCCTCAGTCAATTCCCTGACCCCCTGAATGGATCAGACCCTTATTATGCTTCACACTTAGCTGCCTTTGTCACAGTTGCAATCTTACACTTATTGCGTGATTATTTGATTAATATGTACTTCCCCCATCAAGCTGCAGCTTGTTGAACGCAGGGCGCTAATATTGGGTGCCTGGTGATAGAACTTATTTAATGAATGAACCAGGCTGCGCACAGCTTAATCTTTCTTGGATGACTCAGAAGGCAGTTCAGGAACCTGTAGTACCTGCCTCAGCATCATCAAGAGAAACCTTAATTAGCATCTGAGGCCAAATGAGGAAATGTCAATTGGCAGACCCAGAAGAGGTGGAGCCAGCCTGAGAAGGCCTGCACCTAAACTCACCCAAAATACATCTGTTTGCCTTTCCTCACACCTTTGAGTCAAGAACTGGTATCCTGAAAGGCCTTCTTACAATACAAACATGTCAGCCAGAAAGAATAATATATAAGCTACTCTGTACTATGAGGAGTATGATAGTGAAAAAGACTCTGATGCCGGACTCAGCTGGCTTCAGATCTCGGCTCCGTCACTCAGTGCTGTAACTCACCTCTGTCACAACCTCTTTGTGCCTCATTTTTCTCCTCTGTAAATAGAGATGATGAAAGTACTACCTACAGCAGGGGGCTTAACATCATCCTAGATGTGAAGCTCCTAGATTAGTGCCTGCCCACTCTAAGCACTTTGTGAGTGTTGGCTATTATTCCAACCACCACCCATTCTTATTACAATCAAAAATGAGCCAAATGCAGGGGACACGGGTTCGAGCCCCGGTCTGGGAAGATCCCACATGCCGCGGAGCGGCTGGGCCCGTGAGCCATGGCCGCTGAGCCTGCGCGTCCGGAGCCTGTGCTCTGCAACGGGAGAGGCCACAACAGTGAGAGGCCCGCGTACCACAAAAAAAAAAAAAAAAAGAGCCAAAGGTGAAAGACCAGGAAGCAGGCCCATCTAAATTCTTCCTTCCCCATCCTTTCTCTCCTTCTCTCCCCTCCCTTCCCCTCTGCTCTCCTCCTCTCCCTTGGAGGAATAACTCTGTGGTCTGGGAGACATGCTGAGAGATATTCTTTAGAATCCAGTTGAAGTTTTTTCTTGAGTTTTGGCCAATGGATGTTGGATGGTGGATAGATTGATGGATACATGAAGGCCTTTAAAAGGATTAAGGTACAAACTGAGAACCGTGATCCAGGATCAGATAGTAGGGTAATCCACAGAGATAACATGTATCCTTGATAAACACAGCGACAGCTGCTGTTGTGAAAGGGAAATTTAGTGCAGAAGATGACGTATTTATCTCAGTAAGAGAGTTTATGATATAGTGGTTTCTTCTAGGGCCAGGTTTTTATTTTAATAAATAAATTTATTTATTTTTGCCTGCGTTGGGTCTTCATTGCTGAGCACAGGCTTTCCCTAGTTGCGGTGAGCAGGGGCTACTCTTTGTTGCCGTGTGCGGGCTTCTCATTGCGGTGGCTTCTCTTTTTGTGGAGCACAGGCTCTATGCATGGGCTTCAGTAGTTGTGGCACGTGGGCTCAGTAGTTGTGGCTCACGGGCTCTAGAGCACAGGTTCAGTAGTTGTGGCGCACAGGCTTAGCTGCTCCACAGAATGTGGGATCTTCCCAGACCAGGGCTTGGACCCATGTACCCTGCATTGTCAGGTGGATTCCTAACCACTGTGCCACTAGGGAAGGCCCTAGGACCAGGTTTTACGGGTTCAAATCCTACCTGCACCACTTACTAGTTGTGTAGATCTAGGGCAATTTATATAACCTCTCTGGACCTCAGTTTCTTCAGGAATTAATGACGCCTACTTTACATGATTGTTGTGGGCATTACATGAATGAATACATGTAAAGTATTCCTGGAGCATTACTTGGCACATTGCAAGTGCTCAATGCAATCCTTTGGTTAATACCAGACAGAATAGATATTAAAGGATTTCTTGGCATAGACAGTCAGTCTCTGATTTCTCTCACCCTATTATACTAATTTTTTTCAATTTAAATTTTTGAGATATAATTCACATACCATAAGATTCACCCTTTTAAAATATTCAATTCAGTGGCTTTTTGTAGATTCACAAAATTGTGCAACTCTCACGACTGTCTAATTTCAGAATATTATCATCACCCCAATAGTCAATCCTGTACCCATTAGCAGTCACTTCCTATGCTCCTCTTCTGAGTGGCTGGAAACCACAAATCTACTTTCTGTCTTTGTGGATCTGCCTATACTGGACATTTAATATAAATGGACTTATACAATATGTGGCATTTTTAGCTGGCTTCTTTCATTTAGTCTTATGTTTTCAAGTTTCATCTATGTCGTAGCATGCATTAGTACTTCATTGCTTTTTATGACAATAATATTCCATTGTTTGGATATACCACATCTTGTTTATCATTCATAAGTTGCTGGATGTTTGGTTTGATTCCACTATTTGGCTATTAAGAATAATGCTACTAGATTGGTTCAAGATGGCAAAGTAGGGTGACGTGTGCTCAGTTCCTCTTGCGAGGGCACGAGAATCACAATGAACTGCTGAATAATCACTGAGAGGAAGACACTGGAGCTCACCAAAAAAGATACCCCACATCCAAAGACAAAGGAGAAGCCACAATAGACGGTAGGAGGGGGACAATCACAATAAAATCAAACCCTGTAACTGCTGGGTGGGTGACTCACAAACTGGAAAACACTTATCAGTCTTCCCAACCTGGGGGTCTGGCAATGGGAGGAGGAATTCCTAGAGAAGCAGACTTTGAAGGCTAGCGAGATTTGACTGCAGGACTTCGACAGGACTGGGGGAAACAGAGACTCCATTCTTGGAGGGCACACACAAAGTAGTGTGCACATTGGGACCCAGGGGAAGGAGCAGTGACCCCATAGGAGACTGAACCAGACCTACCTGTCAGTGTTGGAGGGTCTCCTGTAGAGGCGGGGGGTGGCTGTGGCTTACCATGGGGACAAGGACACTGGCAGCAGAAGTTCTGGGAAGTACTCCTTGGCATGAGCCCTCCCAGAGTCCGCCATTAGCCTCACCAAAGAGCCTGGTAGGCTCCAGTGCTGGTTTGCCTCAGGCCAAACAACCAACAGGGAGGGAACCCAGCCCCACCCATCAGCAGACAAGCGGATTAAAGTTTTACTGAGCTCTTCCCACCAGAGCAACACCCAGCTCTACCCACCACCAGTCCCTCCTATCATGAAGCTTGCACAAGTCTCTTAGATAGCCTCATCACCAGAGGGCAGACAGCAGAAGCAAGAAGAACTACAATTCTGCAGCCTGTGGAAGGAAAACCACATTCACAGAAAGATAGACAAAATGAAAAGGCAGAGGACTTTGTACCAGATGAAGGAACAAGATAAAACCCCAGAAAAACAACTAAATGAAGTGGAGAAAAAGAAAAAGAATTCAGAATAGTGATAGTGAAGATGATCCAGGACCTCGGAAAAAGAACGGAGGCAAAGATTGAGAAGAAGCAAGAAAAGTTTAACAAAGACCTAGAAGAATTAAAGAACAAAGACCTAGGAGAATTAAAGAACAAACAAACAGATGAAAAATACAATACCTGAAATGAAAAATACACTAGAGGGACTGAATAGCAGAATAACTGAGGCAGAAGAATGCATAAGTGACCTGGAAGACAGAATGGTGGAATTCACTGTTGCGGAACAGAATGAAGAAAAATGACTGTAAAGAAATGAAGACATTAAGAGACCTCTGGGACAACACTAAAAGCAACAATATTCGCATTGTAGGGGTCCCAGAAGGAGAAGAGAGAGAGAAAGGACTCAAGAAAATATTTGAAGATATTACAGTTGAAAACTTCCCTAACATTGGATAGGAAATAACCACCCAAGTCCAGGAAGCACAGAGAGTCCCGTCCCAGGCAGGATAAACCCAAGGAGAAACATGCCAAGACACAGAGCAATCAAACTGACAAAAATTAAAGGCAAAGAAAAATTATTGAAAGCAGCAAGGGAAAAATGACAAATAACATACAAGGGAACTCCCATAAGGTTAACAGCTGATTTCTCAGCAGAAACTCTACAAGCCAGAAGGGAATGGCACAATATATTTAAACTGATGAAAGGGAAGAACCTACAACAAAGATTACTCTACCCAGCAAGGATCTCATTCAGATTCGATTGAGAAATCAAAAGCTTTACAGACAAGCAAAAGCTGAGAGAATTCAGCACCACCAAACCAACTCTACAACAAATGCTAAAGGAACTTCTCTAAGTGGGAAACACAAAAGAGGAAAAGGACCTTCAAAAAAACCCATAACAATTAAGAAAATGGTAATAGGAACATACATATCGATAATTACCTTAAACGTGAATGGATTAAATGCTCCAACCAAAAGACACAGGCTTGCTGAATGGATACAAAAACAAGACCCATATATATGCTGTCTACAAGAGACCCACTTCAGACCTAGGGACACATACAGACTGAAAGTGAGGGGATGGAAAAAGATATTCCATGCAAATGGAAATCCAAAGAAAGCTGGAGTAGCAATACTCATATCAGATAAAATAGACTTTAAAAGAAAGAATGTTACAAGAGACAAGGAAGAACACTACATAATGATCAAGGGATCAATCCAAGAAGAAGATATAACAATTATAAACATATATGCACCCAACATAGGAGCATCTCAATACATAAGGCAACTGCTAACAGCTATAAAAGAGGAAATTGACAGTAACACAGTAAGAGTGGGAGACTTTAACACCTCACTTACACCAATGGACAGATCATCCACACGGAAAATTAATAAGGAAACACAAGCTTTAAATGACACAACAGACCAGATAGATTTAATTGATATTTATAGGACATTCCATCCCAAAACAGCAGATTACACTTTCTTCTCAAGTGCACATGGAACGTTCTCCAGGATAGATCACATCTTGGGTCACAAATCAAGCCTCAGTAAATTTAAGAAAATTGAAATCATACCAAGCATCTTTTCCGACCACAACGCTATAAGATTAGAAATCAGTTACAGGGGAAAAAAACTTAAGAAACACAAACACATGGAGGCTAAACAATATGTTACTAAATAACCAAGAGATCACTGAAGAACTCAAAGAGGAAATCAAAAAATACCTGGAGACAAATGACAACGAAAACACAATGATCCAAAACTTCTGGGATGGAGCAAAAGCAATTCTAAGAGAGAAGTTTATAGCAATACAATCCTACCTCAAGAAACAAGAAAAATCTCAAATAAACAATCTAATCTTACACCTAAAGGAACTAGAGAAAGAAGAACAAACAAAACCCAAAGTTAGTAGAAGGAAAGAAATCATAAAGATCAGAGCAGAAATAAATGAAATAGAAACAAAGAAAATAATTGCAAAGATCAATATAACTAAAAGCTGGTTCTTTGAGAAGATAAACAAAATTGATAAACGTTTAGCCAGATTCATCAAGAAAAAGAGGGAGAGGACTCAAATCAATAAAATTAGAAATGAAAGAGTTACAACGGACTCAGGAGAAATACAAACCATCATAAGATACTACTATAAGCAACTCTATGCCAATAAAATGGGCAACCTGGAAGAAATGGACAAATTCTTAGAAAGGTACAACCTTCCAAGACTGAACCAGGAAGAAATAGAAAATATGAACAGACCAATCACAAGTAATGAAATTGAAACTATGATTAAAAATCTTCCAACAGGGCTTCCCTGGTGGCGCAGTGGTTGAGAGTCCACCTGCCGATGCAGGGGACACGGGTTCGTGCCCCGGTCCGGGAAGTTCCCACATGCCGCAGAGCGGCTAGGCCCATGAGCCATGGCTGCCGAGCCTGTGCATCCGGAGCCTGTGCTCCGCAACGGGAGAGGCCACAACAGTGAGAGGCCCGTGTACCAAAAAAAAAAAAAAAAAAAAAAAAAAATCTTCCAACAAACAAAACCCCAGGACCAGAAGGCTTCACAGGTGAACTCCATCAAACATTTAGAGACAAGCTAACACCCATCCTTCTCAAACTCTTCCAAAAAATTGCAGAGGAAGGAACACTCCCAAACTCATTCTATGAGGTCACCATCACCCTGATACCAAAACCAGACAAAGATACTACAAAAAAAGAAAATTACAGACCAATATTACTGATGAATATAGATGCAAAACTCCTTGACAAAATACTAACAAACAGAATCCAACAACACATTAAAAGGATCATACACCATGGTCAAGTGGGATTTAACCCAGGGATGCAAGGATTCTTCAGTATATGCAAATCAATCAATGTGATACACCATACTAACAAATTGAAGAATAAAAACCATATGATCATCTCAGTAGATGCAGAAAAAGCTATTGACGAAACTCAACACCAATTTATGATAAAAACTCTCCAGAAAGTGGGAATAGAGGGAACCTACCTCAACATAATAAAGGCCATATATGACAAACCCACAGCAAACATCATTCTCAATGGTGAGAAACTGAAAGCACTTCCTCTAAGATCAGAAACAAGCCAAGGATGTCCACTCTCACCACTCTTATTCAACATAGTTGTGGAAGTCCTACCCACGGCAATCAGAGTAGAAAAAGAAATAAAAGGAATACAAATTGGAAAAGAAGAAGTAAAACTGTCACTGTGTGCAGATAACATGACACTATACATAGAGAATCCTAAAGATGCCACCAGAAAACTACTAGAGCTAATCAATGAATTTGGTAAAGTTGCAGGATACAAAATTAATGCACAGAAATCTCTTGCATTCCTATACACTAACAACGAAAGAACAGAAAGAGGAATTAAGGAAACAATCCCATTCACCACTGAAACAAAAAGAATAAAATACCTAGGAATAAACCTACCTAAGGAGGTAAAATGCCTGTACTCAGAAAACTATAAGACACTGATGAAAGAAATCAAAGATGACACAAACAGATGGAGAGATATACCATGTTCTTGGATTGGAAGAATCAATATTATGAAAATGACTATACTACCCAAAGCAAGCTACAGATTCAATGCAATCCCTATCAAATTACCAGTGACATTTTTTACAGAACTAGAACAAAAAATCTTAAAATCTGTATGGAGACACAAAAGACCCCGAATAGCCAAAGTAGTCTTGAGGGAAAAAAATGGAGCTGGAGAGATCAGACTCCCTGACTTCTGACTATACTACAAAGGTACAGTAATCAAAACAATATGGTACTGGCATAAAAACAGAAATATAGATCAATGGAACAGGATAGAAAGCCCAGAGAAAAACCCACGCACCTATGGTCAACCAATCTATGACAAAGGAGGCAAGGATATACAATGGAGAAAAGACAGTCTCTTCAATAAGTGGTGCTGGGAAAACTGGACAGCTACATTTAAAAGAATGAAATTAGAACAAATTAGAATGGATTAGAGACCTAAATGTAAGACCAGACACTATAAAACTCTTAGAGGAAAACTTAGGAAGAACACTCTTCAACATAAATCACAGGAAGATCTTTTTTGATCCACCTCCTAGAGTAAGGGAAATAAAAATAAAAATAAACAATTGGGACATAATGAAATTTAATAGCTTTTGGAAAGCAAAGGAAACTACAAACAAGACGAAAAGACAACCTTCAGAATGGGAGAAAATATTTGCAAATGAATCAACTGACAAAGGATTAATGTCCAAAATTTACAAGCAGCTCATGCAGCTCAATATTAAAAAAACAAACAACCCAATCAAAAAATGGGCAGAAGACCTAAATAGACATTTCTCCAAAGAAGACATACAGATGGCCAAGAAGCACATGAAGAGCTGCTCGACATCACTAATTATTAGAGAAATGCAAATCAAAACCACAATGATGTATCACCTCACATCAGTTAGAATGGGCATCATCAGAAAATCTACAAACAATAAATGTTGGAGAGGGCGTGGAGAAAAGGAAACCCTCTTGCACTGTTTGTGGGAATGTAAATTGATACAGCCACTATGGAGAACAATATGGAGATTCCTTAAAAAACTAAAAATAGAATTACCGTATGACCCAGCAATCCCACTACTGGGCATATACCCAGAGGAAACCATTATTCAAAAAGACACATGCAGGGCTTCCCTGGTGGTGCAGTGGTTGAGAGTCCGCCTGCCAATGTAGGGGACACGGGTTCGTGCCCTGGTCCGGGAAGATCCCACATGCCGTGGAGCGGCTAGGCCTGTGAGCCATGGCTACTGAGCCTGCGTGTCCGGAGCCTGTGCTCCGCAACGGGAAAGGCCACAACAGTGAGAGGCCTGCGTACGCCAAAAAAAAAAAAAAAAAGACACATGCACCCCAATGTTCGTTGCAGCACTATTGACAATAGTCAGATCATGGAAGCAACCTAAATGCCCATCGACAGACGAATGGATAAAGAAGTTGTGGTACATATATACAATAGAATATTACTCAGCCATAAAAAGGAATGAAATTGGGTCATTTGTAGAGATGTGGATGGATCTACAGACTGTCATACAGAATGAAGTAAGTCAGAAAGTGAAAAACAAATACCGTATATTAACGCATATATGTGGAATCTAGAAAAATGGTACAGATGAACCAGTTTGCAGGGCAGAAATAGAGACACAGATGTAGAGAACAAACATATGGACACCAAGGGGGGAAAGTGGGGGTTGGCGGTTGTGTAATGAATTGGGAGATTGGGATTGACATATATACACTAATATGTATAAAATAGATAACTAATAAGGACCTGCTGTATAAAAAAATAAAATTCAAAAATTCAAAAAATAAATAAATAAAATAAAAATAAAACAGAAGCAATATTGTAACAAATTCAATAAAGACTTTAAAATGGTCCACATCAAATAAAAAAAAGAATAATGCTACTATGAACATTTATTCATATGCGTCAATTTTTTTTATTTTTATTTTATTTTTTTGTGGTATGCAGGCCTCTCACTGTTGTGGCCTCTCCAGTTGCGGAGCACAGTATCCGGACGCGTAGGCTCAGCGGCCATGGCTCATGGGCCTAGCCGCTCCGTGGCATGTGGGATTATTCGCGGCGGGGCACGAACCCGTGTCCCCTGCATCGGCAGGTGGACTCTCAACCACTGCGCCACCAGGGAAGCCCCCGTATGTGTCAGTTTGACTGAGCTAAGTGATGCCCAGATAGCTGGTTGAACAGTTTTTTTCTGGGCGTGCCTGTGAGAGTGTCTCTGGAAAAGATTAGCATTTGAATCAGTAGATGCCCTCACCATTGTGGGTGACCACCATCCAATCTATCGAGGCCCTGAATAGAGCAAAAAGGTGGAGGCTGGGCAAATTCACTCTCTGCCGGAGCTGAGACATCCATCTTCCCCTGCCCTCGGACTTGGAGTTCCTGGTTCTTAGGCCTTTTGGCTCCCACAGGGACTTACACTGTTGGTTCTGATTCTCAGGCCTTTGGCCTCAGACTGAATTTCATCACCAGTTTTCCTGGTTCTCCAACTTGCAGATGGCATATCAAGGGACTTCTCAGCCTCCGTGACGGCATGAGCCACTTCCTGTAATATATCTCTTATACATATCGCTGTATATCTCATTGGTTCTTTTCTCTGGAGAACCCTGACTAATACAAGTTTTTGTGTATATATATATATATTTTTTCAATTCTCCTTAATGGGATTGCTGGTAAATACCGCCCCCCTTCACCACCACTTTTTAAAAATGTCTAATTCTGTTCCTCTTCACAGCTTTTTGCCCAGAGCCACTTCAGCAGCCCACTAATTGGTCTCTCTTCCTAAGGATCTAACTCTCTCAAACCCATCTTCTTAAAAATTCTCAAAGGATATAAAATTTAAAAAATAGTAGTAATAGTAAGAAGAACATCAATGTACATTACAATCAGTTATTCTTCATAAAAACCTATGAGAGAAGAACCTAGGGGCAGGACGGGAATAAAGACGCAGACCTACTAGAGAATGGACTTGAGGACACGGGGAGTTGGAAAGGTAAGCTGGGATGAAGTGAGAGTGTGGCATGGACATGTGTACACTACCAAATGTGAAATCGATAGCTAGTGGGAAGCAGCCGCAAAGCACAGGGAGATCAGCTTGGTGCTTTGTGACCACCTAGAGGGGTGGGATAGGGAGGGTGGGACGGACGGAGATGCAAGAAGGAAGAGATATGGGGATATACTTATATGTATAGATGATTCACTTTGTTATAAAGCAGAAACTAACACTATTATACTCCAATAAAGGTGTTAAAAAGAAACCTATGAGAAAGAAAGAAACCTATGAGGTAGGGACTATTATGTTTATGCCATTTAGAGATGATAAAACTGAGTTCATGAAGTTAATAAGGGGTAGAGGCAGGAGTTACATCTCGGCCAACGTGATTCCAGAATGCCTAACCTGCATGACATGCCACCTCCCTAGAACACCTCTGACCAACATGTCACTACCTTGCTGAAAATGTTACAAAGATTCGTACCTGCCTAAAGTAAGAACATGTCTTATTAGTGTACATGGCTATTTCTCATTTATAAACTACTGGAACACTTATATTATCAGCTCTTTAATTACTTCATCCCAAAGTATGCCATACTTTGTATTTCCTAACACACATCAGACTTGCTATTTCTTACTCAATGTCTTTCTTTCCCCAAGGAAAGAACGTAAGTTCCATAGGGTCAGGAACTTTGTTTTATCTGCCACAAAATTCCCAATGCCTAGAACCATGACAATAACATAGTAGGTCCTAAATAACAGTTTGTGGGATAGATGAGCTTAATCCTGTGTCCTTCATTTCCTGAGAACAATGGTTTTATGATATAAATTTGGTATCTTCCTCCACCCTGTTCCAACTGCCACCCAGCATGGTACCAGGCACATAAGCAAATGCCAACCTATTTTAGTCCTCCCAGCAACCTTGACCCTCTAGCACATGTAATCTGCTGCCAGGTCTCAACACCTAATGCCAGCGTTGTAAGCGTTTCTTTGTGTCAATAACATATTCTTTGGAATCCAAAGAACCTGCAGAAATGAAGGCAGCCACAAGGAATAGCTATTTAGGGGACTGGAGAAGAGTCTGAGCCACACTGTGACCTGGTTTAGAGCTTGATATGATCATTAATGGGAGATGCTGAAGGGCACATTGGTTTAGAGCGCACACTCTAGAGCAACACTGCCCTGTAGAAATTTCTTCAAAGATAGAGATGTTCTATATCTGTACTCTCCAATAAGGAAGCCACTAGCCACATGTAGCTGTTGAGCACTTGAAATGTGGCTAGTGGGACAGAAATTAAAATTTTAATTTCCTTTAATTTAAATCTAAATACACATATATGGCTAGTGACTACTATATTGGATAGTACAGTACTAGAGTCAGATGATCTAGGTTCAAATCCTGGCTCCACTGTTTACTGAGTGTATGACTTTGGCCAATTTACTTAAACTCCTTATGCCCTGGTCTCCTTATCTATGAAATAGGAAAAAATAATAGTAGTACTAACTTGTAACTTTGATGTGAGGATTAAATGGCTAAATATACACTTTGTACATGGGTCCATCAAGCTAGCACTTGGGTGGCTGGGGAAAGAGGCTGACCCACATCCATAAATGGGTCATCTGTCCCCCTGATTAATAGAGTGCCTCGTCCTCTGGGAACACCCTCTGGTGAGCATTTCCATGATGTATTAGTTTCCTATTGCTGCTATAACAAATTACCACAGACTTCCTGGCTTAAAACAACACATTTATGCATTATAATAATGTAGTTCAGAAATCTCACTGGGCCAAAATCAAATTGCCAACAGGACCACATTCCTTCTGAAGGCTCGAGAGGAGAATCCATTTCCTTGCCTTTTCCAGCGTCTAGAGGTCACCTACAATCCTGGCTCACGACTCCTTCCTTTGTCTTCAAAGCCACCGGCAGAACATCTTCACATCTCCCTCTGATTCAGACACTGCTGTCTTCCTCTTATAAGGACCCTTGTGGTTACATTAAGCCCACCCGGATAATCTAGGATAATCTCTCCATCTCACGATCCTTAACTTAATCACATCTGCAAAGTTCCTTTTGCCATGTAAGAGAACATATATTAGGTTTGAGGGCCATTATTCTGACCGCTGCACATGAGGTATGAACATTTTCACATTCAGTGACCATTCTGGAAGGTCTATCCACATACCTCTCCTCCAGACCTTCATGTCACATTTTCTAGCCTTGTTCTTTCCCAGTCCCTGATCAGCTGTGAGTGCTTATTAATAAGTATAGATCTGTACTCAGTCTATCTTTACTTACATATGAAGTAGACAATAAAGTGTACAACCCAAATCCTGCCCTCTCAGAGGACTTCTCTTTTCCACCGTATTTCAGGGTCACCCTGAGTGGGACAGTAGGGCAGCAGTTGTCCAATTTCAGCTGGAACTAGTATACCATGCAGATCAATCAATGATTCAGGTGTTTGACTCTTCCTTATTCGCTTCCTTCTTTAACTGGTCGTGGGGAATTCCCATGGGCTGTAAGGATGGCTGGAGGGAGAGAGTGCAAGCTAATGGGAGCAGGTAACATGGGATTCTGGGCCACCAGCTTGTGAGAGTTTATTTGTGCCTACTGGACTACTCCAGCCTGGTCTCTTATATATGCTGCTTCTGTTTTGGAAGACTGCTGTATGGGTTTAGTTTTACGGCTTGGAAGGTAAGATAATACCCAGTTCATGACAGACAGTTCTCCTAGTCAGTTGGTGTCCCATGGTCACGTGTTCCATCTTTACCAGGGCCCAGAAGGCCCCCAGGCTAGAAGTAAATTTCTAGATATGGTGTTTAATTGATTCCAATCTGCTATAGATTGTGAAAGCAGCAAAGAAAAAAATTCTGCCAATAAGATTTGTAAGACACCATTGATTATAAGATGCATTCCAAGTCCAGAGATGTCAAAACATGAAAACAAAACAAAACAAAACAAAATCCAAACTATGTGTATACCTTAGAATCATTAATCCACCCTTCCACCGCATACATAAGGAAACAGGTCTAGAGAATTAAGTGACTTTTCCAAGATCACACAGCTCCTTAGTGCCATGTCCAGATATATCTCCTGACTTTCAGCCCAAAGCCAGTTTCATTTCCTCATATAAATTTATTATTCATGATTAGTATGAATAATAAACCCCCAACTTTTCAAAATAAATGTTCTAAGTGCCCTTATTTTGCTTTATGTCAGGGATACCAGGAAAAATAGAGGCTGGATCTTTGGGGTTGGCACCCCTCATCCCCACCACCCCTTTGCCCCAGGCAAAACCAAGTAAAATTACAATAAAATTACTCTAAATCCAGTGTTCTCCTCAGCTTTCTGATAATAAGAATCACCTAAGGAGTCTTCCAAAAATTTAAATTCTTGGATCCAATTGCAGACCCACTAAATCAGAATCCCAGGACATGTGGTCTGGGAAACTATATGTTGAACAAGTTTCCTCAAGTGATTCTTATCAACAAGGAACTTTGGGGAACACTATGCCCAGCCCCTTCATGCTAAGGATGAAGATGATGAAGCCCAAAGAAGCTGAGTAACTTATTGAAGATAGCTCTGTGTCTATTCTTGTGTAAGCACAGGCTGCTTCTGGAGGACCATACCTGTCTTTGGGGAAGGGGCCTGGAGGATTGGCAATCTAAGAGACAGAAGAGACTTTTTTTTTAACATGCCTGCTTGTGGTGGTTGGAAAAAAAAGTTTTCCCTGTATAGTGAATTAACTTTTCAATTAAAAACCTAGTTCTGAGTTATATCTGATTGGCAAACACCTTGGAAATGCAGTCATTTGTACCCTGACTTCCCCCACTCCCACCTACCTTGAGTCTGCTTTCCAGCTGACAGGCAGCCTGCTCATTTCCCTTCCCTCTGCCTACTCCATGCTCCACCTGTGCAGCCCAACGAGGCTGGAGGCCAGGGGCATTCGAAAAACTCCTTCTCTGCCTCAAGGGCCTTGGTGTGAAGTCATCCTCCCCCTGAGATGCAGTGGGAGCTCCAGAGCTCCAGAGGTGGCGAGGCTTGGCTGTCACTCAGCCAAGGCCTTGATCATAGCACTTGCTAGCTGTGCCCCTCAGCAGCGCTCAGCCTGGAGCACATTCAGAGAGGCAGGTCACCTTCCTACCTTGCTAGTTGCTCAAAGCCTGGAGGGCAAGATTCTGGGTCAGGTGGGGTTAGAAGAATATATGTAAGTGTCTCGATATGAGGATGTAGAGCAAGTGGAACTGTCATAGCTTCAGAGGGAGTGCAGATCATTTCCACCACTTTGGAAAACTGGCAGAATCCATTAAAGCTCAACAAACGCAAGCTTACAATCCAGCAATACTACTCCTAGGTACACTTACAGAAATGTGTATATGTATATATACATGTTTATATGTTTTATAAAAAATATGTACAAGAATCTTCAGAGAAGCAACTATTCATACAGTCCAAAATTGGAAACTACCGGAATATTCTTCAATAGTCAAATGGGTAAAATAAATTCTCTTACATTTGTACAAAAGAAGAGTATCAGGGCTTCCCTGGTGGTGCAGTGGTTAAGAATCCGACTGCCGATGCAGGAGACATGGGTTCGAGCCCTGGTCCGGGAAGATCCCACATGCTGCGGAGCAACTAAGCCCGTGCGCCACAACTACTGAGCCTGTGCTCTAGAGCCCGCGCAGCCAAAAGTAAATAAAATAAAACAAACTAATTTATTTAAAAAAATTTATTTTTAAAAAAAAGAATAGTAACAGCAATGAGAATGAATGAGCAATATGTGTAGCAGCATAGATGGTTCTCAGAAATACAATGCTGAGGGAAAAAAAGCCATACATAAATAAATACAGAATTTTATGAAGTCACTTACATGAGGTTTTTTTCTTTTCTCCCCCAGTTTTTTTTTTTAAAGAATCAATTTTATTTAGTTATTTATTTTTGATTGTGTTGGGTCTTTGAGGCACACAGGCTTTCTGTACTTGTGGCGAGCGGGGGCTATTACTTTTCGTTGCAGTGTGCCGGCTTCTCATTGCGGTGGCCTCTCCTGTTGTGGAGCACGGGCTCCAGGCACGCGGGCTTCAGTAGTTGTGGCACACAGGCTCAGTAGTTGTGGCTCATGGGCTCTAGAGCACAGGCTCAGTAGTTGTGGCACACCAGCTTAGTTGCTCCGCAGCATGTGGGATCGTCCTGAACCAGGGATTGAACCTGTGTCTCCTGCATTGACAGGCGGATTCTTTGTGTGTGTGTGTGTGTGTGTGTGTGTATGTGGTACGCGGGCCTCTCATTGTTGTGGCCTCTCACATTGCGGAGCACAGGCTCTGGACACGCAAGCTCAGCGGCCATGGCTCACGGGCCCAGCAGCTCCGCGGCATGTGGGATCTTCCCGGACCGGGGCACGAACCCGTGTCCCCTGCATTGGCAGGCGGACTCTCAACCAATGCGCCACCAGGGAAGCCCGACAGGTGGATTCTTAACCACTGCCCCACCAGGGAAGTCCCTCCCCCCAGTTTTATTGAGATATAATTGACATATTGTGCTGTGCAAGTTTAAGGTGTATGAGATGACTGGATACACTTACTGAATAGTGTATATATTGTGAAATGATTACCACAGTAAGGTTACTTAACACAGCCATCACTTCACATAAACATGAAGTTTTAATTAAAAACAGGCAACATTGGGACTTCCCTGGTGGCATAGTGGTTAGGATTCCAGGCTTTCACTGCCATGGTCCAGGTTCAGTTCCTGGTTGGGCAACATTAATCTCTTGTATGATAAGTCAGGAGAGTAAGTGGGAAGTGACTGGGAGGAGTATGAGGCAGAGTTCTGTGGACCTGGTAATACTAGGGTCCATCAGAGGAGATGGGTAACTTATGAAAATTTAATTTATAAATTAAGTTACACTTTTCTGTATATATGTTTATTTCAATGTAACATTTACTTAAAAAAAAAAATAGTCCCCATAGAGTGGTGGTTCTTCACTTTATCAAACCCAAATGCCCCCCACACTTTTTTTTTTTTTGCGGTTCGCGGGCCTCTCACTGTTGTAGCCTCTCCCATTGCGGAGCACAGGCTCCGGACGCGCAGGCTCAGCGGCCGTGGCTCACGGGCCCAGCCGCTCCGCGGCATGTGGGATCTTCCCCGACCGGGGCACGAACCTGCGTCCCCTGCATCGGCAGGCAGACTCTCAACCACTGCGCCACCAGGGAAGCCCCCAAATGCCCCCCTTTTATAACAAATGTTTTGTGACATCCTCTGTACTCTCCTGAAATGAAAGTTGTAGATAATTGTACATACTACATGTATAATTAAAATTTTTTCTTTTTAAAATAAAATTTTAATTTTATAATTAAAATCAACATACTGTCTTAGTAGAAATATTTTAAAAAAAAGGAGAGGGAAAAACTTTATAATAAAAAAATGTGTATTTCAGTGTGTTGATATTTGGTTAGGACTACTCTGGAAGACACTGAGTACAACAGGGGCTTGCACCTAGTGTGAAAATCTCCATGAATGCAACATTTGCAAGTGCAAATGGCATCAGGTAATGTACTAGTTAATTACTAAGGCACTGGTGATGGAATTTTCTGAAATGGTAAACAATCTATGCTAACATTTTAAACAGAACACAGTGCAACCATCCTTCCATTTCCACAATAATGACATTCCTTTCAAATCTAGAGCATGTTAAAATGTAAAAATACTTTGTTTTTATATATCAAAGCCAACTTTGATTCTAGGCTTAGATTCTACGCTTATAAACATACTTTGCATGCACACGAATGTCCAATTTGATACTGACATAATCCATTGTCCTATAGGACTGTCCTGTGTATTGCAGGATGTTTAATATCCGTGGTCCCTGACCATTAAATGCCAGGGGTGTCATTGCAACATCCACAAACTTCCAATATTCCCCCGGGAACAGGGTCACTTTGGTGGAGAACCGTCTGTGTAGAGGATAACTTCTAGGCTACAAGCCATTAATGTTCTCATTCATGAAACCCTTGAAGTACCTGCATCAAAGTAATCTGATGGGCATAACAATTTGAATAAACTCTCTCAGGTCTTCAGTCTTCTCTGCTCATTGCACTGTTGATCCGTCCCAAAATTAGGCTCTCTAACGTACTTGCTTAATGA
This sequence comes from Delphinus delphis, assembly GCF_949987515.2. Taxonomy (NCBI): domain Eukaryota; kingdom Metazoa; phylum Chordata; class Mammalia; order Artiodactyla; family Delphinidae; genus Delphinus; species Delphinus delphis. The sequence continues at coordinate 146,354,742 of NC_082685.1, read as the reverse complement.
AGAATTGGGTTTTCTGTAGTTGATGCCTGAGGTTAAAGTCCAATAAGGAGATGACTAATGTTCCTAAATAAACAGTTGAAAATTATGCCTGTGATTTCAAGCTGTATCCCTCCCTCTGCCCTAAGAGACTCACTCCCTTTATAAATGACTCCTTAGACATTCCAGAGCAGAGAGTCTCCCTGATTTGTCAGCCTGTACAATCAAGAGTGGCATGAATCCATGTTGGACATTCTTGTCCACTGAACACTGAAGACCTTCATCTTCTACTGAAGATTTCATCTTCTGTCATGGAACATAGTAAATATTGAGTGATTATTATATGCCAGGCTCTATACCAACCTTGTGCTAGGCACTTCACAGGTATCATCTCATTATAGTCTTACAACAACCTTATGAGGTAGTCCCTGCTATTATTCCTAGGTTTTGATGGGGAAGGAAACTGAGGCACAGAGGTTAAGTAACATTCTTAGGGTCACATAGTTAATCAGCTTAAAAGCCAGGATTTGAACCCATGCATCTGTTTCCAAAGCTGGAGCTCTTAACTTTTATGGTATTCTGCCCCCAACGGGGGAGAATACGCTTTTGCCAAGGACCTGTACCCTGGACATCTAGAAATGGTACAGCTTTCCATTGGCTAAATGCCTTTTGGAATTCAGCCTGTCTGGGGAGAAGTCCAGTGACCTCCTCCCGTATCAATGAGATTATTACATTCAGTTTCAAATAACAGAAAACTGACTGGTGAGTGTGAACAATAAGGACATTTGTTGCTTACTCAACATGAAATCCCAGGGCTGGTTAAATGGCTCAGTAATATCGTTAAGCATCCTTGGCCTCACCATCATCAGGGTATTATCTTTGCTTCCTCATGTATGTTATCTCCTGGTTACAAGATGGCTGCTGCTGCTCCAACTGCACAAGAGAAAGGAAGGGGCAGAGGAAAAAGGATTTTTTATGGCTTTCTATCCCGACTTTCTTTTGATTCTCATTGGCCATAACTGAGAATCAAAAGATTGACATGCCCATTCTTTTTTTTTTTGTCAAGCAAAAACAGTGTTTGTTCAAATCTAATGGAAACAGGGGTCACTATACTTTGCAAGATGGGGAAAAATAAAATTAAAAAAAATTCTTTTCTTTTTTTTAATATAAAACAATATAACCACAATACCAGAATATGGAACTCTACAGTTTATTTCCTATGGGTTACTACAGGTGTCAATTTTCTTCTACTGTGCTAGACATACCCATTCTTAAACCCATTATTGGAAAGGGGGGATGGTATTACAATGATTGCCTTAGACAAATCATTATTCATCCCCTGGGATTCTGTTACGAGAGGTTTCCACCTATTACTAAATAAGGGTTCTGTTAGGAAAGAAAGGGAATTGCTGTTGTATTAGTCATCTAATACAAAATTCCATAGACTGGGTGGTTTAAACAACAGGAAACTGGAGGCTGAAAAGTCCAATATCATGGCCCAGCAGGGTTCATTTCAGGTGAAGACTGTCTTCCTGTTTGGACATGGCCATCATATTGCTGTGTGCCCACGTGGCTTTCCTGAGGTGTGTGCTGGGAGAGAGAGACAGTGGGAGAGAGGAAAAAGAGCAAGCTCTCTGGTATCTCTTCTTATAAGGGCACTAATCCCATCATGAGGGTCCCACCTCCTGACCTCACTTAACCCTAATTACCTCCCAAAGTTCTCAGCTCCAAATACTATCACATTTGGGGGTTAGGGCTCTGACATGTGAATTTTGGGGGGAAACACATATTCAGCCCATCACACCTGCCAAGTAGGCAATAAACAATACCTGCCATCCCTTCTCTGTGGGATGATTAGGTGGTCCCAGCTTGGGCAACAGACTGGGGATTATGTTGGTTGCAGGGGACACCAAAATTATGATTATGGTGCTCTCAGTAAAAGTGAAATCATGTGTGTCTAGCCACTCAGCCCAGACACATTCTCACACATGCTCCCTCACAGACCTCTAGAGCCTGAAACAACTAGTCATGGGCTCTGTGTACAGAGTGTGTCGTAGATCATCTCAGCCATTATGGGACAGGCTGAGTGTTGGTGGGGCATTGCTTCTGTCAGAACATGACCTGGTTTATCCCAAAGGGTCCAGAATCTATGGAGATGTACAGTAGCCCATTGGCAGTTTCCTGAATACCCTACACATGCAATCTTTGTCTGCCTGTGGCCAGTGTCTCCACCACCAACAAACTTACGGCTGGCCATACTGCCCAGTTTCTAGGCAAGGCCTGCGGATGGTCATTTCTAGTCTCCTGCGTAAAGGAAGTAAATGTGACAGATTACTATTTCACCATTAGTATTCCTTTGATACCCCAAAAGGTCTTCATTTCCGCCACCTTCACCCCAGATAGCTAGACATGAGCCATCCACTTCTCTGGGGTGTCAAAATTAGGGATCTTTAATTGCAAGCAATAGAAACCAACACTGGATGATACAACTAATAGGGGACTTAAAAAAATATATATATATATATTTATTTATTTTTATTTTTGGCTGTGTTGGGTCTTTGTTGCTGAGCGCGGGCTTTCTCTAATTATGGCAAGTGGGGGCTACTCTTCCTTGTGATGCGCGGGCTTCTCGTGCTGGTGGCTTCTCTTGTTGTGGAGCATGGGCTCTAGGTGTGCAGGCTTCAGCAGTTGCAGCATGCAGGCTCAGTAGTTGTGGCTCACAGGCTTAGTTGCTCCGTGGCATGTGGGATCTTCCCAGATTAGGGATCGAACCCATGTCGCCTGTATTGGCAGGCGGATTCTTAACCACTGTGCCACCAGGGAGTTAATAGGGGACTTTAGAAGAGGTTTTAGAAAGCTCATATACTTAACAGGAAGGCTGGAAAATCAGGCTTGGAATTGGGCAGGAACAGTAAGCTCTGGAGGATAAGGAAGCAGGAGAGGCAGGAACAGCCTGGATGGACACCACTGCCTAAATAATGAAAACCAACCATTTTCAATTCGGTTCTCAGCAGAACATTCAAACTAGAGGCAGGATCAATTTTAGATGGATTGCAAATTTAAATGTGCATGGAAAAATCAATAAAGCCTTTAGAGGAAAACAGAAGATAGCCTCTTTGGGCCAGAGGGGGCAGGGCAGGGTATCAAACACAAGCCTGGTTTGCCAAAGGGAAGACTCCTGGTCTAGACCAGGAATGGGGAGTGGAGGCAGAGCCCAGAGGTTTGGAGGGTGGGGCATGCCTGTGGCTTAGGGGTTTGAGAAGCTCAAGCACAGAATATACATGGCAGCCATGGAAGGATTCCAGATCCCTTCTACTGTGGCTCATGTTTTCCCACTGCACCTCCTTCTTGGTCAAGGCCAGTTCAGCCTGCTGGGAAAGGGTCTCAGGGCCCACAGCTGAGCAGGAACAGGTAGGGGCTCATGCATCTCTTCTCCCAATGAAGGTGCTTAACTAGCTGGGGCAAGGGCTAAGGAGCCAGATTGGGAGTTTAGCAGTGTGGAAATCCAGTGTTCCTGGGGGAGTTCTCAAAGAGAGTGCGGTACACAGCTCTGAGGTCCAGAGGTTGAAATTCAGGGCCACTGGTGACCTCAACAGGGGATAGAGCAGTGGAAGCAGAGACCTTGTGCTTTATGTTTCAATTAAAAAACACAACTGTTTAGCACAGGGAACTCTACTCAATACTCTGTAATGACATATATGGGAATAGAATCTAAAAAAGAGTGGATATATGGATGTGTATAACTGACTCACTTTGCTGTACTGCAGAAACTAACACAACATTGTAAATCAACTATACTCCAATAAAAATTTATTAAAAAGGGCTTCCCTAGTGGCCCAGTGGTTAAGAATCCGCTTGCCAATGCAGGAGACACGGGTTTGAGCCCTGGTCCAGGCAAATCCCACATGCCGCAGAGCAACTAAGCCCATTCACCACAACTACTGAGCCTGCGCTCTACAGCCCGCGAGCCACAGCTACTGAAGCCCGCATGCCCTAGAGCCTATGCTCTGCAACAATGGAAGCCACCGCAAGGAAAAGCCTGCTCACCACAATGAAGAGTCGCTCCCGCTCACCACAACTAGAGAAAGCCCCCACTCAGCAATGAAGACCCAACACAGCCAAAAATAAATAAAATAAATAAACTTAAAAAAAAATTTTTTAATGAAAAAATTAATTTAAAAAACCCCAACTATTACTATTGTGCCAGGCCTGTTCTAAGCACTCTACACGTGCCATCTTACTTAATCCTCCTAATAACTCTCATGTAAATTGATATTACTCTCCTCATTTTACAGATGAGGAAACAGGATCAGAAAGTTTAAGGCACTTGCCCCAGGTCACACAGCTATTTAAAGAGGCAGATCTGGGGTTTAAATGTTGGCAATATGGCTCCAGAGATACATTCTGCACGTTACATTGCCTCTTACATAAGCCAGGCAGATAAACATAGACCTGAAGCTGACTCTCTGAGCAAGTGCTGGGAACCAGAATGCATGAGAAGTCAAGGAGACACAGATACAGGTGCATTTCAAGGATGAGAACCAGAGAGCCACATGCGGTGGTGAGCAGGAGGGAGTGTCAGAGACTTAGGGTGTGACTGTGTTGAGGTAAATGCTGTACAGCCCTGCACCTCCCTTTTGGAGGGCTCCCAAATGTGATTTTTAGAGGTTCCACGTGGGACTTCTGACACCAGGTTGATAATGAGAATCTTGGGTTCCTTCAGAATTCCACGGTGGAACTTGTCCAGCAAATCCTGCTGCTTTGAGCTGTTTTGCACACACATCGAATTTCTTCAACACTTGCCTCTTATCTTGGTGACGGTGGACATGGTTGTTGCTTGCCTGTAGGACTGTGTACATATTCCTTACCCTGGCCTCCAAAACCCTGCGTTACTCAACAACCCCAAGTCTCAGCTGTAGTCTGCCCAATCTCCCCACTGAGACCCACATAACAAATTCATATTCCAGACTCTTCCACTTTCCTTTCCTGGCATACCCCTTCCCCTTGTCTTTAACCGTTGAAATACCACCAATCCTTCACCACTTAGCTCAAATTCCATCACCTCCACTTAGTCTTCTGTGTTAATCAGGGTCCTCCAGAGAGCCAGAACCAGAACTAGAACCAGAATATAAAAACAGAATATACATATATAAATTAGCTATAAGGAATTGGCCTATGCAATCGGGAAGATAAGAATTCCCAATATCTGTAGTCAGCAAGCTAGAGGCCCAGGAGAGCCGATGTGTAGCTCCTGGCCAGGTCCGAAGGCTTGGGAACCAGGAGAGCTGATGGTGTAAGTTCTAGTCCAAAAGCTGGCAAGCTCAAGACCCAAGAAGGGCCAGTGTTTCACTTTGGGTCCAAAGGCTGGAAAAAGACTAACGTCCCAGCAAGCTATCAGGCAAGAGGAGTTCCCTTTCCAGGGAGGGTCAATCTTTTTGTTCTGTTCAAGGCCTTCAACTGATTGGATGAACCTCACCCACATTAGGGAAGGCAATCTGCTTTACCCAGTCCATGGATTGAATTGTTACTCTCATCCAAAAACACCATTGCAGACACACCCAGAATAAATTTTGACCAAATGTCTGGGCACCCCATGGCCCAGTTAAGTTGACACATACATTAACCAACACACCTTTCTTCATTTTTTAATTTAAACTATGTCCTCCAAGCCCCAAATTGTTACCTGTGGTTACTCTTGAGGGATGGGATTCCAGGAGACGAAGGGAGAACTCCCATTTTTACTCTTTACTATTCAAAAAGAGGGTTAAAAGTGGTGAACTTTGAATAAATTGTACTTTCTTCTTTTGTTGCTTTTCTATATTACCTTCCATTTGTGCTTTTCCAAATCATCTATACAGTCAGCCCTCTGTATCTGCAAGTTCCAAATCCACAGATTCAATCAACTATAGATAGAAGATATCAAAAACATTTTTTTTCCAGAAAGTTCCATATCAGGGACTTCCCTGGTGGCAAAGTGGTTGAGAATCTGCCTGCTAATGCAGGGGACACGGGTTAGAGCCCTGGTCTGGGAGGATCCCACATGCCACGGAGCAACTAAGCCCGTGAGCCACAACTACTGAGCCTGTGTGTCTGGAGCCTGTGCTCCACAACAAGAGAGGCTGCAACAGTGAGAGGCCCATGCACCGCAATGAAGAGTGGCCCCCGCTTGCCACAACTGGAGAAAGCCCTCACACAGAAACGAAGACCCAACACAGCAAAAATAAATAAATTAATTAATAAAATGATCACCCAAAATTAAAAAAAGAAAGTTCCATATCAGAAAACAATCTGGGGACTTCCCTGGTGGTGCAGTGGTTAAGAATCTGCCTTCCAATGCAGGGGACATGGGTTCGATCCCTGGTCCAGGAAGGTCCCACATGCTGCAGCTACTGAAGCCCATGTGCTTAGAGCCCATGCTCTGCAGCAAGAGAAGCCACCGCCATGAGAAGCCCGTGCACTGCAGTGAAGAGTAGCCCCCACTCGCCACAACTAGAGAATGTCCTCGCACAGCAATGAAGACCCAATGCAGCCCCCAAAAATAAATTAAATAAATAAATAAATCTTAAAAAAAAAAAAGAAAACAATCTGATCAAAAACTAATCAACAGGGGGAGACCTTCAAGATGGCAGAGGAGTCAGACATGGAGATCACCTTCCTCTTCACAAATACATCAGAAGTACATCTACATGCAGAACAACACGTACAGAACATCTACTGAATGCTGGCAGAAGACCTCAGACTTCCCAAAAGGTAAGAAACTCCCCACGTACCTGGGTAGGGCAAAAGAAAAAAGAAAAAACAGACAAAAAATATGGACGGGACCTGCACCTCTGGGAGGGAGATGTGTGGGAGGAAAAGTGTCTAAAGACTAGGAAGCCCCTTCACTAACTGGGATGGGGAGGGGAAGCTTCGGAACCACAGAGGAGAGTGCAGCAACAGGGGTGCAGAGGGAAAAGCGGAGAGATACCCACATAGAGGATCTGTGGCGACCAGCACTCACCAGCCCAAGATGCTTGTCTGCTCCCCCATCAGGGTGGGGTGGGGCTGGGAGCTGAGCCTTGGGCTTTGGAGGTCAGACCCCAGGGAGAGGGCTGGGGTTGGCTGTGTGAACACAGCCTGAAGGGGGCTAGCCGGGAGGGAGTCCGGGAAAATGTCTGGACCTACCGGAGAGGAAAGAAACCATTGTTTTGGGGTGTGCGAGGAGAGAGGCTTCCTGCTCTGTGTGCCCATAGATGGCAGAGCACTGCCTAAGCAAGCTCCACAGAAGGGTATGAGCCACAGCTATCATCTTGGACCCCAGAGACGGGCACAGACCACTACTGCTGCCGCCGCTGTCACCAAGAATTCTGTGTGCAAGCACAGGTCACTACCCACAGCCCCCTGGGAGCCTGTGTAGCCCGCCACTGCCAGGGTCCTGTGATCCAGGGCCAACCTCCCTGGTAGAACAGATGGCATGCCTCAGGCTGTTGCAATGTCATGCAGGCCTGCCGCTGCAGGCACACCCTGCATTCCAATTATGACTACCGTACCCCTCCCTCCCCCCAGCCTGAGTGAGCAAGAGAGCCCTAATCAGCCACTGCTTTAACCCCCTCCTGTCTGGGCTGAGAACAGACGCCTGAGGGTGGCCTACATTCAGAGGCGGCGCCAAAACCAAAGCTGAACCCCAGGAGCTGTTCAAACAAAGAAGAGAAAGGGAAATCTCTCCCAGCAGCCTCAGGAGCAGCGGATAAAATCCCCACAGTCGGCTTGATAAACCCTGCATCTGTGCACTACCTGCATAGACAACGAATGTTCCCAAAACTGAGGCAGCGGACTTCGGGAGCAACTGTAGACTTGGGGTTTACTTTCTGCATTTGATTTGTTTTTGGTTTCATGTTTATCTTAGTTTAGTTTTTAGTGCTTGTTTTCATTGGTGGGATTGTTTATTGGTTTGGTTGCTCTCTTCCTTTTTTATTTTTCTCTTTTTGTGAGTGTGCATGTGTATGTTTCTTTGTGTGATTTTGTCTGTTCAGTTTTGCTTTTACAATTTGTTTTGGGCTTCTGTCTGTTCATTTTCTTTTTCTTCCTTTTCTTCCATGCAGTGCAGCTGGTAGGGTGTTTGTGCTCCTGTTGGTGTCAGGCCTGAGCATCTGAGGTGGGAGAGCCGAGTCCAGGACATTGGACCACCAGAGACCTCCCAGGCCCATGTAATATCAACCGGCGAGAGCTCTCCCTGAGATCTCCATCTCAACACTAAGACTGAGCTCCATACAATGGCCAGCAAGCTCCAGTGTTGCATGCCCCATGCCAAACAACTAGCAAGACAGGAACACAACCCCACTCATTAGCAGAGAGGCTGCCTAAAGTCATAGTAAGCTCAGAGACACACCAAAACACACCACCAGGCACAGCGCTGCCCACCAGATAAACAAGATCCAGCCCCACCCACCAGAACACAGGCACCAGTTTCTGCCACCAGGAAGCCTACACAAACCACTGAACCAACTTCACCCACTGGGGGAAGACATCAAAAACAACGGGAACTACAAACCTGCAACCTGCAAAAAGGAGACCCCAGACACAGTTAAACAAGGGAAAATGGAGAAATATGTAGCAGATTAAAGAGCAAGGTAAAAACCCACCAGACCAAACAAATGAAGAGGAAATAGGCAGTCTACCTGAAAAAGAATTTAGAGTAATGATAATAAAGATGAACTAAAATCTCGGAAATAGAATGGAGAAAATTCAAGAAATGTTTAACAAGGCTAGAAGAACTAAAGAGTAAACAAACAATGATGAACAACACAATAAATGAAATTAAAAATACTCTAGAAGGAATCAATAGCAGAATAACTGAGGCAGAAGAAAGGATAAGTGACCTGGAATATAAAATGGTGGAAATAACTGCCACAGAACAGAATAAAGAATAAGAATGAAAAGAATAGACGACAGTGTCAGAACCTCTGGGACAACATTGAACACACCAACATTCAAATTATAGGGGTCCCAGAAGAAGAAGAGAAAAAGAAAGGCTCTGAGAAAATATTTGAAGAGATTATAGTCAAAAACTACCCTAACATGGGAAAGGAAGTAGTCAATCAAGTTCAGAAAGAGCAGAGAGTCCCATACAGGTTAAATCCAAGGAGAAACACACCAAGACACATATTAATCAAACTATCAAAAATTAACTACAAAGAAAAATATAAAGAAAACAGCAAGAGAAAAGCAACAAATAACATAAAAGGAAATCCCCATAAGGTTAACAGCTGATCTTCCATCAGAAACTCTGCAAGCCGGAGGGAGTGGCAAGACATATTTAAAGTGATGAAAGGGAAAAAACTACAACCAAGATTATTCTACTTAGCAAGGATCTCATTCAGATTCGACGGAGAAATTAAAACCTTTACAGACAAGCAAAAGTTAAGAGAATTCAGCACCACCAAACCAGCTTTACAACAAATGCTAAAGGAACTTCTCTAGGCAGGAAACACAAGAGAAGGAGAAGACTTACAAAAACAAACCCAAAACAATTAAGAAAATGGTAATAGGAACATACATATCAATATGTATTGATATATTGAACATACATATCAGAAAAAGACACAGATTGGCTGAATGGATACAAAAAGAAGACCTGTATATATGCTGTCTACAAGAGACCCACTTCAGACCTAGGGACACATACAAACTGAAAGTGAGGGGTTGGAAAACGATATATCATGCAAATGGAAATCAAAAGAAAGCTGGAATAGCAATACTCATATCAGACAAAATAGACTTTAAAATAAAGACTATTACAAGAGACAAAGAAGGACACTACATAATGATCAAGGGATCAATCCAAGAAGAATATATAAAAATTGTAAATATTTATGCACCCAACATAGGAGCACCTCAATACATATGGCAAATGCTAACAGCCATAAAAGGGGAAATCCACAGTAACACAATCATAGTAGGGGACTTTAACACCCGACTTTCACCAGTGGACAGATCATCCAAAATGAACATATATAAGGAAACACAAGCTTTGAATGACACATTAACGAAGATGGACTTTATTGATATTTATAGGACATTCCATCCAAAAACAACAGAATACACTTTCTTCTCAAGTGCTCATAGAACATTCTCCAGGATAGATCATGTCTTGGGTCACAAATCAAGCCATGGTAAATTTAAGAAAACTGAAATTGCATCAAGTATCTTTTCTGACAACAATGCCATGAGACTAGATATCAATTACAGGAAAATAAACTGTAAAAAATAGAAACAAATGGAGGCTAAACAATATGCTACTAAATAACCAAGATATCACTGAAGAAATCAAAGAGGAAATCAAAAAATACCTAGAAACAAATGACAATGAAAACATGATGACCCAAAACCTGTGGGATGCAGCAAAAGCAGTTCTAAGAGGGAAGTTTATAGCAATACAATCCTACCTCAAGAAACAAGAAAAATCTCAAATAAACAACCTAACCTTACACCTAAAACAATTAGAGAAAGAAGAAGAAAAGAAGAAGAAGAGCAACAACAACAACAAAAACAACAAAAAAACCCCAAAGTTAGCAGAAGGAAAGAAATCATAAAGATCAGATCAGAAATAAATGAAAAAGAAATGAAGGGAACAACAGCAATGATAAATAAAACGAAAAGCTGGTTGTTTTAGAAGATAAACAAAATTGATAAATAGGCAGAATCATGAAGAAAAAAAAGGAGAAGCCTCAAATCAACAGAATTAGAAATGAAAAAGGAGAATTAACAACTGACACTGCAGAAATACAAAGGATCATGAGAGATGACTACAAGCAACTATATGCCAATAAAATGGACAACCTGGAAGAAATGGACAAATTCTTAGAAAAGTACAAGCTTCCAAGACTGAACAGGAAGAAATTGAAAATATGAACTGACCATTCACAAACACTGAAATTGAAACTGTTATTAAAAGTCTTCCAACAAACAAAAGCCCAGGACCAGAGGGCTTCACAGGTGAACTCTAACAAACATTTAGAGAAGAGCTAACACCTATCCTTCTTAAGCTCTTCCAAAATATAGCAGAGGGAGGAACACTCCCAAACTCATTCTACGAGGCCACCATCACCTTGATACCAAAACCAGACAAGGATGTCACAAAGAAAGAAAACTACAGGCCAAAATCACAGTTGAACACAGATGCAAAAATCCTCAACAAAATATCAACAAATAGAATCCAGCAGCACATTAAAAGGATCATACACCATGATCAAGTGGAATTTATCCCAGGAATGCAAGGATTCTTCAATATACACAAATCAATCAGTGTGATACACCATATTAACAAACTGAGGAATAAAAGCCATATGATTGTCTCAATAGATGCAGAAAAAGCTATTGACAAAATTCAACACCAATTTATGTTAAAAACTCTCCAGAAAGTGGGCACAGATGGAACCTACCTCAACATAATAAAGGCCATATACAACAAACTCACAGCAAACATCATTTTCAATGGTGAAAAACTGAAACCATTTCCTCTAAGATCAGGAACAAGAAAAGGGTGCCCCCTATCACCACTATTATTCAACATAGTTTTGGAAGTTTTAGCCATGGCAATCACAGAAGAAAAAGAAATAAAAGGAATCCAAATCGGAAAAGAAGAAGTAAAGCTGTCACTGTTTGCAGATGACATGATACTACACAGAGAGAATCCTAAAGATGCTGCCAGAAAACTACTAGAGCTAATCAATGAATTTGGTAAAGCAGCAGGATACAAAATTACTGCACAGGAGTCTCTAGCATTCCTATACACTAATGATGAAAAATCTGAGAGTGAAATTAAGAAAACACTCCCCTTTACCACTGCAACAAAAAGAATAAAATATCTAGGAATAAACCTACCTACAGAGACAGAATACCTGTATGCAGAAAACTATAAGACACTGATGAAAGAAATCAAAGATGACACAAACAGATGGAAAGCAATCTACAGATTCAATGTAAGCCCTGTTAAACTACCAATGGCATTTTTCACAGAACTAGAACAAAAAATTTGACAGTTTGTATGGAAACACACAAGACCCCAAATAGCCAAAGAAATCTTTGTTTTGTTTTGTTTTGTTTTTGCGGTACGCGGGCCTCTCACTGCTGCGGCCTCACCCACTGCAGAGCACAGGCTCTGGACGCGCAGGCTCAGCGACCATGGCTCACGGGCCCAGCCGCTCCGTGGCACGTGGGATCTTCCCATACTGGGGCATGAACCAGCGTCCCCTGCATCGGCAGGTGGACTCTCAACAACTGTGCCACCAGGGAAGCCCCGCAAAGCAATCTTAAGAAAGAAAAAAGGAGCCAGAGGAATCAGGCTCCCTGACTTCAGACTATAGTACAAAACTACAGTAATCAAGAGAATATGGTATTGGCACAAAAACAGAAATCTAGATCAATGGAACAAGATAGAAAGCCCAGAGATAAACCCACGCACATATGGTCACGTTATCTTTGACAAAGGAGGCAAGAATATACAATGAAGAAAAAACAGCCTCTTCAATAAGTGGTGCTGAGAAAACCGGACAGCTACATGTAAAAGGATGAAATTAGAACACTTCCTAACACCATACACAAAAATAAACTCAAAATGGATTAAAGACCTAAATGTAAGGCCAGACACTCTAAAACTCTTAGAGGAAAACATAGGCGGAACATTCTATGACATAAATCACAGTGAGATCCTTTTTGACCCACCTCCTAGAGTAATGGGAATAAAAACAAAAATAAATAAATGGGACCTAATGAAACTTAAAAGCTTTTGCACAGCAAAGGAAACCATAAACAAGATGAAAAGACAACCCTCAGAATGAGAGAAAATATTTGCAAACGAAGCAATGACAAAGGATTAATCTCCAAAATATACAAGCAGCTCATACACCTCAATATCAAAAAAGGCAAACAACCCAATCCAAAAATGAATGGAAGAGGCTTCTCTGGTGGTGCAGTGGTTGGGAGTTCGCCTGCCAATGCAGGGGACACGGGTTCAATCCCTGGCCTGGGAAGATCCCTCATACCACAGAGCAACTAAGCCAGGGCGCTACATCTACTGAGCCTCTGCTCTAGAGCCCGTGAGCCACAACTCCTGAAGTTTGCGTGCCTAGAGCCTGTGCTCCGCAACAAGAGAAGCCACCACAATGAGAAGGCTGCACACCACAGCGAAGAGTAGCCCCCACTCGCTGCAACCAGAGAAAGCCTGCGTGCAGCAACGAAGACCCAATGTAGACAAAAATAAATAAATAAATAATTTTAAAAAAAAGAAGTGTGTAGAAGACCTAAATAGACATTCCTCCAAAGAAGATATACAGATTGCCAACAAACACATGAAAGGATGCTCAACATCACTAATCATTAGAGAAATGCAAATCAAAACCACCATGAGGTATCACCTCACACCAGTCGGAATGGCCATCATCAAAAGATCTACGAACAATAAATGCTGGAGAGGGTGTGGAGAAAAGGGAACCCTCTTGCACTGTTGGTGGAATGTAAATTGATACAGCCACTATGGAGAACAGTCTGGAAGTTCCTTAAAAAACTAAAAACAGAACTACCATATGACCCAGCAATCCCACTACTGGGCATATACCCTGAGAAAAACATAATTCAAAAAAAGACAGGTACCACAATGTTCATTGCAGCACTATTTACAATAGCCAGGTTATGGAAGCAACCTAATTGTCATCAACAGATGACTGGATAAAGAAGATGTGGCACACATATACAATGGAATATTACTCAGCCATAAAAGGAAATGAAATTGAGTTATTTGTAGCGTGTTGGATGGATCTGGAGTCTGTTGTACAGGGTGAAGTAAGTCAGAAAGAGAAAAACAAATACTGTATGCTAACACATATATATGGAATCTAAAAAAAAATGATTCTGATGCACCTAGGGGCAGATGGGAATAAAGACGCAGACATAGAGAGTGGACTTGAGGAGACGGGGAGGGAGAGAATGGACTTGAGGACACGAGGAGGGGGCAGGGTAAGCTGGGATGAAGTGAGAGAGTGGCATGGACATATATACACTACCAAATGTAAAATAGATAGCTAGTGGGAAGCAGCTGCATAGCACAGGGAGATCAGCTCGGTGCTTTGTGACCACCTAGAGGGGTGGGATAGGAAGGGTGGGAGGGAGATGCAAGAGGGAGGGCATATGGGGATATATGTATATGTATAGCTGATTCACTTTGTTATACAGCAGAAACTAACACAACATTGTAAAGCAATTATACCCCAATAAAGATGTAAAAATAAACCAACAAAAACCAAACAAAGAAAAAAACAAATGGAATGAATTGGATAATCAAATTCAATATAATCTTAGCAGGTTGAAAATAAGAGCTAATCAACAGAACCATTTAATTAAACATTTGATCTAATATAAAATAAAAAAGTTCCAAAAAGCAAAACTTCAATTTGCTGCACATAGGCAGCTATTTACATAGCATTTACATTGTATCAGGTATTATGAGTAATCTAGAGATAATTTAAAGTATATGGGAGGATATGCATAGGTTATATGCAAATACTATACCATTTTGTATAAGGGACTTGAGCATTGGAGGATTTTGGTATCTGTGAGAGTCCTAGGACCAATCCTCGGCAGATACTGAGGGTTGCCTGTATTTTTAAAATAGATTTAATTCCAACTTTTTTTTTTTTTAACAGTACGCGGGCCTCTCACCGTTGCGGCCTCTACCGTTGTGGCCTCCCCCATTGCGGAGCACAGGCTCCGGACACGCAGGCCCAGCGGCCATGGCTCACGGGCCCAGCAGCTCCGCGGCATGTGGGATCTTCCCGGACCGGGGCACGAACCCGTGTCCCCTGCATCGGCAGGCGGACTTTCAACCACTGCGCCACCAGGGAAGCCCTAATTCCAACTTTTGATACCTGTTATTGACAATACAGAAGACCGAGGAAGATATTTGTAAACCACACGATGCAGTACACAAAATCCATGACTATTGGAAACTATTCAGGATAAACAACCTTGTTTCTTCAACAGATAAATTCCAAGTGTTATAAAAAGAAGTGGAGGGAAAACCTGTGATTAAAAGAGATTTAAAAAACAACAACCATTTGTAATGTGTGGATATTATTTGGATTCCATTCAAAAAAAAAACTCCACAAAATGAAAGAAGAAAAATTCACAGCATTTAGGAGACAATTGAAAATTTAAACACTGACATGACATTTGACACAATTAAGGGATTTCCCACTCTTCTTGGCTAACTTTCCTCTAGCCACTGGCCTTCAAGATAGTCTTTGAATGTTTGTTCCAGCCTCAAGATCTTTTTTTTTTTCTTTTTTATAAATTTATTTATTTCATTTATTTATTTTTGGCTGCATTGGGTCTTCATTGCTGTGGACGGGCTTTCTCTAGTTGTGGTGAGCAGGGGCTACTCTTTGTTGTGGTGCGCAGGCTTCTCATTGCGGTGGCTTCTCTTGTTGCGGAGCACAGACTCTAGGTGCGTGGGCTCAGTAGTTGTGGCTCGTGGGCTCAGTAGTTGTGGCTCGCAGGCTCCAGAGTGCAGCCTCAGCAGCTGTGGCACACAGGCCCAGCTGCTTCACAGCATGTGGGATCTTCCCGGACCAGAGATTGAACCCGCGTCCCCTGCATTTGCAGGCGGTCTCTCACCCACTGCGCCACCAGGGAAGCCCTTCCTCAGGATCTTTATATTCATTTTTCCTATTCTAGATTGTCCTTCCTTAAAACTTCTAATGGCTTTTATCCCCCCTTGATTTAGGTGTCTACTTAAATGTTAGGATTTCAGAGATGCCTTCTCTCTGCCCTATATAAAGAGCCCTACTTCTTCCCACCATTTACCCTGCTTTTGAGATTTTCATAGCACTTATCACTGATTGAAATTACACATTTATGTGTTTTTCTCTTTATTTTCTGTTTCCTTCCTCTCCTCCTCTCAGGAATGGAAGCTTCATGAGGGCAAGAATTTTGTCTCTTTCACCTTTGTATCTCTAGTGCTTAGCACTGTAGTTGAATAAGTATTTTCTGAATGAGTTAGTGAGTGAATCTTCCAGAAGTGGTCTGATACACACCTATCTTCTCTAGAGGATAGGAAAGTGAAAATACTATTTACCAGCCACTTAGTCTACTTAGCATCCCATAGGGCAGGCACAAGCTATGGAGCTCATGTAAATTTCCACATGGGCTCCCACGGATCTTTTTCTCCCAAGAGCCTTGTACCTGGTGCACTGGGACTGACAGCTGGCCCCCAGGACTGTAATCCACATTCAATCAGAGAGCAATGACTTTACCTTAACCTTCTCGGTGGTGTTCTAAAAGGAAAGCAACTCACCCCAACAAGAACCAATGCATCTCTGAGGAGAGTCCCAAATGATCTTTAGGCCCAGCTGTCTTGTATCTGTCTCCTGGGGAGAGGAGTCTTGTACTAAAATGAAAAAATTAGTCAAGTTTAAGAGCTGTAAATACAGCACAGGGTGGTTCTGTTTTATGGCCTCACAGTGTCTAACTGAGGTTGGAAGAAAGTGTTTCACTTCATCAGCAACTGAGGGGAGCTGTGCCTTGCCTCTGACCCCAGAGACATGGGAGCTCTCAGGGGGCTGATGGGGGCACCTGGCACAGCAGGAGAGTGGAAACCAAGGCACAAGAGTCACAGTGCCTGTCAGGCGAGGAGTGACTGTTGGAAGGACAGGGGAGCTGCACGGCTAAAACTGGGTCTGGGGGTGCCAAAGAAGGGGAGTGGATCAGTCAGGTTTCACTGCAATGATTCTGTTTTTTTTAAAAAAATAAATGTATTTATTTATTTATTTTTGCCTGCATTGGGTCTTTGTTGCTGCGCGCGGGATTTTCTCTAGTTGCCGCGAGCGGGGGCTACTTTTCGTTGCGGTGCGCAGGCTTCTCATTGCGGTGGCTTCTCTTGTTGCAGAGCACGGGCTCTAGGCACACGGGCTTCAGTAGCTGTGGCACGTGGGCTCAGTAGTTGTGGCTCGCGGCTCTAGAGCGCAGGCTCAGTAGTTGTGGCGCACGGGCTCTAGTTGCTCCGCGGCACGTAGGATCTTCCCAGACCAGGACTCGAACCCCTGTCCCCTACATCGGCAGGCGGATTCTCAACGACTGTGCCACCAGGGACGCCCAATGATTCTGTTTAAACAAAGAAACAAACCCAGATTTCGATGGCTTGCAGCAACATCAGCACCACATTCAGGTTTCTCACTCCAGGTCTTCAGTTTCGGGCTGGTTGTTCTGCTTCAGCCTGTGGCTTCACGACTCTCATGTCATGGAGGATGACAGAAGTTCAAGAAGTCAAACCATAAGTCAAATCATTATGCTGTACACCTTAAACTTATACAGTGCTGTATGTCAATTGTATTTCAATAAAACTGGAAGAAAAAACCAAACCATGCAAGCACATTTATAACCTCTGCTTAGGTGATATCCATGAATATTCCACTGACAAACAAATCACATAGTCAAACCCCACATCCATGGGGCATGAAAATGTACTGCAGTGGGAGACCCTACGAAGTCAAATGGCAAAGGCTGTGGATGTTTCATTCTACTGCAGGGAGGGAGTAAAGGAGCAGGAACCCAGTCTCCCACAGGGCCCATCAAGGCTGTTTGGAGGCAAAAGTGAGTTACCATGGAGACACCTTGCGCAAGAAGAGTGATATCTCAATGGTAAGGGCATGCAGCGGAAGATTGCTCCTTTGTTACTGTTACTTGGGATTCATATTCCTCGATTTTACCCTCCAGGCTAAATTTCCAGCCTCCTTGATTTTTACTCCCCAGGCTAAATATGAGCCCACAGAAGCTCAAATTACAGGACCATGAACTTCTATCTTCAGCAGGAAGCCACAAGGCTGAGGACTTGAACACACAGAGCTTGCAGCTTGTAAGATAAAGGGCTACATGTCCGTGCAGTCCAATGCAGGAACCAGGCGTGGTGTGGGAAAAGAAGCACCCGGGTCTTCAGGTTTGCTTAAAATTATAGGTAAGATCTTCCTTTCTCTGCATTTATGAGCTTGGTTCTGCAGTGGCTTGTTTTTATATCTAAGAATTATAGCAACACTCAGTGTACCCAACATTGCATGGGAATCAAGGTTCTGCGTAACTGCTATTTCCACGTAATGGAAACTTGCCCCTTCAAGTGCCAAAACAGTGTGTATTTTTATCACTTTTTAAAAATAGAAATTGTTCTAAAATTTATTACCTGTCTTAAAAATCAAATGAGCCCAAACATAATTCAACCCTTTTTTAAAGACTCAGAATATTTCTTTGCCCATTATTGTGCAACACAGCACAATTTCTCCTCCTCTATTTATCTGTATTCTTTTTTGTATTCAGCTTTCACTTCCTTTTTGTATCATTTGATTCATTTCTCAAGAAACAAATTCCTCAATTTATTTCCTTGCTTCCAATCTATGGTAGGCAAGGAACCTAGTTATCTAGCTTTATTAGAAACATATGTTGGGGCTTCCCTGGTGGAGCAGTGGTTAAGAATCCGCCTGCGAATGCAGGGACACAGGTTCAAGCCCTGGTCCAGGAAGATCCCACATGTCGCAGAGCAACTAAGCCAGTGAGCCACAACTACTGAGCCCGCATGCCACAACTACTGAAGCCCGTGTGCCTAGAGCCCGTGCTCCACAACAAGAGAAACCACCACAATGAGAAGCCCATGCACTGCAGTGAAGAGTAGCCCTAGATTGCCCCAACTAGAGAAAGCCCGTGCAGAGCAATGAAGACCTAATGCAGCCAAAAATAAATAAATAAAATAAATTTTAAAAAAAGAAACATATGTTAAGACCCATACATGCAAGGGAAGACAGTAGTTGATAAAGATGGCATTTTAAATCAGTAGGGAACAAATGGAAAATTAGCTATTCATTTGGGAAAAAAATAGTAAACTGACCTCCTTAACTCTGTGAACAAAAAAAAAGGAACAAAATAGTGTCATTCATCAACCAGTTATATAAAAGTTAAGTCAAAACCCACTGCAGTGGCCCTCCAGTAGTGCATCCTGAGGGGAATTCAGGATGAGAAAACAGGATGAGGCACTCTGTACTTTAGATAAATGGACCCCTAGATAGTTAAACATATATCTCAGGAAGAATTTCAATGACTCCAGATTCTTGTCTCTTCCTATACATAGAAAAGCACTAAAATCATTAGCTTGAGATATGTGTTCTTTGTGAAGAGTAGTAATCTTTTGCCAGGCTGTATGCTTGAATGCCCATATTTCCTAGCCAAAAAATGCAGGTATATACTGACTCCTCCCCTACCTCTTTGGAGCGATTCATCAGAGCTGTCTCCCAGACAATAGTCCTCAGTAAGACCCTGAATAAAACTTAAACTCACAGATCTCATGTTGTGCATTTTTCTTTAAGTCGACAACTCCTTTGTAAGTTCCAGATGGATTTTTACATTTATTTCAAAAACAAAGAAACAAAAGTATTTGAACAAACTGTGGAAGAATAAAATATAGAAGAATCTTGAAATAGTGAAGACTTTCTTAACCAAGGAACAAAATGCAGAAGCAAAGAAAAAAAAAGTAACCTCATAAAAATAAAATGTTCTGTATTACCATAGATACACACTCAACTTAAAAGACAAGCAAAAGACTGGAAAGAATAATTGCCACAAATAGAAAAGGCAAAATATTAGTATCCAAAATGTATAAAGAATGCCTACAAATTAATAAGGAAAAGATAACCTAATAGAAATATGGGCAAAGGAAATGAACAGGCAACTCTGTAAAAAGGAAATACAAACGGCCAGCAAACATATAGAAAGATGTTCATTCTCCCCAGTGATAGAATCATATATAGCAAAACAAAACAGAGACATCCTTTTTACCTACCATATTGACAAAAATTAAAAGGATCGATAGTAACCAGTAATGATGAAGATGCGGGGAAACAGGTATTTGCACACATTCTAGCTCAAATGCAAACCATGTACAGCCTTTTTGGAAAGCAAATTGTCAGTATTTATTAAAATTTTAAATGTTTATACATTCCACCTAGAAATCCACTTCCAGGTAGCTAGCCTAGAGGAAAACTTGCACATGTACGCTATGAAACATATACAAGATCTTCCCTGAGGATATTCACTGTGGAAAGATTAGAAACAACTTAAATATCCATGAACAGGGAAATCGTTAAACTCTGGTAAACCCATACTGTATGTTGGGGGGACCTCCATTTTTTTCTGGTTTCATATTTCTAATGAAACAGTATTAAATTTGAGTAACACCCCTGTCCCTTTATTCACACCTCTCTATGGGAATAGGGGACACCTAGGATTAATGAATTTGGGAGGACGAACTGGGCATGCTCAGCTAAGTCCTTTCCTTTTTCTCTTTTTTGATGACTCTCAGGGACACTGCATTTTGACCTGTTATCTACTATGTGGCAAGTTCTAGTCCTCCAGGACTAGTTGTGACTGAATGAGGGAGCCTATCTAATTTGACCCTGTCTAATTGTCGGCTGAAATACTTTTAGTCAAAGACTTGAATCCATGTCCAGCCCAATGCTTATCAGTGAAAAAGCAGACACCATGGTCTGCTGCCTGCTTTTTTAGCTGGTCCTGTTTTGGGGTGGGAATAAAGAACTGTAATATAGTGGCCTTCTAAAAACCTGACCACTTGGAACTTTGGGCAATAAAACAGGACTGGTCCTGAGAGCAGAAATCACATGAGGAGAGAGTATGCTCCTGGCAGGGCCGGGGCTGCTGGTGGCAGGCTTTTTTGCTGCTGTAGGAATGGCAGGGCCGGGCCAGGGTGGAGGGGGGCAGTGCAGGGGGCTGTCCTTGACTGTTTGAAATATGGTTTGAAAAGTGGCCACTTTTTACATCTGCTTTTAGGGCCAAGCAGGAAAGTAACCTCTCTGATTCATTTGGCTTATCTGCAGGTTGAGATACAGCCCACAGTGTTGACCAATTATATAACCTCTGGCCATGAGCAGCTTTGGACTTTAGAGACTCAAAAACTATGGCTTCCTTATCAGCATGGATGTGTGTGTGTGTGTGTGTGTGTGTGTGTGTGTGTGTGTGTGTGTGTTTAATAAACATTAAAAAAAAAAAGCATAACATGCATGCAAAAACGTGCTCAAACCTAAGAGTACCCACTCAGTGAATGATTACAAACTGAATACTACCCACATCCACCACCAGATCAAGAACAGAAATGTGTTTTATTAATAAACAATAATGTGGGAATTCCCTGGCGGTCCAGTGGTAAGGACTCCGTGTTTTCACTGCGGTGGGCCTGGGTTCAGTCCCTGGCTGGGGAACTAAGATCCCACAGGTCTCGCAGCATGGCCAAAATAATAATAATTTTTAAAAAATAATTTAAAAAATAAACAATAATGCCAGTTTCTTGGGTTGAGGTGGAGAAACAGCTCAATAAAATTATTGTAAGGCCCAAAGGCAAAGAAGGGGATTAAAAGGCCTGTACCTAGGAATCAGAGAGTCAAGGGGGAATTAGTGTAGGTTTGAAAAATATGCCTTAGGGTGGAACAGTGGAATAATAAAATAAAATAAAGAGATTCCCTTCAGAGAAGGTTGAGGTCAGCGAGCTGCGGCCTCAGTGTGTGGTCCCCAGACCAGCAAGGGCATCGCTGGGAACTTGTTAGAAATGCAAATACTCCAGACCTATTTCATCAAAGCTCCACAGGTAGGGCCCAGCAATCCCTGTGTTAACAAGCCCTCCAGGTGATTCTGATGCCTTCTAAAGGTTTGAGAACTAACTGAGAACATAGGCGAGGTGGAACTGAATAAAATGAAGACTAACTTTTCCACAAACTATCATACTTCCATCTATTCTTCTAAGGGCTCATTCACCTTTCCTAAAAGTTATTTACTCTCTCTGAGGCCTACATATCCTCTCCCCTTTCCCTATTTTTTTAAAAAATTAAAATGTACTTGACAATATTACATTAGTTTCAGGTGTACTACATAGTGATTTGACATTTGCATGCATTATGAAATGACCACCACAATAAGTCTAGTCACCATCTGTTCCCAAAGCTATTACGGTATCAACCATACTCCTTATGCTCTACATTATTACATCCCCATGGCTTATTTACTATATAACTGGAGGTTTGTACCTCTGGATTCCCCTTTCCCTATTAGGATGGTATTAAATCCTGAATTCTAAAGCCACCTTGGAGAGTTACTCATTTCCCCCTGATTATCTCCCATATATAAATGAGGTATATATGTTAATAAACTTTTTTTTTCTCTTGTTAATCTGTCTTTTATTACAGGAGTTTCAGCTAAGAACTCAGAAGGGTAGAGGGAAAATTATTTTTCTTCCCCTGGAGTATATAATGCCTTCAAGATTCATCCATATTGTAGCATGTTTCAGAATTTCCTTCCTTTTGAAGGCTGAATAATATTCCATTGTATGTATATATCACATTTTGTGTATCCATTCACCCATCAATGGACATTAAGGTTGTTTCCACCTTTTGGCTCTTATGTATTATGCTGCTATGTACTTGGGTGTAAAAATACCTGAGTCCCTGCTTTCCATTCTTTTGGGTTTATACTCAGAAGTGACATTGCTGGATCATATGTAATTCTATTTTTAATTTTTTGAGCAAACTCATGCTGTTTTCCATAGCAGCTGTACCATTTTATACACTCACCAGCAATGCCAAGAGTTCCAATTTTTCCATATCCTCACCAACATTTATTTTCTGTTTTTGTTTGTTTTATAGTAATAGCCATCCTAATGGGTGTGAAGTGGTAACTCTTTGTAGTTTTGATTTGTATTTCCCGAATGATTAGTGATGTTGAGCATCTTTTCATGTGCTTATTGGCCTTCTATATATCTTCTTTGTAGAAATGTCTATTCAAGTCTGTTAGTCAGGAACTTCCCTGGTGGCACAGTGGTTAAGAATCTGCCTGCCAATGCAGGGGTCATGGGTTTGATCCCTGGTCCAGGAAGATCCCACATGCTGCGGAGCAACTAAGCCCGCAAGCTGCAACTACTGAGCCTGAGCTCTAGAGCCCACAAGCCACAACTACTGAAGCTCTGCGCGCCTAGATCCCGTGCTCCGCAACAAGAGAAGCCACCACAATGAGAAGTCCACTGCAACGAAGAGTAGACCCCGCTCACTGCAACTAGAGAAAGCCTATCTGCAGCAACGAAGACCCAACACAACCAAACATAAAAAGAAGAAAAAAAAAAGCCTGTTAGGGTTCTCTAAAGAAACAGCAATAGGATATTATAGACAGATATAAGAGGAGATTTATTACTGGAATTGGCTCACGCTCTGTGGAGGCCAAGAAGTCCCATGATCTGCTGTATGCAAGCTAGAGAACCAGGAAATCCAGTGGTTAAAATTGAGTCTGAATCTCAAGACCTGAGAACCAGGAGATTTCATGTCCGATGGCAAAAGAAGACAGACTTCCCAGCCCTCAAAGAATTGGATGATGCCAGCCTACATTGGTAAGGACTGATCTTCTTAATTCAGTCTACTGATTTGAATGCTCATCTCTTCTGAAGAAATCCTCATAGACACACCCAGAAATCGTGTTTACAGGCTATCTGGGTATCCCTTAACCCAGTCAAGCTGAGACATAACTTTAACCATCACAAAGTCCTTTGCCCATTTTTAATTGGGTTGTTTGTTTTTGTTGTTGAGTTGTAGGAGTTCTTTGTATATTCTGAATGTGAATCCCTTGTCAGATATATGATTTGCAATTCCATAGGTTGCCTTTTCACTCTGTTGATAATATCCTTTGATGCACAAATGGTTTTAATTTTGATGAAATCTAATTTATCTATTTTTATTTTTGTTGTTGCCTATGCTTTTGGTGTCATATTTAAGAACTTATTGCCAAATCCAATGTCATAAAGCTTTTCCGTATTTTTTCTACTAGGAGTGTTATAGTTTAACTCTTACATTTAGGCCATTGCTCCATTTTGAGTTAATTTTTGTATACAGTGTTAGGTAAAATCAAAATTAGGGTGCAGTTTTATTCCCTAATTTTGTTAGGGTGCAATTTTATTCCTTTGCATGTGGATATCCAATTTTTTTCCAGAACTATTTGTTGAAAAGATGTTCTTTCCCCATTGAATGGTCTTGATACCCTTGTTGAAAATCACTTGACCATATATTCAAGGGTTTATTTCTGGGCTCTCTATTCTGTGCCCTTGGTCTATATGTCTGTCTTTATGCCGTTGCTACACTGTTTTTGATTACTGTACCTTTGTAGTATTTTTTTTAAATTTCAGCTTTATTGAGATATAATTCACATATAAAATTGTAAGATATTTAAATTATATATCGTAGTGATTTGATGTACATATACATTGTGAAAGGATTCTCTCCATCTAGTTAATTAACACATCCATAACCTCACATGTTCGTCTTTTTCTTTTATTCGTGAGAACATTTATGTTCTACTCTCTTGGCAAATTTCAATGATACAATACTATAGTTATACAATAGTGTATTTCAATTATATAATACTATATATCAACTACAGTCACCTGTTTTACATTAGATCCTCAGACCTTATTCATCTTATAGCTGAAAGTTTGTACCCTTTTACCAACCTATCTCTACTTCCTGGCAACCATGTTTCTGCTCTCTGTTTCTATGAATTTGACTTTTTTTTTTTAAAGATTCCACATATAAGTGATATCATGCAGCGTTTATTTTTCTCTGTTTGGCTTACTTTACCTAGCATAATGTCCTTAAGGTCCATCCATGTTGTCACAAATGGCAGGATTTCCTTCGGTCTCATGACTGAATAATATTCCATTGTGTGTGTATGTGTGCGTGTGTGAATGGAGATATATATATATATATATATATATATCCATTCATCTCCTGATGGATACTTCAGTTGTTTCCATATACTGGCTATTATGAATAATGCTGCAGTGAACATGGGAGTGCAGATATCTCTTTGATATCCTGTTTTCATTTCCTTTAGATATATACCAACAAGTGGCATTGCTGAATCATATGATAGTTCTATTTTTAATTTTTGAGGAACCTCCATACTGTTTTCCATAGCAGCTGTACCAATTTACATTCCCAGCAAAGGTGTATAAGGGTTCCCTTTTCTCCACATCCTCACCAACCCTGGTTATTTCTGTCTTTTTGATGATAGCCATCCTAATGTGTCAAGTGATATCTCATTTTGATTTTGATTTGCATTTCCCTGATGATTATGATTTTGAGCACACTGTCATGCACCTGTTGGCCATTTGTATGTCTTCTTGGGAAAAATGTATATTCAGTTCCTCTGCCCATTTTTAAATTGAATTTTTGGGGTTTTTTGCTTATAGAGTTGTATGAGTTCTTTATATATTTTGGATATTAATCCTTTATCGATACATGATTTGCAAATATTTTCTCCCATTTGGTAGGCTGCCTTTTCATTTTGTTAATGGTTTCCTTTGCTATGCAGAAGCTTTTTAGATGATGTATTCCCACTTGTTTGTTTTTCTCTTGTTACCTTTACTTTTGGTGTTAAATCCAAAAAAATCATTGCCAGGGAAATGGTGGTCCAGTGTTAGGACTTGGTACTTTACTGCCGTGGTTTGTGTTCAATCCCTGGTGAGGGAACTAAGATTCTGCAAGCCGCGTGGCACGGCCCCAAAAAAAAATCATTGCCAAGAATGGTATCAAAGAGCTCACCCCTGTTTTCTTCCAGAAGTCTTATGGTTT
Source organism: Delphinus delphis (assembly GCF_949987515.2). Taxonomy (NCBI): domain Eukaryota; kingdom Metazoa; phylum Chordata; class Mammalia; order Artiodactyla; family Delphinidae; genus Delphinus; species Delphinus delphis. Next base: position 146,329,081 of record NC_082685.1, on the reverse strand, counting down.
CAGGTCTTATGTTGAAGTCTTCGATCTATTTTGAGTTGATTTTTGTGTGTGGTGTAAGATAGTGGTCCAGTTTCACTCTTTTGTATTTGGCTGTCCAGTTTTCCCAACAACATTTATTGAGGAGACTGTCCTTTCCTCATTGTATATTCTCGGCTCCTTTGTCGTAAATTACTCGACCATATATATGTGGGTTTATATCTGGAGTCTCTAGTCTGTTCCATTGATCCACGTGTCTATTTTTATGCCAATACCACACTATTTTAATTACTATAGTTTTATAATATAGTTTGAAATCAGGGAGCATTATGCCTCCAGTTCTGTTTTACTTTCTCAAGTTTGCTTTGGCTATTCAGGGTCTTTTGTGGTTCCATAAGAATTTTAGGATTGTTTGTTCTATTTATTTATTTGGCTGCATTGGGTCTTTGTTGCTGCTTGCGGGCTTTTCTCTAGTTGCAGCGAGTGGGGGCTACTCTTTGCTGCGGTATGTGGGCCTCTCATTGTGGTGGCTTCTCCTGCTGCAGAGCACGGGCTCTAGGCATGCGGGCTTCAGTAGTTGTGGCCCACGGTCTCAGCCACTCCATGGCATGTGGGATCTTCCCAGACCAGGGATTGAACCCGTGTCCCCTGAATTGGCAGGTGGATTCTTAACCACTGCGCCACCAGGGAAGTCCTTAGGATTGTTTGTTCTATGTCTGTGAAAAATGCCATTGGAATTTTGGTAGGGATTGCATTGAATCTGTAGATCACTTCAGGTAGTATGGACATTTTTACGATATTAATTCTTCCAATTCATGAGCATGGAATATCTTTCCATTTATCAGTGTCTTCTTCAATTTCTGTCATTAGTGTATTACAGTTTTCAGTGTACTAGTCTTTCATCTCCTTGGTTAAATTTATTCCTCGGTATTTTATTCTTTTTGATGCAATCATAAATGGTATTGTTTTCTTAATTTCTCTTTCTGAGAGTTCATTCTTAGGGTAAATAGATTTTTGTGTATTGATTTTGTATCAATTGATTCTGTATCCTGCAACTTTACTGAATTTGTTTATTAGTTCTAACAGTGTTTTTGGTGGAGTCTTTAGGGTTTTCTATATATAATATCATGTCATCTGCAAATAGTGACAGTTTTACTTCTTCTTTTCTTTTTTAGACGCACTGGGAGGCTGTGGGATCTTAGTTCCCCGACCAGGGATCGAACCTGGGCCCCTGCCGTGAAAGCGCCAAGTACTAACCACTGGACTGCCAGGGAATTCCCTTATTTCTTCTTTTCTGATTTGAATGCCTTTTATTTATTTTGCTTGCCTAATTGCTCTGGCTAGGGTTTTCAACACTATGTGGAACAGAAGTGGCAAAAGCATGCATTCTTGTTTTGTTCCTGATCTTAGAGAAAAGCTTCCATTCTTTCGCTGTTCAGTATGATGTTAGCTCTGGGTTTCAATATATGGCCTTTATTATGTTAGATATTGCATTTTTGAAAGGAGCATCTTTTTGCTGTATAACCTTTGATGGGTGTCATTGGACCATGTGATAGGGCATGTTTTTGGTGGGAAACAGAATATAGAGCAGATTACTGTTTAGACAACATCAAGGCCTAGGAGTTAATAACAAATGGACTGTCCTAACCCATGTTAGAGTCTTCCGAGGTCAAAATATAAACTGTTCACAAGACAGATCTACAAAAGAACAGTGGTTGGTATCGAGGTAATGGATTCATGAAGGTAGATGCCAGGAGTGTTCTGGTAAATGCCTGACCTCTTCTCCAGGGGGGAAGCAGGAGTCAGTTATGCCCCTGTAGATTTTGGGCCAACAGGGTTACAAGAACAAAAGGCTAGAAAGTGTTCAGGGGAATCTCCATTTCCCTGGCCTTAGATTCTAGAGTACACTCCTGTCCTCCCTGCCACCCTCCACTTGCTTATTCATTCCCGTGAGAAAAGGACTGGTTTACCCAGCTGGTGAGTTAAGGAGAAGGGGCTGGGCACCTTAGCTCAGGCTTTTCACTGCCATCTTCCAAGGTGTCTGCCCTGAGGCCATGCTAGCCTGTGCTCTGCTCCGTAGCAAGCTCTTCAGCCAGAGGACACATTGGGTGTCCAGGGATGCCTGTTACTCAACAAGTCAGTCTATACTCATTCAGGGGTGAAATATTAGCAAGTCCTTCTAGATATGCCCTTAAGCCATATTTTCCAATCAGCTTGCTAACAATATGAACATTTTTATTTCTGTCAGTTTTTTTGGTTTATATCTGCTGCGTCCATTACCTTCTTTCTCCATTGAGCCCAGACTTAGGAAAATGGAATAGTGAGCAGAGTTAAGTAGAACTAAATGGCTCCATATGTATGCACATAGAAAGATTTATTGCCAGAAGAAATCTTATTGTTAATTAAGAAAATCATGCTGCAAAAGAAGATAGGTACAATATGATCCTGTTTGTTTTCTGTTTGCTTTTTTTAAAAAAAGCTCCACGGCTTATAAATCTCTATATTTGTCTATGTACACTTATATATGTAAATACATTATAGAAAGTTCTGGAAGGACATGCTCCAAATTAATAACAATGGCATCTGTATGTTGTATTGGATGTTTTAAACAAGAGGATGTATCTGTATAATTTACAGTTAAAAATAAAAAGAATCTTGGGACTTCCCTGGTGGTCCAGTGGTAAAGAATCAGCCTTCCAATGCAGGGGACACAGGTTCCGATCTCTGGTCCAGGAAGTAGGATCCCACGTGCCGCGGGGCAACTAAGCCTGCGTGCCATAACTACTGAGCTCTCGAGCCACAACTGGTGAGCCCGCGTGCCACAAACTACTACAGAGCGCACGTGGTCTGGAACCCACACACCACAACTAGAGAGAGAAAATCTGCACACCACAACTAGAGAGAGTGCTTGCCACAACTAGAGAGATGCCCGCGCGCCACAACAAAAGATCCCATGTGCCTCAACGATGATCCCGTGTGCCACAACTAAGGCCTGACACAGCCAAATAAATAATTTTTTTTTAAAAAAGGAATATCCTCAAAAAAAAAATAAAATAAAAAGAATCTTGCATGTGTGTAGAGGGTCTGGCTGAAGGCCAGCAGCCCCTTTTGAAGGTCCAGAGGCCTTTTTCTATTATTTCCTGGTGAAGAGTTGTCAGATTTTCCCTAATTAGGGTGCTGGGGATGAAGCGTACGTGCAAACCAGGTGGAGCCTAGGGGCCACAGGGTGAATGCAAGCTCTGTCCCAGGCCTGGAGTTGAAGCGTGGACGCTGGTGGAGCCCGAGGGACAACGCTGAACTTGGGGCTTGATTTTTATCGAGTGCTTTCCGTGACAGGCACTGGTGGCTTGGCCTGGTTCAGTGGAGAGAGCTGGGCCAGGCAAGAACTGTGCTTTTAAGGGGTTGCTACATGTCTGCATTTGTGAATTATCAAAGCACCCACATGTTTGATGTGTGTAGAATAAAGGGTGAGGGTGCCACTAGAGCTACGATATCTTTACCTGTCAGTCTTGATGCACCTTTGAAGAGGACTCTTCACCTGCAGATCTGTTCCTGAAAAAGCTCTCTGTGCCTGTCGAGTGGTGAAATGCAAAGATACTAAAACTCCCGAGGTTCTCTTTCCCTCTAAGGTAAAGTGTAGTTTACCTTCGAACCCACCAGGGGGCACACGCATTTCGGTCAAAGATCTGGCTTGGGACTGGGCGGGAGCTGGGGTGGTGTTGGGGGAGGGGAAGGATAATTACTTCCAAGCTTGCGGAACTCTGCGGCCTCTTCTCGGAGGCCATAGAAATTAACCCTTCAACTGGCCAATTGAATTTTCTTTTTGAGTATTGGTTTCTGCCCTAGGACTATTGGCTCTAAACCAGGTGTATAAAGACACTGTGTTAACAAATGTCATTTAACTCTTTTTTTTTCCCCTTTAACTCTTGATTATCCCAACTTTCATTTGAGAGCTCTTGGAGCTAGTTGCTTCTTTCATATGTGTTCACTTTTAAGTCCTCTGCAAATATGGCAAAAATCGAGTGCAGGAGGAGACAACCATTTGTCCTCATTTTTGTCATCAAAAACTAAATCACAAAAAAGACCTATCCTTTTGTAAGCCGAAAGAAAAGAGACAAATGGCACAGGAATTCCTAGCAGCAACATTCCATCTTTTGTTTGTTTTGTTTGTTTTGTTTTAAGGTTGTGAACAGATGGCCCAGATACATCAAATGCACACAAACTCAGAGCTTACTAGAAAAGTGTTAGCAGGGGATTCAGGAGGGCAGGCTGTGCTCAGAACTCACCCCATCTCCCTTGGGCACTACTTCGCCACCTATAGTCCACCTACCACGTACATTTGAACCACCTGGGGGAAGGAGGCTTGTAAAAATCCGGCTTTCTGGGCTGCATCCCAAGCGATTGAATCAGAATCTGGATCTCTGAATCTACATTTTTAAACAAGTTGCCTCCTTGATTTCGTATGAATATACATTACATTTGAGATTAGAGGTAAGCCTCCTGGGGTGAAATAAGAGGGGGAGATGTGACACCCGGGGGGTATTTCTGTATCAGATTTCAAGGACCTTACCCTGGGGTAAAGGTCACATATCCCAGGAAGCTGCTCCCTGTGGAAAACAAATTGGCTGGCAGCTTGGCCTAAGGATGCCGGGAAAGGCTGTGAGGCTGTAAGAGCTGGACAGTGTTAGTCATTGGGAAGCATTTGGAAGGAGAAATGGGGATTATTGGACAGTACAGGAAGCTGCTCTGAAGCATTGCTGAGGAATCCCTGTTCTCCATCACTCAGAAGCACCCAGAAATCCCAAGAAATAAAATTCAACCATATTGGTACCTTCTGCAGAGCACCTGTGAAAGACTTTTCTTGTTCCCAAATGTCTCCCTTACTACAGGAAATCTCACTCAGTTGTGCTTCCTGGAATTTCACCAAGTATAGCTTCATTTGTGTGGGATTTTTGTTTTGTTTTTAAATCTCCTTTTCAAATGCAAATTCCCTTGGGAAAATGAAGCTTCTATTCACACATTGGAGGGAATTTGCTTATTACCTCTTGTTGCCTACTTGTGATCTCTCGCACTGAGAAGAAAAGGAAACATTTTTATTGAATTGAGAGGAAAAAGAATTTTAGCACCAGGGAAGCTTAAATGAAGGACAAAAGAGTGGGAATAGGGACATTCTAAACAGGGAAAACTCCAAGAGCTTCTTATGGCCTTGCAGGGCTTCAAGCCCTGTGGTAATCTTGGCCAGAAGAAATAAGAAATAGTGAGTACTTGGAAATGAAATCTTAGCCTGTAATTCTAGAATAGAAGACATAGAACTTTCCGTATGATTCTATGTCACCCTAATTTCTATTTCGCCTCCCTGTACCGGTCTGTAGAATAGATTATGCTGTGACAACAAACGGTCCCCACATCTCAGTGGTTTAACACATTGGAGGCTATTTCTTGCTTATGTTCCCTGTCCACCATCGGCAGAGGGACCCCTAGTTGCTACTGTCACTTATGGATCCAGGCTGGGGACCTCATCTCCACACGTGTTTCAAGGTCACTGTGGCAGAGAAAAAAAGAAAATGTGACAAATTGCACATAGGCTCTGCATTGGTCCGGGTTCCCCAGAGAAACAAAGCTAATAGAATGTGTGTGTGTGTGTGTGTGTGTGTGTGTGTGTGTGTACAGAGAGAGATAGAGACAGAGACAGACACACAGAGATTTTCCTTAAGGAATTGGCTCACACAATTGCAGGGGCTGGAAAATCCAAAATCTGCAGGGCAGACTGGAGACCCAGGGAAGAGTTAATGTTATAGCTTGAGTCCAAAGGCATTCTGGAGGCGGAATTCCTTTTTTCTTGGGGATCTTAGCCTTTTTCTCTTAAAGCCTTCAGCTGATTGGATGAGGCCCACTCACATTATGAAGGGTAATCTATTTTGCTCAAAGTCTACTTATTTAAATGTTAATCACAAAAAAAATACTTTCACAGCAACATCTAGACTGGTGTTTGACCAAAAACTGGGGTCCATGGCCCAGCCGAGTTGACACACAAAATTAACCATCACCGACTCTTACCCTTCAGCCAAGACAGGATACCTCTCACTTGTGCTCAAGTATCACTTGTGCCCACGTATATCACATGACCGCAGCTAACTTCAAAGGGGCAGGGAAAGGCAAATCCTATCATCTACCCAGGAGGAGGAGAACCAGGATATCTGTAAGTAGCTCTAATGGTCACCATAATCCTCATTTCATTAAGGGAGTAGAAACCTGATCTAAGCCACCTTGGAGTTCCTCTCTTTTCCTGGGTTCCATCTATGGGGAACTTACATATGCCACCACAGTGGAGAACATCTGAACCTCAGTCATCATCTATTCCGGCTGGCATGTCCTGAGACACTCATCTGGTCTGTAGTTGTCTGCCCACCTCATTCTAGTTTGCCTGACTCCATCAGAGCCAGTGACTTTTTGGCCACATCTGTGCCTCTCTGGAGCAAATGGGAATTATTCTGTACTTTCTGGGCTAAACTAGGTCCCAAGAAACTCTTCGAGGCTGGGGTGTTAGGGCCTATTAGTTGCCCCTCAAAGTCTGCTCTTCTATAGAACACCTATATTTCAGCTGGACACATGTTTCCCAGAATTCTGTGCACCTTGGTAGAGTCATGAGACTAGATTCTGGCCATTGGGATATAGGCAGAAGAGAATATGTACAACATCTGCCAAGGAGACTTAAAGGGAAACGGTGTGCTGTCTGGGACGTGGATGAGATGGCTGTACTGTGCGCAGCCATTTTGGAGAATGAGGAGACTTTGAGGATGGAGGTCTCACAGAGTGAAGAAAAACTTAGGCGTATCATTCCAACCCTCGACCACCTCCCATCAATCTGCTATGTGAAAGACAAATTAACCTCTTACTTGTTTAAGCTACATTCCTAGGTTTTCCGTCCCTTGAAGAACGTGAAGTAATGACAGCACAGCAAGAATTTCTTTACATGGCAAGAGGTAGGTCCTTGAGACTGATGAGGCCTCTCTTTCAACTTAATGGCCTAACAGGTAGTGAGTCTGCAGCTCCAGACCCCTCTGACCTGGCAGGTTCCCAACTCTAAAGCCACTGCTCAGAGAGGAGCTCAGGAGCCATCCACTCACCCGCTTGAATCCTTACCTAGTATGTATCCTTCGCAGTCTTATTTGCTGGCTTAGAGGCAAAGTGAAGAGAAAGCAGCCCCCGAACTGTGTATAAGTTGTCATTCACGTCACTCTTTGAACCTATCCTGGATTTTCATGAAATGACTTGCTGTCTTTGAGTTCCCCTGGAAGTATCCCCGATATGAGGATTCGGGTGCATGTCATTTATGCAGGAGGTAATTCCAGGAAACTCCAACAGGGGAATGGAGATTTGAGATGGGGAGAGGAAGGGAGCGATAAAGTGTGCATCAGCAAGCAAGTCTCTCCCATGGGCAGCTGGCGCTGACTCCCCGAGGGGACGCTGGGAGTAGAGTGGAACACGCCTCTGAAGGACCCCAAACATCCCTGTTCCTGAGGGGCGAAGAAGGTGAGGGCCATACCCACTAACTCGCTATTCCCCAGCACTCAGGATTGCCCCACGGGCAGCCCAAGCAGCCTCCTGTGGCCAGAAGAGTCTTCAGGTGGGTGTTAGCAGTATGCAGCCCTCAGAGTACAGTGGAACGTGCCCAGGGGAGGTGGGCGGGCACTCGTGTCCACTCCGACTCTCCTCCATCACATTCCCCACTGTGAAGTCACATTACCTCAGAAAGGAAAAAGAGAATCTCTCCTTTAAGAAAGGAATTTACTTCCATTACAGTCAAATGTTCTACCCCTGAGCTGTACCCCCTGCTTGAATTGAAACAACTACTTAGAACTTCTGTTTTTCAGGTTCCATACAGTCAATTGCCCTGGTCAGGACAAGCTGCATAATATGTGGTCTCATGCAAAATAAAAATGCAGAGCTCTTGCTTAAAAATTATTAAGAAGGTCAAGGTGGTGATAGCAGAGCCTTAACTGAGCACTGGACCCTTCTGTGCGTGGGAGCCTAGGCAACGATGCATTGGACTCACTGGAGTTTCACAATACTTTGTAAATTGTAGGGTTCCTTGGAAGCTCTGTTAGTCCAAGCTCAAAGTTTCTAACTCAGATTTTATTTTCCTCCCCCTGCTTTTTTTCTGGGTTTTATCCTCCCTCTGACTCCTGATGCTTCAAGAAAATTAGAGCTGTTTCTCTCTGAAGTGCCTGAGAGCCTTTCTGTTTTTAAGGTGAAATGGACCCATTCTTGCTTTTGCTTTTGTTTTTTGGCCATGTGGCTTGTGGGACCTTAGTTCCCCAACCAGGGATTGAACCCGGGCTCTCGGCAGTGAGAGCGTGGAGTCCTAACCACTGGACCACCAGGGAATTCCCATGAAATGGCCCCATTCTTGGATGAGCTTGATGCTACGTAATTGCAGGAAGTCATGCAACATGGCGAAGGTTGAAGACCGTGTATTTCTTAGTGGCAATGCACTTGTTGACCTAAAACAAATAGACTGCCAGTTATTTTCTCACCGAAAAAAAAAATTTTTTTTTTTTTTTTGAGCAGCAAAGAATTGCAATTTGGGGTCCACAACATGGTGAGCCATGTACAAGTCCCCAGCAAAAATGGGAAGGAGATCTCTTTTATAAAGGGGAAAGGAGGTTGGAGGGCTACAGGAAACAGAGTCCAAGGATTTTCTTTGGCTGGGTTGTGACATTCTCTCACTGGCTGAGCTCTTGCCAGGCAGGAAGAGGAAGTCTTTCTTCCTCCTATCAGGCTCTGCTATCGGCGTAGGGCACGAGAGCTCCCCCTTCTGATCTCCCCACTCTACTTATTTGAGGTTTCTCTTTATTAATTTTTTTTTTTCGGTACACGGGCCTCTCACTGTTGTGGCCTCTCCCGTTGCGGAGCACAGGCTCCAGACGCGCAGGCTCAGCGGCCATGGCTCACGGGCCCAGCCGCTCCGCGGCATGTGGGATCTTCCTGGACCGGGGCACGAACCCGTGTCCCCTGCATCGGCAGGCGGACTCTCAACCACTGCGCCACCAGGAAAGCCCTCTTTATTAATTTTTTACACATTCATAGGTTGCTCTTTAGCTCCCCAGCTCCTTTTTTCTTGTCATCTTTGGGTCTTGTTCCCAGTTAAGTGTAGTGTTGTCCACATCAGGCCTACAGCAATCCTGGCCGTGGGCTACTACATAGTCCACATGGGAAATAATGGTGTCTGGGTTGGGGGGAGTGTTAGAGACACAGAAGGGCTGATACGAGAGACAGAACATGTAAACTCAGTAGGATTGGGTGATGACTTGAATAGGGAAATCCAGGAGCGTATGGAGAAGGACGCCTGGATTTCCAGCACGAACAGAACATCGCTTCTGTCGTTCACACCTGAGATCCATATTTAATGAATTTCTCCCATGTGTCAGGGACTGTTAGGCCCTTTCAGATACTGAGCTCCTCCCCTCTCATAATTTATCTGGCAAAAGTCACATTAAGTCATTCCTATAAGCTCACTTCTAAATCTGATTTTCCCAAGGGAGCAGGACTCTCCCTGACTTACAGGGACAATGCAAACAAAACAAAACCAAACACAAAAAATAAAAACCTGAAAACCACAGCATTCCTTATCTACTAAACATGCCAGATAATCACAAACTTAAATGATAAAAACTCACAGAATAGTGTACCAAAAAGGATAAATTTGACAGTATGAAACTAATATAATGTTATAAAACAATTTTTTAACTGAAGTGTAATTGACCTATGACATTCTATTAGTTTCAGGTATACTACGTCGTGATTTGACATTTGTATACATTACTAAATGATCACTACAATAAGTATAGTTACCATCGGTCACCATACAAATGTTTTTAAAAAATAAATTTATTTTACTTTTGGCTGCACTGGGTCTTCATTGCTGCACGTGGGCTTTCTCTAGTTGTGGTGAGCGGGGACTATTCTTCGTGGCGGTGCATGGGCTTCTCATTGGGGTGGCTTCTCTTGTTGTGGAGCACAGGGTCTAGGCACGCGGGCTCTAGAGCGCAGGCTCAGTAGTTGTGGCACATGGGCTTACTTGCTCCGCGGCATGTGGGATCTTCCCCGACCAGGGCTCGAACCCGTGTCCCCTGCATTGGCAGGTGGATTCTTAACCACTGCGCCACCAGGGAAGTCCCCAAATTTTTTTATATAATTTTTTTTCTTGTGATGAGAACTTTTAAGACTTACTTTCTTAGTAACATTCAAATTTGCAATAAAATACTGTTTACTATAGACCTCATGGTATACATTACATCCTTATGACTCATTTATTAAAACAATTTTTTAAAACTGTCAAACAGGGTTTCTCAACTTCAGTGTTACTGACATTTGAAGCTGCGTCGTGGAGTCTGTCCTCTACATTGCAGGATGTCTAGCAGCATCCCCGGCCTCTACCATTATATGTCAGTAGCACCCACTCCTCCAGATGTGACAACAAGGAATGTCTTCAGACATTGCAAAATGCTCCTTGTGGGGCAAAAAAATGCCCTTGATTTCGAACCACTGCTTTAGAGGAATGCTAAGTTCCTATATTAACTCCTTTGTACCATTATAAGTCTGAGTGCTAAGAAAATATGCTCTTTTGTTTAAGATTGTTCAGTATGTCATGAACTTCTGTTACATATAATGTATATCCAACTGTGTACATTTTTATATTCTAAAGAAAGGGCTTAAAAATTAAAAAACAAAATACAAAAACAGTTAACAGAGGGCTTCCCTGGTGGTACAGTGGTTAAGAATCCTTCTGCCAATGCAGGGGACATGGGTTCGAGCCCTGGTCCAGGAAGATCCCACAAGCTGCGGAGCAACTAAGCCCGTGTGCCACAACTACTGAGCCTGTTCTCTAGAGCCTGCGAGCCACAACTACTGAGCCCACATGCTACAACTACTGAAGCCTGCGCGCCTAGAGCCCGGGCTCCACAACGAGAAGCCACCACAATGAGAAGCCTGCGCACCACAAGGAAGAGTAGCCCCTGCTTGCCGCAAGTAGAGAAAGCCCGCGCGCAGCAACGAAGACCCAATGCGGCCAAAAATAAAATAAATAAATAAATTAAAAAAAAAACACAGTTAACAGAGACTAATGGGATTGACGCCTGGGTTAGACATCAGAATCTAGAAGGGGAAAAATGGAATGATGTCAGCAGGGGCGGGAAGCCATTAACGGCGTGCTTTGCCAACTCTGTGTTTGGGATGAGTTGGCCCTAAGCCTAATGGGGTAGGGAGGAGGGACTCAGGTTACTCAGACTGGATCCTGGCAACATTAGAGGGTCATCATCATTATACCAAAGTGTTAAAAGTTTTTCTTTTCTATTGTGATCAAAAGTATTTTTTAAGTTGTGTAAAATAAACATGTACCTGATATAAAAAATTAAACTGGGGCTTCCCTGGTGGCACAGTGGTTAAGAATCCGCCTGCCAATGCAGAGGACACAGGTTCGAGCCCTGGTTCTGGGAAGATCCCACATGCCACAGAGCAACTAAGCCCATGCGCCACAACTACTGAGCCTGCGCTCTAGAGCCTGGGAGCCACAACTTCTGAGCCCGTGAGCCACAACTACTGAAGCCCACGTGCCTAGAGCCTGTGCTCCACAACAAGAGAAGCCACCGCAATGAGGAGCCGGCGCACTGCAGGGAAGACCCAATGCAGCCAAAAATAAATAAATAAATAAACAAACAAATAAATAAAATTATTAAAAAACAAAAAACATTGTTTAAAAATATTAAACTGTAAGAGCAGCAAAAAAGAACTATTTAATATTACAAGCATTTATTATCAGTGGTGAATTATCACCCTTAAAATATAGGGCAGGGTAATAGTAATTTATTTATCCTGTATTTCCTGTAATGTTTTTGCCATCCTCTTCCACATTCAGTTCAGCTTTTGAGTTGGAGCAGTCTAGTACTGAAGGAGCAGAAAGGACTAAGAAATAATCCGATATAAAAGCAATGCTACACCTCTCCGGACTCGATAAAGATTCCTCCACTGGAGTAGGTGGAGTAAATGCCCTGGGTGCACGGAGGTTGATGGATTCCCAAGTAAGAGGACCTTGGGCTCCGCAGGGATGGGGGTGGGTGGCAGGAGACACAAACCCTGGGAGCAGAGGGAAATCTGCCTTTCTTCCCAGATTCAGCCCCAGGGATGTGTCAAGGCCCAGAGAGAAAGACATGTTACAAGGTGTGCTACACAGATAGAGGTGTACCTGAGGCAGTTGTGTTAAAGATCAGGTTGAGCTGTGAGTGCCCCAAAGTACAGAAACAGCAGTTTAAATGATTTAGAATTCGTTGCCCACTTAACATCTCCCCCTGCCTCTACCTTTCATGGCTCCCTACTCTTTTGTTTTTACGTCATGATACTCACTACAGTAAATATATGTGTATAATTAATTAATCAGGCTTCTCCTAATAAAGTGTAATCTCCTTGAAGGGACTCTATTAATCTGTGAAATTCACTATGATATCCCCAGTGCCTGGCACATGTGACGCAGTCACAGGGGACATATTGAATGGATGAATGGATGAATGAACGAATATGTACATAAACAAATAAGATGGAAATTCCTCATTTGGGTCTCAGGCATTTAGTTCAGCCTTAAAAGTGTTTGATACACTGAGCATCCTTAAAATCAGTGCTGTGGAACTAGAAAGAAGATTGATGAGTCTTCCCAAAAATAAAAGAAGAAGAAAAGAAGCTTAAGAAACATTTTATTCATGGAACCACAGAGGAGGAAAGGGAAGACACATATGGTCCCATTTATAGTTCTTAAATTTTTTTTTAAGTTGTATCAGGAAAAAAATACCTACCAACCAGCCCTGTTGCAAATTCAGTCGTTTTTTTTTTAATTGAATTACAGTTGATTTACAATGTTGTGTTAGTTTCAGATGTACAGCACAGTGAATCAGTTATAGTTCCCTGTACTACATAGTAGGTCCTTGTTTGTTATCTACTTTATATTATATATACTAGTGTGTAGATGTTAATCCCAACCTCCTAATTTTCCCTTTGGTAACCATAAGTTTGTTTTCTATGTCTGTAGGTCTATTTCTGTTTTGTAAATAAGTTCATTTGTATCTTTTTTGTTCGTTTTTTTTTAGATTCCACATATAAGCGATATCATATGATATTTGTCTTTGGCTTACTTCACTTAGTATGATAATCTCTAGATCCACCCATGTTCCTGCAAATGGCATTATTTCATTCTTTTTTATGGCTGAGTAATATTCCATTGTATATATATGTACTACATCTTCTTTATCCATTCCTCTATTGGTGGACATTTAGGTTGCTTCCTATCTTGGCTATTGTAAATTGTGCTGCAATGAACATTGTGGTACATGACCCTTTCGAATTATGGTTTTCTCCAGGTATCTGCCCAGGAGTGGGATTGCAGAATCATATGGTAAATCTATTTTTAGTTTTTAAATGAACCTCCATACTGTTCTCCATATGGTTGCACCAATTTACATTCCCACCAGGAATATTCTCTGCTACCCAGAGGCAGCTACTTGGTTTCCATTTTAGGTAGTTACCTCTATGTGTCTAAATACTATGCTTACAGTGCTATTTCTTGATTTATCAACTTTAGACATTATCTCTTGCTGTTTTAACATTAAGTAATGGACTTAAATCTCTCTTTTTTGTTCTAATGACTTTAAGCAATACCTTTTTTTTTTTCTTTAATTGGGGTATAGTTGCTTTACAATGTTGCATTAGTTTCTGCTATACAATGAAGTGAATCAGCTATATGTATACATATATCTCCTCCCTCTTGGACCTCCCTGCCACCTGTCCCTTCCCACCCATCTAGGTCACCCCAGAGTGCTGAGTTGAGCTCCCTGCCCTATACAGCAGGTTCCCACTAGCTATCTTGTTTTACACATAGTAGTGTATATATGTCAATCCCAACCTCCCAGTTCATCTCCCTCCTCCCCGCCCCGTGTCCACACGTCCGTTCTCTACATCTGTGTCTCTATCTCTGCCCTGTAAATAGGTTCATCTGTACCATTTTTCTAGATTCCACATATATGTGTCAATATCCGACATTTGTTTTTCTCTTTCTGACTTACTTCACTCTGTATGACAGACTCTAGGTCCATCCACCACATCTCTACAAATAACCCAGTATCGTTCCTTTTTATGGCTAATATTCCATTGTATATATGCGCCACACCTTCTTTATCCATTCATCTGTCGATGGACACTTAGGTTGCGTCCATGTCCTGGCTATTGTAAATAGTAAGCAATACCTTCTTGACTACTCCCTTTATTAAAACCCCCAAACACTTGCCTTTCCCTTAAACTCTTCTCTCCATGCCCTACTTCCCAATTTCTGACATCGTAATTTTACTTTCCCATTGTCAAGGCTGGTAAGGTTTACATTCTGTGTTGTAACCATAATTTGTTCTTACATACCCCATCTAGCTTGAATCTAAAAGGTGAAAATCTCGGCGTGGGGTGGGGCGGGGGGCGGGGGGGAGTGGAGAGGAATGAGGAGAGAGGTTTAGTAGTTCCCTTGAGACAGGGTCTGACCTGAAGGGGCCACCTGCACAGGAATAAGGGGCTTTTCATTAAAGGGCTTTATTCGAGGACCCAGGAAGTGAGTGGGAGCTGAGTCATCACCTGCCGGGCGGTGGTCATTACCAGCACAGGGGGCTGTGCTTTGAGAACTTCTCTTCCACAGTAGGCAGCACCTTACCTGCAACCTGATGACTCCGGTCCATCCCTAAACCTTTGTGCAGCCCCTATTTGACTTATCCTATATGGCTCACCCTCATTTCATAACATCCTGGGACATCAATAAGTCCCCCAGAGGAGGCTTAAAACTCATCAGGGGAAACCCCCTGCATTGGCCCTGGAATTTGAGGGAGTGCCCAGGTACCAGCTTCAGACTTCCCGCTCCCCACCTGCTTTAGCCATTGCCCCTCCCCCCCTGGCCTGCAGCTGCCTCCTTGCTGGGGGGCCAGTCTCCATGGCATTTCTACACATTTTATGACCGCTTTTGTCCAGACAACCCTTTCAAGATTGTTTGCAAACGTCCTTGGAAGCTAGAGATAATGTCTCTGTCTGGGTTGGAGGATAGTTTTGTTTCCGACCAGTGTAATAACGGTACTGGCTTCCCCTGGGGCATAGGTGGGGCAGGGCAGGTTCGCTAGTGGCTTCCTTAAAGGGTTGGGAGGTTTCCTCAGCTGTGACGTGGGCAGCATTGGCGGTTTCCTCAGCTCTGTGTGGGCAGCATTCACCCTGGCCAGCTCTGCATCGCGCCCTGAGGTTTGGGGGACAGGCAGATCTGATGCAAATAGGGCTGCCACCGCGCCATGAGTAATAAACTATCTAAAGCTCTTTGGACTGGTTGTTTCCTTGCTGTCTGTGAAATGAGACAAGGCAGTAGACTAGCAGCTGTGCAGTCATTGCTGTTTAGGCTTGTCCACCTGGATACAGACCCTCTATGGAGCTGCGGGCTTCCTCCTGGGAGTCAGAGCCTCCCCATTTATTCAAGGGAGAATCTTCCTCTGTTCTCACACCTCCAAAACCTCTTCACAGTGGATGCCTCTGACTGTCATTCAGATGAGGTGTCAGGTTTGGGAGGTGGTAGATTATTTATGTGTGTGCTCAGATTACTTAATTGGAATAGAAACTCTATTTGCGTTTCTATATAGACTGAAGAAAGAATATGGAGAAAGCTTTTTGAGATGTCAGTAGCTTTGTAAATATCGTACAACATTCTACTTGTAAATTGCAAAGCATAATGCAACCATAAAGAGGGATGTTTTTGCTGATTCCAAATCCCTCCCTCCCGCATGGCTTCTCAGATTTTCACCATAGGGATCAGCAGAACCTTTTACAGATCAGAGGCTAAGTGGTGTTTTTCAGCAGCAGCAAAGACGGGAAAGCAGGGAGTGATGCGCTCCACGGTGAACCTTGGAGGTGGCCTGGTGGATTGGTTCATAGAACACCATTCCACATGTTCTTGAACACAGGAGCAGGAGAAGCCTACAATTACTAGACTCCTGTGCAGCTAAGGTTCCTCAGACAGGTCACCTGGGTGACATTTCAGGGTGCAAGTGAGACGCTGGCTGAGGGCGAGAGGACTGCATCTTTCGGAAAGCACCCCTGTGGACATTTTCGGTTCTTCTGGAACAGCTGTGATGGGGTTTCTGTTGTTTAATATCTGATGTCATGGGCATGGTTACTGCTCACCCATATAGCATCTTGGTATTAGAAAAAGATACCTATTGCTCCTAAAGCACTTTCATTCCTTCAGTAAAAAAATTGTCATTAGTATACTGAAAAAAATTCTGTAACTATGTATGGTGATGGACGTTAACTAGACTTATTGTGATGATCAGTTGGCAGTACATGCGAACATCGAATCATTATGTTATACACCTGGAACTAACATAATGTTATATGTCAATTATACCTCAATAAGAAATGCTTAAAAATTGTCACTAGTATACTAATATATTAGAATCAGACACCTGCTGATTTTACCATCTGCTGAAAATTGTAGTAAACAAATCTAAGATGTCTATAATGTGAGTAGCAAGCCCTGGGGATTATAAACAGAATCCTGGCTAGAGATGCTTAGTGGCCTGTGGTGGCAATAGTGAGGTTATTTACAGGGGTGGTTCCCTCGGCCAAGGTGGCTTTTCTCCCTAGGGAGTGTATATAAGTCTAGCTAATACCCTTTAATGAATCCCTTTCTGCATAAACTAGCTAGAGAGGGTTCTTGTCGGCCACTAACACGGATCAAGGCATACACAAAAGACAGAGAAGGTACCAGCAGTGAGGAAGGGAAGAAGAAAATCAAAGGAGTCTTTGGGGTCTGTAGGGAGAAGGGCCTCTTAGGAAGAAAACCAAAAATGGAGACGTCAACTTCCACTTAACTGCTAGGAATGCAGTGAATTCCTTGAAAAGAACTCATACTATACACATATAGGAAAGGGTTATCGGTTCAATACAGGAGAAGAAGTGTATTTATTTGAGAAATGAATTCACTAGAGATTTTAAAATCAGCAAAATATCCCTTCTTCAGATGCATCATACTTTGCAATGTACTAGTTGAACGCTTTTGACATAAATAAACATGTGATCCCATCGGTTTACCCCTGTGTTGGAAAGGAAGTAGCTGTCTGATCCACGCCACAAAAGGATATGTGCTGATGAAGCACAGATGCAGAGTCTGGAAGAATGTCCGTTAGAGGGCCCCCTGGGGGTGCGGGTTGGAGATCTGGGGGTGGCTTCTTTCCTCTCTTTACTAGCTTCTCTGCTGGTTTTCCTTCCTGTCGTGAAAAACCTCTGTTTAGAAATGTCTGAGCCAGATTGCCTCATCTTCATTTGCTAGCCACCCTCTAAGTCATCTTTTGGTTCTCACACTTCCGGTGAAAACTAGGTGGGGAGAGGGGCTAAGTCCTTGATTTTGTCATTGATCTAAAGACTGTGTCTCCACATACAACAGCATTGGCTACTTGCAGGTGGAAAACTATAGGTCCCTTAGAAGATGATAAATAAATCTTTGCCTTCGCTTTCTCCCCCGTTGGATTTCTTATCTCCTCTACCTCTGCATCATGGCTCTTTCTTCCCTTCCCGCCTTTGCCCTCTCCCTCAGTTTGAATTCAGTCCCTCAGCTTCCTCTGGTTCTTTCCTGGATGGATACAGGGCTTTGGGCCAGGAGAGTGCTGGGGAAAGGAATGGAGAGGCCTCTCCAAGTCCTGCCCTCGGGGCTGGAGGGAGGGATCCCAACCACTGACACTTCTGAGCTTAAGGGGGCTTTAGGTTATTACGTTAAGAAGCGCATCTGCCTCATTTTGTTATTCTGATCTATTTTGTATTCAACCCCAGGAGGAAGAAGTGTAAAGGAGAAAAGTCTTTCCTGCTGCATAAAAAATATCGCAGATGCTAAGTGATGATTACAAAAGACGACAAAGCAGGCCAAGAAATATTATGGGGGGCGGGGTGCAGGCTGAGTGCATGTTCAGGGCAGGTGCTCGGGAGATAAAATTACAGAGAAGGAGGTTGTTGGTGCCGTGCTCCCAGCCCTGCTCAGTAGGGCTGCGAGTTGTTTCAAGCCAGTGGGAAAGAGAAAGAGTCTGCACTATTTGTCTTAAGGAGACACTTAATTTTCTTCCTTGCTTTGGAAAACGACACCCAGCTCTGCATGTCTGTGGGTGCCTTTTCCATGAAGTGTTACTGGGAGACTCAAAGTAAGGAAAAGAGGTAGATGGGCCTGGTGTAGATTTTGTCTCTTCTGCAGCCATTCCCCCTCCTCTGGTAACAGCCCCGTGATTGTGTGTGGGAGCATCTTTCCTCATTCCCAGTCCACGCCCCTCACTCGCCCCAGGGCCCCTACTGTAAGCAAGTGGTCACCGTGATTGTAATGGAATGTCCACGTGCCTTGTTAGGGTGATGAGAGTCAAGCCCAGGACTTTTGCTATCACTTTCGTGAAAGAGGGGCTTGCTTTCTGCTGCAGGCGCTAAATGGCTGGGATATAATTCTGAAGTGGCTCCTGGCTGGTTTGGTGAAAGCTTGCCTGAGAAAGGGGTCAAGTAGAAGACATCCAGTTGTGTGATGAAGAGAGAAAGCTCTGAGGATGTTGTCTGAGCATCTGCAGCCAACTGCAGCTGGAAACTGATGCTACCCCAAGACTTTGTAGTCACGTGCACCTGTAGTTTTCTCCTTACCCCTCTGTTTTTGCCATTTTGCACTTGGGTTTCTGTCACTTGCAGCCAAAAGAGTCCTACCTAATACAAGGGGCTTCAGAAAGCTCAGGAAAGCGGCTTGTCGAGGTTACTGTGGGGCACAACAAAATGAGTGTTATTGCTGTGCCGTTGCCTCTTGTTATGCAGCTCTTGCAGAGGATGAAGCTTGCAGGCTTATTTCCAGGTCATATTCGACTCGGAGGACACAACTGCCTCTGAGAAAGATTGCCAGTCAGGATTCGGCTGCCAGAACTCAGCTGAACAATCAACATGTTCAATTCTGTGCCGTTGTACAGCGGTGTTCTCTGAGGACACTCCTGAACAGAAATGAATGTCATAAAGGTCCAACGTGTGTTCGGAAAGCCAGAGGCTCCACTTACACCCATGTGCAAAGGAATAATTGTTCTCAGATCCTCTGGAAGAGACTGCTCTTGGCTCACTGACATGAGCTGATGTGAAAATGTTCCTTGAGTGGAAGGCAGCAGGAAGCAGCTGTGAAGGGGATGGGCAATTAGAAAGGAGAGGCCACTTTAATATTTATTTGTTTGCCCTGCAAACATTAATGGAGTGCCTTCTATTGTTCTAGGGATAGAAACACTAATAAAAGACAAAGTTCATACTCTCAGGAAGGTTGCAGGTGGGTCAGGGAGTCAGGAAAAAAAAATCGGTGGATTAGTAATGTAATTCATGGTACTTTAAATGGAAATAATAGAAGGGTGATGCCAGCTCAGCAGCGTCCTTCTCTTCTTCCTTAGTTCACAGAATCCTGATTTTGTTCTAGGAAGCAAGATGCTCAGGCAGGTGAACCCTTCCCCAGGCTGAGGACGAACCACGTTTCGTCCTAAGCCAGTGATTCTAAAATTTCGATATGCGTCAGAATCACTGAGGGCATTCAAAACTCAGAATCCTGGACCTCATCCCCAAAGTTTCTGATTCAGCAGGTCTAGGTGAGGCCCTAGATTTATATTTCTAACAAGTTCCTGGGTGATGCAGATGCTCTTGGCCTGAGGACCACTTATCTAAATCAAACATGATTACTTGGTTCATCTGTTCTGGTGTTTGGTTTACAGTTGGCCACACCACCAAATTCTGGCCAACGAAGTAAAAGAGGAAGGCTATGGAGGACTCCCAGGAAGAATGTTTGCTTCCTCGGGAAAAGTACAGTGGCAGGAGCCCTGCCCTTTGATCCCACTTCGAGTGGAGTTATGTGCGGAGCTGCTGTGCGGAGCTGCTGTTATCATATTGTCGCTGTGTGGACGTGGCAGAACGACTTACAGAAATCCTGACCCAGAGCTGTGACATTGTTGAGGAGTTAAGCAAACCCTGTAACCACTCACCTTCAGACTCTTTGTTGTGTGAAGTGATTAAATGCTGTTATTCCTATTTCACTTAGAGCTGGAAGTATCCCAACTGATTCAGAGGCCACCAGTCTGAGCCTGAGTGGGATGGAGTATCAGGAAAGGCTTCCCAGAGGAAGTGTCTCATTCTTGCTCCCCAGCTCTTCAGGGAGAATGGTTCCCATTTGTGCTTTGGCAAAATGACAGATGATGACACTTTATGGACTCATTTTATAGAGTAACTTTTGAACTAGCTAAACTAGTTTCATGTATAAAATACTGCATGGGAACAGAGAATGAAGAAACCATTACATCTACCTGGGTGAAGTTAAGGAAAAATTTGTGTAGGAAGTGATGTTTGGGCCAGGCCACTTGGAGCTGATACTGGGTGGGGGGAAAGTGTTGGGCTAGAGCCTGGTGTATAGTGTGTACCCATACGTTTGTGGGGCTTAACTGATCTTAAGAACACATCATCCGGAGGAAATGGCACAGACGGTAGTCCAAGGACATGACAGAGTTTGGCGCCTCTGGGTAAGAGCACATACTTTGGTATCATGACCTAGAGGCAGTACGGGTTAGACTGTGCCATGATATAAAAAAAGTTGAACCTGCTGTATAAAACAATAAATAAAATAAAATTCAAAAACAAAAGTTGAAAAGCAATGGATTAAATTAGAAAGAAAAAAATCAACAATTAGATCAACCAAAAAAAAGAAAAGGGGTGGAAAGGGTAATATCCCAAGCCTCAAAGTCTTCTGAAACCCAACACTCTGAGCCTTCCCTGCCTCCAGAGAGGTACCTGAGGCAGTTCCTCTTTTGGAGTCGGAATTGTTTCATGCCTTGCTTCTTACTTTACTATGCCAGTAACTACAATCTAAATACAGCTTGGCCTGGAGTAGAGCACGGTGGGGCAGAGAGGGTGTGAAATGAGCCAGGAAATGATAATAGAAGATGATGAGATTTAAACAGATGAGATTGCTTCTAGCTGGAGGTGACCAGTGTAAGGGCTCCATTCACCCACCCAAACACCGCAGCAATGAGGGGAACAGTAGCTCTACACATGGGGTAATCCATTGCTTATTTACATTTCAAAAAGTCCCAGTGGGCTTCCCTGGTGGCGCAGTGGTTGAGATTCCGCCTGCCGATGCAGGGGACGCGGGTTCGTGCCCCGGTCTGGGAAGATCCCACATGCCGCAGAGCGGCTGGGCCCGTGAGCCATGGCCGTTGAGCCTGCACGTCCGGAGCCTGTGCTCCGCAACGGGAGAGGCCACAAGAGTGAGAGGCCCGCGCACTGCAAAAAAAAAAAAAAGTCCCGGTGATGTTTCTTAGAATGAATTGGAGGATGGTTAAACAAGGATGATAGAATATAGTGTTAGTTTGGGCTGATATGAAGACATGAAGTACTTGAGGCAAATGGAAGAAAAATGATTTAAAATTGTTCAAAAATGGACAAGATCTAGCAGCAGATTAGACGTGGGAAGTGACAAAAAAGGAAAAGTCAAAGATGACTTCTAGTTAAGGGGATTAGGCGGATGATGGTCCCAATAACTGTAGTAAGGAACACAAAAGGAGGAGTAGATTTTGGTGGGAGAGAGGAAGATAAAGGTTTCGTTTCCTTTTCTTTGCTGTTCAGTGTGGCACGTGGCATCTCAGTTCCCCGACCAGGGATTAAACCCGGACCTTGGCAGTGAAATTGCGGAATCCTAACCACTTGGCCGCAAGGGAACACCCTAAGAGTTTTGTTTCTGATGTGCTGAGTTTGGGATGCATGTATCATGGAAAGGTCAGAGGCCAAGAGACAGTGGAAATATATAGTCTGGAGATCAGGTGACAATTCAGGTGGTATAGATTTTGGAGTTTTCAGGATATGGATAGCAGAGAGAAAGAGCATAGGGTGAGAATAGGGCCTGAGACAGAAGCAACATTTAATGGTGGAAGGTAACAAAGCAACGATAAAAGAACAGGTAGATCTAAAGGAAAAGTGAACATGGTTACCACACAGTTAGGGAGACGAGGGAGGATGTCTGAGCCACACAATCACTCCTTTCAATAGGGCAAACAAATTACATACTGGAGATGGCTGACCTAATGGCAATAATGTGCTATTCTTCATAACACATTAGCTAATACTCTTGACAGTGATAAGGAGTGTCGTCGAGCAGATGATGAATTTGCAGCATTTTACCTACTCATGTGCCTGATGATTCCGTACAATCAGTGACTTGAACTTGCAAGATGATTGGATAGGCTGGGTTTGGGACCAAGGTCCAGAATGAAGTCACCAGTTGCATGAAACTTCCCCTTCTTTGCCGAAATGTCACAAAATCCCTCTTCCCCTGAGTATCACAGGACAATTTGCAACCAGGTTCTTAAGTTGTATCTATGTTAAAAGAAATCATGTCAGATCATCCCTGCTGTTTTCTTCTCCCAGACCCGTAACCTCAGTCTAATCCTGAGAAGACATCGGTCAGACCCAAATTCAGAACCATTCTACCAAATACCTGGGACTCGGACACTGTCAAAATCAAGAGAAACAAGCAAAGAAACAAAGAAAGACTGAGGAACTGTTACAGACTGGAGGAGACTAAGGGGACATAGATGATGCAAAAGGGGATCCTGGATTGGATCCTGGAACGGAAGAAATGATTTAGTAGGAAACCATGAACATCCAAATAAACGGTAATTGAATTAATAGTACTGTACCAATGTTAATTTCTTATTTTTGAGACCTGTACCACAGTATGTAAGATGTTAACACTGAGAAAGTGAAAATAAAACCCATAATTTGATATATTAAAATAATTAAGATACGGGGGTCACCCAGGTTCTGGTACTAGTCCTTTTTTTTTTTTTTTTGCAGTACGCGGGCCTCTCACTGTTGTGGCCTCTCCCGTTGCGGAGCACAGGCTCCGGACGTGCAGGCTCAGCAGCCATGGCTCATGGGCCCAACTGCTCCGCGGCATGTGGGATCTTCCCGGACTGGGGCACGAACCCATGTCCCTTGCATCGGCAGGCGGACTCTCAACCACTGCGCCACCAAGGAAGCCCTGGTACTAGTCCTTTGATCTTATCTCGCGCCATCTTTCCTTTGGTGCACTCTACCACAGCCACCGTGGCCTTCTTCCAGTTCTCAGGACACGCTGACCTGGCCCTACAGCAGCGTCCTTGTGCTTGTCATTTCCTTTGTCTTGGAACGCTTCCTCTGCCTCTTTGCACGGCTGGCTCCTCTCCTCCAAGTCCCAGCTTAATGTCACCTCAGCTTAATGTCCTCAAGGAAGGAGAGGTCTCCTTGAACCACCTGTTCCATTAATCTCTGTCACGGCACTTTATGCATTTTTCTTCATTGCCCTAATCACAATCTATAAGGTATTGATTTGTTACTGGTTTACTCCCCTCCAGAATGTTTGCTTCATGAGGGCAGAGACCTTGTCTGTCTTGCTGTCTGTTACATTCCCTGCCCCTAGCATGGTGCCTTTCCTGTAACAGTCGTTCAACAAATACTTGTTAAATGAATGCCGAAGGATAATTTTCTAAGAGTTAAAAATCTGACTCTCATTAAACATATAGTGAGCTCGTGTCAAATATTTATTTAACTCACTCAGTGAAGGAAGCAGCAAAATAACAAAACTGGTCCAAGGAATACTCTAAGAACAGAGGTTTTTATAGAGTCAGGAGGTGTGCTGAGATAAGTTAGCTTGGTTAGAGGTAAATCTGGTTAATATCCTACGGGGCAATAAACTGTCATCTTTGGGGTTGTCTTTTCTACTGAATAGGAATCATTTGGATCTCTAACAGAAGAAAACCTATAAATTAACAGGTAACTTCACCGAATCTGGACCTTAATAATAATAATTAACAAGTCAAACAAAAATACATTCTTTTTTTTTTCTTTTACACTATTTTTTTTTTTTTTTTTTTTTTTGGCCTCGTGGCAGGCAGGATGTTAATTCCCTGCCCAGGGATAGAACCTGTGTCCCTGCAGAGGAAGCGCCGAGTCTTAACCATTGGATCTCCAGGAAAGTCCCAAAGGTACATTCTTTAGAGAAATACTGCTTAGGTAGGTCAGTTAGGCAACACTCCAGCATGACATTGAAAAGATATGCAATTATCTTTTTTCCTTAATTCTAAGTTTTGGACAATGTAAAAAAACGCCCACCAAATGAATGAACAAATGTTGCAATTGAAAGGGGGAGGGCTCAGTCAGTTGGAGAGCAAGGAACTAAACATCTGTTTCATCATATCCTCCCGCAAGCCATCATCATTTGATCTAGCATCCATTTTAAGAGTCAGCCAGTGTTTCACATTCTCTGTGAAGTCTGCCTAAAGTTTTCTCTCATCCCCTGTCAGGCAAACTAAGGTACTCAATCCTTGCTATTAAGACGGTGGTTGTTATCGAGGCCCTAGATTTTTTTCCTATGACGCATTTAGCCCTGGTTTATGGCAAGACACCCTGCTCCCGTTGTAATCCTGGTTTCCCAGCTCGTACTTTTGTTTTGTGGATATACATGAGACGCTCTCTGGGGAGTCCCAGAAATAATTGAGGTGGGGTAGAGAGGAGACTTTGAAGGTGGGAGTCCCATCCCTGCCATCAACAGGTGAGGGCTGGGCAGGGGTCAGGACAATGTAAGCAGAAATGTAAAGGTAACCTCGTTCATATCCCACCCAATGAAACCAGCTGCACACTGGTTAGACAAGTATCAGAGCTGTTTCCTCACAACTCTCTCGGTCCCATGAGATGCTACTCTGTGAAACAGGTCCAGAGCCTAGCCTCACACGTGTATCTTTCTCTGGTTTTAGAATTGACTTTATTGGGGGGGAGGTGGTCTAACAATTTTAGGGACCAAAGTCCTGAGCATTGAACCAGGGACTATCAACTCCAAGGCAAATAATGACTCAACGTAAGCTGAAAACAGTCCCCTTAGTAGCTCAGAAGGGACCTTTTGGCAAGTGGCATCTTGCCAGGAAATTGACTCAAAACAAATCTCTAGCAGCCCAGAGGTGCTGGAGGAGAGTTTCAGAAACAGTCAGCACGGAGACGACTGTGCAACAGCTTATAGGAACTGTCTCACTCACGCTTTGATGTTCATCCTCTGCAGAGCTCTGCTCATCTCTGTGGCTTCACAACAGCGCACAGGAAGCAAAGCCAGTTACATCAGGAGGAGACCTTGGAGACCTGCTATTGCATCTCTTTCATTGTACAGGTAAGGAAACCAAGGCACAGAGAGAGTAAAGGATTTGCCCAAAGCTACACAGCAGAGAACTGTGAACAGAACCTGGATCTTTTGTTTCATAGTTAAAGTATTTCCAATCCATGGTATCTTATATATTATTTAGGTAGAAGGTGTGGCGACCACATGCATTTGCTTTCTTGCTCATATATCTCTATTCCTGGTGCAGAGCTCAAGCATCGAGCAACAAACAGTGGGAAGAGATAGACGTGGCCCCCGTGTATGGGAACAGCATGTGACAGTGTGTCAGCACAGACATAATTTAAAGCAGTGCCATGGCAACCAGCATTCACTCTGGCCCCAGACAGCACTGTGCGCTCCGGAGTGTAATTGAAAATGGCTTCTCACGTGCTGAGAGGAGTGCGTGCTCAAGGTTCTGTTTCTCCTGCAGTGAGTGACTCTAAAATACACCAAGTGCTGAGTTCAGAAACAGGACCCGTCCAGCTTCTCTACCAAGGGTTGGGGGGTTTCTCACAGAAGAAATAAACTCAGCGGCCTTGGGAATCCCCAGGAATCACTGTGTCTGGCAGTATGGTTTTGTTTCCTTTTAGAGACAACTTCAAAGTGTGTTCCTGGAACAACAATGTTCCAAAGACATGCCCTAGATGATGCGGGACAGGTAAGGGGGAGGGACACCACCGCTGGTATCTTCCTTACACACTGAAGGTTCCGCTGCTACCCCCACCCCAAAAAAAATCATGAACCAGAGCAGCAGACCAGGAGAGGTCTGGACTGAGTTAAACTTCACCAGTACGATTGATTATATAGGCCATAGTACTGAGATGCTGACACCTCCTTCTTGATTTTAACTTGAATGCTCATGTAATCTGTCAGTGGAACTCCTGAAACAGATCATTTGGCATCCCCCAATATATGATCTCCCTTCTTTTTCTGAGTTTCTAATTGGGCACATTGGAATAAAGACTTCCAGCTTCGCTGACACGTAAGCATGGCCCTGTGACCAGTTCTGACTATTGCTCTGCAGGTGGAGGTGTGGCTTTCCAGGTCCCTCATCCTGGGACTTGCCCCTCTTCTCTTTGGCTGGTTTTCCATTGCAGTGGTGACAAGCCATGTGGGCTGTGAGGATGAGGGCAACCCCACAAGAATGGCGGAGCAATCAGACATACTTTAATGATAATTCAAGAAGCTACTTATTTGATCACTACTAAAAAAAAAAAATTAAGTGGGAGGTACCCAATGTGCTAGGTAGGTGAAGCTTGGTTCTGGGCAAAGCTCTTGAACCTGAACTGCCCTGCCAGCCCTCTCTCTATATATGTACTTAAATTCTTTCTGTGTTAGCAGCGGAACCAATATCCTATAACGCCCTTACCAAAACTGCCAATGCTTGTGCTAAAAGTATTATTTAGGATGCTTTGGGCTATAAGTATCGCAACTTCCAGTCTTGCTGAAAAGTAGCTTAAGAACATAGGAATTAAAAAAATGATGTCGGGGCTTCCCTGGTGGCGCAGTGGTTGAGAGTCCGCCTGCCGATGCAGGGGACACGGGTTCGTGCCCCGGTCTGGGAAGATCCCACATGCCACGGAGCGGCTGGGCCCGTGAGCCATGGCCGCTGAGCCTGCGCGTCCGGAGCCTGTGCTCCGCAATGGGAGAGGCCACAGCAGTGAGAGGCCCGCGTACCGCAAAAAAAAAAAAAAAAAAAAATGATGTCATTTCACAAGAAATCCTGAGGTAGGGAGTTCCCAGGGTTGGTTCATTGTTAGGTTGCTGTTGACAAACTGCTGCTATGACAAATTATCACACACTTGGTGGCTTAAAGCAACCAAATTTATTCTCTTACAGCTCTGGAGGCCAGACGTCTGAAGTCAGTTTCACTGGATTAAGGTCAGTTGGCAGGGCTGGTTTTTTTCTGGAGGCTTTAGGGGAGAATCTGTTTCCTTATCTTCCTTAGCTTCTGGAGGCCTTCTGCTTTCCTCAGCTCATGGCCCCTTCCTTGAACCACTCCACCTCTTGCTTTCTATTTCTGTACTCAAATCTCCCTCTGCGTTCCTCTTCTGTGGACCCTTGTGATTACCTTTAGGACCCGCCCAGATAATTCAGGATAACCTCTTCATCTCAAGATCCATAACTTAATCACGCCTGCAAAGTCCTTTTCCTTACATAAGGTAAGATTTACAAGTTCTAGGGATCAGATCATGGATATCTTCAAGGTATCCTACTTGAACACTCAGTCTGCCACAGTTGTTAAGCACCCAGGCTCTTCTCATTTTCCTGCTCTGCCATTCTCAGTGTTTTGGTGCTATCTCCCTTCATGGTTTTAAAATCACTTTGGGTTCCAAGCATCACGTCCTCACCAGGCCTTGTCTCCAGCAGCAAGGCAGGGGTCTTCCCATCCTGCCTCTTCCGTCATTAAGGAGGACCTGCTTTCTCAGAGCTTCTCAGCAGAAGCCACAGCAGGTCCCAAGACTAGGTCATCTGTCTGTGATCTAGCTGCAAATGAGCCTGACAATTTGCTGGTCTGGCATGTTTAACATCTACAGCAGGACATGGGTGCTGCTTCCAAGAGGGAGAATAACAGCTGGGGAGGCAACTACTCACTCTTGAAGGTCCTGCACGAGTTTCCACAAGCGTGAGCATCACCAAAGAGCTCTTGTCTCTGGACAGCCATGAAAAGCACATGTGCCGAGAAGATAATCGCGTTTACTGTATTTACAAAAGAATGTTCTATTTAACCATCAACCATGAATGGAAGAAAAGATGTTTAATATTGGTGTGTGTGTGTGTGTGTGTGTGTGCATATATGCAAAGCACAAACATAATGTCTAACAATTTTGGTCACTAAACACAAGGATAATGTGTGACAATCAAGTTGTCCTTTTATTGATTCAACCAGCATTTGAATCACCTTCTCTGTGCCAGACTTCTCCTCAAGGGCTGAAGTTACAAATATGAATAAGAAAAGATCCCTGGTGTCAAGGAGGTCCTGGATCATTGTGAGAGAGACAGACAATCTAAGTGAAGGAATAGCACAGCTCTGATGGAGACAGAAGACGCTGGGGTGACGCACAATGATGATTTGTGGAACCCAAGTGTTGTCAAACTTCAAGAAGTATGGAAGCAGGAAATGAAGTATCAGGAACCAGGACTGGCAGGTCATTTCTCACTTTCCCATTTCATGGTTTCTTCCCTCCATGCCTTCTTTCCCTTTCTCTTTCTCTGTCCAGCCGCCTTACAACTAATGGGCCCCCCTACAGTGGGCTGTCCCACTATAGTGTGGTGAGGTCATACTATACTATAGATGCTACAGCCAAAGCAGGAGGCTTGAAAGGCACCCACAGGTACCTCTCAGAGATGATGAAAGGGAAAGAGGAAGTGGAGGACAGGCAGAGGCAGGGGTTGTAATCTGAGCCACTTAAGTTAGCTGTCTGTACCCACTTTCAGGCAGCTCGCTCCACTTCTTTGAGTCTGGAAAAGAGTGAAAAAAGACCTTGCTGGGTTTGGAGGAGGAAGGAGCAGCCCACTGCTCTCTCTAGGGGGCACCAGCAGAGGCTGCCATGTGGAGGCTCAGGGCCAGTGTAGAGATGGGGGCTGGCACAAAGCCAGAGCCTGTGGTTTTTTTGGATCCAGTAGGAAAAGTTCCTGCCCAGAAATAACAGAGACTGGAGAGTGTGTGTGGGATTTTCTCTTACCCTCAGCACGTCTCTACCTCCACCCTGGCCTCACTTCAGGAAGGAGGAGGTTGCAGTGCTGTTGCTGCTAGCAGGCCACTGTTATTTCTGGAGCCTGTGTACAAGTTTCACTTCCAGGACCAATTACAAGGCAAATGCTTTTAGTAGGAATTAGTCTTTTGTGGGTAGACATTTCAGGTTGCAAAGGCCCTGAATCTTTAGGAAAGCTGACCTTTGTCACCGGAGAAGGTGAGAGGGGTAGAAATGGGGACACCATCTTAGCTGTGATTAGCTGGCATTTCTCCCAAAAGCTAACATGTATTTCACCTCAACTTCATTAAAAATGATGTTGGTAAGAATACTTGGGTAGAGTAGATGAGAAAACTTATTTTGTTTTAACATGGAAACATTGCCCCCTTTCTCGGCTGTCAGGAGCATCTCAGGCCCGCCTTACCCGGGAGGGAATTCACAGGGTCTCCTTTCCCTTCCAGGGAGGGAAGGTGAAGCCCTGTGTTTTTAAAAACTGGCTTCTCCCTGCCCTGCGGGGAGAAGCGCTGTTCCTTGCTGTTGTTTAGGATCTTTATTTGAAAGGGTTAGGGAGGTCGTTCCTGCTGGGGTGTTAAAGGCAATTTTGAGGAGAATGAAAGAAAGAAAGAAAGAAAGGATGGAAGGAAGGAAGGAAGGAAGAAAGGGAGAGAGAGAGGGAGGAAGGAAAGAAGGAAATAGAAAGAAAGAATGTCTCTATGTGTATAACTGAGTCACTTTGTCGTACAGCAGAGATTGGCCCAACATCGTAAATCAACTATACTTCAATTTAAAAAAATTTTTAAAAAGAAGGAAAGAAAGGAAGAGAGAAAGAAAAAAGAAAATAAGATGTTCAGGGGGCAGAGCTGGGGATTCGGAGGAGAAAATTTAGAGGTAGTGGTGAGAGGTGTGGCTGCCAAGAGGTGTCACGTGAGGGGCTCCCAGAAAAGGGCCATTTGGAGGCTGTTCTTGAGTTCAAGTCTTGCCAGCCTTCCATGTAGCTCACACAGTTTTCACCACACATTCTGGCTTCCCTTATTTTCTATAACAACTTAATTCTAGGTGCCTAATCCTCTGGGGCTTCACACTTAATACCCCGCCGCTTCTACTGGCGCCTGCCAGTGTTTTGATTATTTATTTAAATCTGCATCTGCAGGACTTTTTTTGTTTTGTTTTGTTTTTGCGGTACGCGGGCCTCTCACTGTTGTGACCTCTCCCGTTGTGGAGCACAGGCTCTGGACGCACAGGCTCAGCGGCCATGGCTCACGGGCCCAGCTGCTCCGCGGCATGTGGGATCTTCCCGGACCGGGGCACGAACCCGTGTCCCCTGCATCGGCAGGCGGACTCTCAACCACTGCGCCACCAGGGAAGCCCCTGCAGGACTTTTGATGGTGGCAGCGAAGGCCTGTGTGATCTTCAAGGCCTCTGTCCGGTAGGTGTCTGCCCGGACTGTCCCTCCAACATGCAGGTTCATGCTGGTTGCCCCTGGGATGCTCCTCGTTTCTGTCCACTTGGTTCCTTCAAGTCCCAGGGCCTTTCCTATGCTATTCTGTGAAGGAATAGGAATCCCCCGACACAGGAGCTTCCTCTCTGCAGCAATCAGGACACAGAGCCTCAGCCTCTGGGCCTCAGGGACATCTGTCCAGTGACAACTGCTTGTCCCTCCTTTCCCCCAGCATGAAGCAAATTTTTTCTAGTGTGGAGCGTCCCCTTCTCCCCCAAACCCACTTCCAAACATTCAGTATCACCATGGGCTTTAGGTTTTCAGAAGCCACTGTCAGGAAGAAGTCTGTCTGTCTCTCATTCTCTATAGCTTTCCATCCTCTCATATCCCTGCCAGATGGCCAGGGGCATGAAATAAATTATCTGCTGGAAATGGGGAAGGGGCAAAAGAGAAAAATATGTGGAAAAATTAGTTAAGGCTTCAAAGTATTATTCTGCACACATGGAGGTGGGAACCTCATGTCCTCATGCCAGGACTAAACCAGTTGGAACCTCTGGAGTCAGAATCACCTATTCCTGAGTTGTACTTTTTCTCAAGCTGGTTCTGAGCACCATTTAATGTGTTCAAATCACGCGGGGGTCTTGTTCAGTTGGGTGATGGGACCTGAGATTCTGCATTTTTAACAAATACTGCTGGTGGTCGGAGGACCACACTTTGAGTGGCAAAGTGCTAGCGTGGAGAGCTCGTGTGTGAGTCTGCGTGGCTCCTCTGTGACACTCCTCAAGTCCCCGGCGGCGGTGGTTTGCTTGCACTGGGATTGGACATTGCTACACCCTCACGGATACCGTGCTCTGTGGACTGGGCTTTACTGACTGGTCATCTAGACCCACGCTGCCTCCTTGCTTCACCCTCCCCTCCCCTCACCCACGCCCTACTCCCACCCTCACTGCTACCCCTGCGCTGCCTTTAGGGCCACCTCTACTGCTACACCCCGGTCTTCCTCACTCTGTGGGCCTCCTCTGACTGTAGATAAATAACTGAACAGCTCCAGAGAATCTTTAAATGTGCTAACACGATAAAGTCCTTCTTCTTTCTGGGAGAAAAGGGGAAGCGAAACTTGAGCACGCAAGTAAAGGTGAGTCAGGAGTTCTTTTTTTCTCTCTAGGTCCACTGTCAGTGGAAAAAAAATTACAACTTTCTACGCTAGCCTTGGCTTTGAGAGAAGAACTGAGCCTGTAGGGACTCCTGCCCCATTCTGATAGGTGGAGGGAAAAGAGGACTGACCCCATACATGCTCGCATGGCCTGTGTTTGTCCCTCAAGTCCTTGGGGAGCAGTGGGGAGAGTTATAAAATATAAGTGGTGAGATTCTTTTCTGCAGCCATGGGGAACTTGTGGTGTTCGAAGTAGCATGGCTTTAATCTCTGTTACTTAATAATAAGAAAGCAAGTCTAAAGTAGAGGGATAGGAAAAGACTGACTTGTGGGGCTCTCCAGACATGGAGAATCATCAATTGCATTGAAAGATCTAACGGTTGGAGTGAAGCCAGCAGTGGCCAGTGGACTGTAATGCCAGTGGATCCAGAAAGAGACCCCTGACATATGGTTGCTGAACTGTGGTCCTGGACCAGAGTGAGAACCCCTAAGGCCTGAGGGGCGGGGTAACCATTAAAGTCACCAGCCCTGTGGCCAGACAAACAAAGGGTGCATTTCTCAAAGCCGTGGCACCCAGACTAGGGTCTTCAGAAATCTCCATCTGTATCACCAGGGGAAATTTGATAACAGTGACCTCAGTGCCTACCTTAGAGAGGCTGATTCAGCAGGGCCCAGTAAAGAATATTTTTAAAAATACTGTTTGGGCAATTTTTGACACGCAGTCAGTCAATGCCTTAGCACACGATTTGCCAAATTCTTAGCAGAAAAATTCATTTACTAGATAAGTACTTATTGAACAACTACCGTAAGCCATGTATTGTTCTAAGTCCTGGGCAAGCTGTGAACAAGACAGATTCCTGGAGCTTCGAAATATGAAACAAATAAAAACGAGGAGTGGATTTTTCAGGAATTTGAAATATTCATTGTTTGGCAGAAAATGCTGGTTTTTTGCTGAGCCTCTGGAGCACCGCCAGATTCTGTGACACATCGTCTGAGTAACATTGCCACGGAGGCCCGGGAAGCGGGTTGGAGCAATAAAACTAGCCCAGGTGTCAGTTTCTTGGCCGATTAGGTGGGACACTCTATGGTCTTATTCTGTGCACATAAAGCGTGGGATACAGCACACAGCCTCCAGAGGGCCCTCGTGGCGTTTTTGTTCTCTTTCCCTTCTCTTTGCTTGGGGGCAGGTTAGCTGATCTACAGGGAAACTAGGAGGAGGAAACAAGAGCATAGCACCTGGAAGTGTGTTGCAAGAGAGATCTGCAGATCAAGTGGGATGATGAGGGGCACAAAAGGCAGAGGCCGAGAAAGCGCCCAAGTGCTGCCACAGCAAGGAGCACCCACAGAGCCAAAGGGCGCAGCTGCTGTGGGAAACGGTCTGGGAGCTCCTCAGAAAAGTGAAACCTAGTGTCACCAAATGACGCATCAAATCCATCCCTAGTTATATATCCAAGAGAAAGGAAGACACACATCCACACAAAAACCCGTACACCAAAGTTCACAGCAGCAGTATTCACAATAGCCCCAAAGTAGAAACAACCTAAATGTCTATCAAGTGATGAATAGATGAGAAATATAACATATCATAGAGTGGAATATTATTCAGCCATAAAAGGAATGAAATACTCATATATGCAAGAGCATGGATGAACCTTGAAAACATTACAGGAAGTGAAAGAAGCTGGTCACTAAAGACCACATGTTGTATGATTCCATTTATATGAAACGTTCAGAATAAGAAAATCGAAAGAAACAGAAAGTAGATGAGCGGAGTCCAGGGACTGGGGGAAGGAAGGGGTGTGGAATGACTGGTATTGGGCATGGGGTTTCTTTTGGGGTGATGAAAATATTCTGAAATTAGTAGTGGTAATGGCTGCACTATCTTGTGCATATACTCAACCCCCCTGAACTGTACACTTTAAAAGGGTGAATTTTATGGTGTGTAAATTATATCTCAATTAAAAAAAAAGAGAAGAGCAGCTAGAGAGAATAAAGACAACCCATGTTCTGTGGCTAAGAACTAAGAAGATGCTCAGAGCCTTTTGCACCACTGGTAGAACCCACAAGAGGCTGCAGAAA
Organism: Delphinus delphis; assembly: GCF_949987515.2. NCBI lineage: Eukaryota > Metazoa > Chordata > Mammalia > Artiodactyla > Delphinidae > Delphinus > Delphinus delphis. Next base: position 146,295,473 of record NC_082685.1, on the reverse strand, counting down.
GGGACCCAGGGTTCAGATGACAAAACTGGTGATTGCCTTTCTTTGCTGGGGCTTGAAGAACTTATCAGTCTCTCAGAAAAGAGGGATCAGTGATTCACAAAACTATGCCTGTTATAATAATCATTTTTTTCTGGGCCTACATTGCTTACATATGTTTATATTCCAGTCTTTGGAATGGTTTGTTAATTTTCAAGTACTCAATTTTTCAAAGACCCAGTTCTAGAAGCCCATTCAGGTTGTTAGAGGAGTTGAATGCTGGGTCTGGTGCAGTACAGGTTGGTGGTCTTGGGGACTAGACATAACCTTCAATGCTAGCCCACCAGACACCAGGATACAGGTCTTGATGGTAGAGAGCGCTCCTAGCACAAGTCTCATAGGCTCCTGTTGGGTGGATGAGGAAAGTATCTTCAGGAGAAGCAACTTAAAATTTACGTGCTGTATGAAAATGCGTTAGGAGGACAGAAGGTGTTTTTAAGCATGAAACGTTTGGCTCATTGATGGGAATAAAGGCCTGCCAGTGTGTCGTAATTCCACTTTCTGGCTCCTGATTGCCTTGGGGTTTTCTCCCGTGGTTGGTTCTGACAATGTGTCATTTTACTGAATGTGTCACTGTCACTTCCAAGCTGCCACATATGCTCTGCTACACATCTGGGATTATTGCACAGGTTTGCAAAACTGATTAAACAAAAAAACCTTTTGAAGTTTACCTTTAGTGTTTTGCAAGGAGGTTGCTCACCACCTGCTTGTTTATACTCTCTAGTGATTGTTTTGCACATTATCAATGAGTAGCATGCAATTGCATCATTATAATGACAAGTAGTAAACTGAACACCCAGCAGGGTGTTTGTGGGGGAAGATATGTACTCTCTCTCTAGTCCTAGTGCCCTGAGGAGACTCCACAGTTAGACAAGCCAGTGGCTTCAGGGAGATAAGGGTCCTGTGGTCAATTGCTAAAGCCTGGGGATTCTAGAAACCCTCACCAGGCCATTAGGCAGCAAATCTCAAAGGCTGATGGGACTGCCAGACTGAGGTTTGCCCAGAGGACCCACCTGAATGTCTTGCTACCCGTATTTCTGACCCAAATTATTCAAGATAAACCTCCTTTCTGGAACTGACACTGAATTAAAATGATCCCAATGATATGGATATAATTAGAATCTGATTTGTTCATTCATTTTTTAAAAACAGCTTTATTAAGATATAATTCATATACCATAAAAGTCACCCTTTTAAAGAGTACAGTTCAGTAGTTTTTAGTAGTTGTCGTTTTTAGTTTTGGTAGTTTTCCTGACCCCTGGAAACCACGAATCTACTTTTTGTCTCTGTGGATTTGCCTCTTCTGGACATTTTAGAAACAGAATCATACAGTAAGTAGCCTTTGGTACTGGCTTCTTTCACTTGGTCTAATGTTTTAACGATGATTCATGCTGAAGCATGTATCAATACATTTATTCATTAAACCTTTTAAAAAATTGTGGTAAAATACATTTAACATAAAATTTACTATCTTAACCATTTTAAAAAAATGATTGCATGTTTTTTTAGATTTATTTATTATTTATATATTTTATTTATTTTTTGGCTTTTCAGGTCTTCGTTGAGACGTGCAGGATCTTTGTTGAGGCATGTGGGATCATTCGTTGCAGTGTGCGGGCTCTTTGTTGTGGTGCACGGGCTTCTCTCTGGTTGTGGCGTGTGGGCTCCAGTGCGCGTGGGCTCTGTAGTTTGCGGCACGTGGGCTCTCTAGATGAGGCACGCGGGCTCAGTAGTTGTGGCACACGGGCTAAGTTGCCCCACACCATGTGGGATCTTAGTTGCCTGACCAGGGATTGAACCTGCGTCCCCTGCATTGGAAGGTGGATTCTTTACCACTGGACCTCCAGGGAAGCCCCCTATCTTAACCATTTTTAAGTGTGTTGTTCAGTACTATTAAGTACATTCACGTTGTTGTGCAACCAACCTCCAGAGCCCTTTTCATCTTGCAAAATTGAAAATCTACACCCATTAAAAAGCAGCTCTTCATTCTTCCCTCCTCCCAGGTCCTGGCAACCACCGGAAGAAACCGACTACCAGAAACCATTCTGCTTTCTGTCTCTATGAAAATGACTACTCTAGGTACCTTATATGAGTGGAATCATCCAGTATGTATCTTTTTGTGACTAGCTTATTTCACTTAGCATAGCGTCCTCCAGGTTCATCCATATTGTAGCATGTGTCAGAATTTCATTCCTTTTTAGGGCTGGATAATATTCCATTGTATGCACATACCACATTTTGTTTATACATTCATCCACGTTGATGGACACTTGGGTTGCTTCCATCTTTTGGCTATTGTGAATAATGTTGCTATGAATATGGGTGTACAAATATCTGTTTGAGCCCCTGCTTTCAATTAATTTGAGTATATACTCAGAAATGGAATTGCTGAATCAGATTTTTAATTTTTTGAGGAATCACCATACTCTTTTCTATACTGGCTGCACCATTTTACTCTTCTGCCCATATGCACAAGGGTTCCAGTTTCTCTTATATGTCTCCAGCACTTACTATTTTTTTGGTAGTAGCCATCCTAACGGGTGTCAGGTGGCATTCATTCACTCTTAATGAACATCTGACATATCAGGCAAGGTGGGTGGGAAGGGGGCTGTCAGTAAAGAAAACATGTGAACAAGATAGTAAACATAGTCCTTGCTTCAACCTTAGAATCCATTTAGGGAAGTAAGATCATAATTTTAACTTCAACAATTTAAAATTAATTACTATGTGCCAGACACTGTGCTAAGTTCTTAATGTGTTTTCTCTCATTTAGTCCTTTCAACAGCCCTGTGAGGTAGATACGATTGCTGCCGTCTAAGAGGGCAGGAAACTGGGACACCGCAGTGATTTGACAAATGTTTCCAGACCAGAGTTCAAAGCCTAGGTGAGCTACCTCTCACTCTGGAGCCTCTTTGTTAACCAGAGGATGAGGTTAGCCTGATCTTGCAGGGCTGGAGGGACTGGCCTGGCCTTCAGAGGTGAAGGACAGACAGTGCCAGGGCCCACATTCGACACATTAATTGTCTGCTGTAATACACTTTTATCCCACTATCTAGAACTAGAGCAGAATTTATTTGTAAGTAGGTAGGGATGGAGAATTCACCTAGATGCCCTCCATTCTCTCCATTGCTATTTTTGCAGAGGAGGGAAAAGGACCCCAGGTCTCTAGCTTGTGTCTTAACCAATGTCATATAGATACACACAAGGAGAGGTGGGGAACCAGGACCTAAACGTTGGCCTATTGACAAGGCTGATTCTTGCCTAATCTAGGATTGTATTGTTGATTCACGCTTCTACTGGTATATATGTATTTACCCTGTGAGCCATTTCCTTCCTTCTTTGGTCAGCTATCACAGAGGTACCCAGAGGTGAATCATGATGGAACCCATTTCCCTTTCTCAGGATTAGACTAGGGTTGGGAGTGTGACCCAATTCCAGCTGAGAAGATAAAGGGGAAGTCTGTTGATGGGCACCTGGCAAAAATAATTTTTCCTTTAAGAAAAATATTGGAGCCTATCTTGCAAAACTCTTTTTTTTCCTCATGCCTCTACTTTCCTTCTCAGAGCACTAGTGTGAAGATGTAGAGATTGGAGTTGTAGCAGCCACTGCATGACAATGAGGTGACAAACCTAAGGACAAGAAGCCTAAAGGATGTTAGAAAGAGGATGTGTCTTGATGACAGCAGATATCACTGAGCCCCAAAACCAGCTCCGGGACTGCGGACTTCCAGACTTCTTGTTACTGCAGATAAACCAAGGTCTACAAGGCTTAAGTCACCGTTGCTCAGGAATTCTGTTACTTGCAGCCAAATATATCCTAACTGAATTATTCCCCAGCTGGGTTTTAAGTTCTTTGAAGCAGGGATACTGTTTTAAATTTCTTTGTATCTGTCATAATACTATGGAAGGTTTTCATCCATAGGGTAGGCACAAATGTATTGAATTAATACATGAATAGACAGAAGAATAAATAATAGCTATCGAAAATGCTCCCTCCTAAAATATGGGTCAGGTTGGGCATGGACTGGGTGGGGCATCCTGTACAGATCACTGGGCCTACCCCTATCATTTTACAAACAAGGAAACTGAGGCCTAAAGATGTAAAACGCTTAACTGACATTTGTCAGTGACAAATATGGGGCTAGGTTGCCCTGCTCCCAGAATAGCGGTCTTTCTGTTCCATTGTATTTCTTATCTTGGCTGGTGAGCCCAACCCAGGCCCCTTCACCCCAGAATAACTCCAGGCTCCTCACAGTGGCACTGCAGTAATTTTTGGCCTAGAATCACTTGAAGGCTGTAGCTGACCCTCCTGACTTTGAACAAGTGACAAAGGCTAGCAAGCCCACATGCAGGAGGGGTTTATGCAGGCTTTGTGAGCACTTGGGAAGGAAATGGGGGGCTCCAGTAGGACTTGTACTTGTAGAGCAGGCTTGAACAAAATGGCAGTGGAGGGACTTCCCTGGTGGCACAGTGGTTAAGAATCCGCCTGCCAATGCAGGGGACACGGGTTCAAGCCCTGGTCTGGGAAGATCCCACATGCCGTGCAGCAACTAAGCCCATGCGCCACAACTACTGAGCCTGTGCTCTAGAGCCCGCGAGCCACAAATACTGAGCCCACGTGTTGCAACTACAGAAGCCTGCACGCCTAGAGCCTGTGCTCTGCAACAAGAGAAGCCACCGTAATGAGAAGCTCGCGCACCACAACAAAGAATAGACCTGCTTGGGGCAACTAGAGAAAACCCGTGTGCAGCAACAAAAATCCAACGCAGTCCAAAATAAATAAATAAATAAATTTATAAAAAGAAATTAAAAAGATGGCAATGGAGAAGGCATGTGGAAGGCAGAACCTCCCATTTACCCATGGGTTCCCCAAACCCAGACCATTACAGAGAGGCTCCCTAGAGGCAGTTGCCTGTACCTCAGCTCTGATTCAAGTCCTATTGAATCTAGTCCCATTCCACTAGGTAGGATTGTAGGACTGCCGTGATGGTCAGTTTTATGTGTCAACCTGACTGGGCCATGTCTAGGTCAAACGCCAGTCTAGATGTTGCTGTAAAGGCTTTTTTTTAATGAATGAATGAATTTATTTATTTTTGGCTGCATTGGGTCTTCGTTGTTAGGTCTTCATTGCTGCACACAGGCTTTCTCTAGTTGTGGCGAGTGGGGTCTACTCTTTGTTGTGGTGTGCAGGCTTCTCATCGCGGTGGCTTCTCTTGTTGCAGAGCTCAGGCTCTAGGCATGCAGGCTTCAGTAGTTGTGGCACTCAGGCTCAGTAGTTGTGGCTCGTGGGCTCTAGAGTGTAGGCTCAGTAGTTGTGGCCCATGGGCTTAGTTGCTCCGTGGCATGTGGGATCTTCCCGGACCAGGGCTCGAACCTGTGTCCCCTGCATTGGCAGGTGGATTCTCAACCACTGCGCCACCAGAGAAGTCCCAAGGCTTTTTTTTTTTTTTTTTTTTTTTTGCGGTACGCGGGCCTCTCTCTGTTGTGGCCTCTCCCACCGCGGAGCACACGCTCCGGACGCGCAGGCTCAGTGGCCATGGCTCACGGGCCTAGCCGCTCCGCGGCATGTGGGATCTTCCCGGACCGGGGCGCAGACCCGTATCCGCTGCATCGGCAGGCAGACTCTCAACCACTGCGCCACCAGGGAAGTCCCAAGGCTTTTTAAAGATGTGATTAACATTTAAATCAGTAGACTTTGAGTACAGCAGATTACCCTTCATAATGTGGGTGGGCCTCACCCAATCAATTGAAGGCCTTAAGGGCAAAGACAGAAATTCCCCAAGGAAGAGGGGGTTCTGCCTTTATACTCAAGATTGCAGCATCGGCTCTTCCCTGGGTCTCCAGCCTGCCTTGCAGATTTCAGACTTGCCAGCCCCCAGAATTGCATGCGCCAACTCCTTAAAATAAATCAATCTCTCTCTGTCTCTCTCTCACTACTCTTTCCCTCCCACTCTTGCCCCCCCCCACACACACTATTGATTCTGTTTCCTTTGGAGAACCCTGACTAACACAACTACCCTAAAGTCCAAGGATATATGGCTTTTGTGCTCCCTATAACACGGTGTTAGGGAGGATATTTACAGCTGGTGGGAGTGGCTTAACTCTCAGGCCTGGTCTCACTGGTGACAAGCCTGCAGGAAAAACCAACAGAAGGCATGGAAAGAAATACAATGCACATTGACAGCCCAATTTAAACAGTACCAGGAATGTTTACAGCAGCCTGCAGCAGTCTGCTTTGAAAGAACCTTTTTTTAAAAGTCGTGTTCTTTTTCCCCATTATAGCTTTCTGTCTATTCATCCTTCTGATGCTGTTTTTCCCACTCTTGTGGGGAATCCGCCATATAACAGCCCCCCTCCCAGGCTTATTCATGGGGTAGAGTGTCAAGGCAACAACGGTCCATCTCTGTTCTATACTAGAGCTCATCACCAGGTCAGCTGTATAGGAGGCAGCAGGGGAAGTGCTTTAAGGATGCTCAGAGGCCTGGCTTAAAACAACTTAAATTGATGTTCCTGAGAGAAGAGCTGCAGAGTGGCAGCTGCAGGCAGAATCAGGGAGGGAGGAGACTGGGCTGGCACAGGGGGCGGGAGGGAGAAGGTGGGCCTGGCAGGCCTGGGCCTCTTTTTGAGCAATGTGATTACGTTGAAAGCCGTGAGACAAGACACAGGGGCTGCAGAGGGGGAAAGTCTGACAGGCAATCTCTCCCCGTGCACATCCTTTCTGGTGATAGAGGCGGTTAAGGAGCCATTATCCCTGTACCATCATGGATGCCAGGTACACAGAAGTGACACTAATCACTTTCCTGCCTTACTGTGAGCATCTAGTGAAATGACTGTGTCGAAGCACCCGAAGCTATACCAACACCATCCATTTTACTATTACCTTTGGCACCCCGAGGAAAACTAACTCCTGTCGCCGGATTGCTATAGCAACATACAAACAATACTATCTATTTATCTAATACTATAAATATAGATATGTACTAATGTATCTATAAAGTTCAGTACTTAAAAAAATTACCACTTAGCTGATGATTTCCGTTGAAATTCTCTGATCTATAAATTTTGAAAGATTATTAGTTGCAGCTGTTGACATCATTTTTCAGACAAGAAGTGTAGGATGAGGGAACGTTTGTGGTGCGTTTTTGTGCATGGAGCAGTATGTGGTGTTTGGAGGTCTCTGAGAGGCCAACAGGGCCCCTTACTCTTTCCTCCTCCACTCAGTCAAAGATCCCATATAATATGTAAAATAAACACTTGTAATACTCTTTTGGATATCATTTTAGGATGACTAGAATGATGAGTTACTGTTCAGTGATATGTCATCGTCAAGAATGCTATCTCCTTTCTTCGCATTCAGAATTCACAGGAACGTCCTATAATGGGAAAGTCACTTTGCTTGAGTCAGCTGAAGCCCTGACAACCCCCTAAAACTGGAATTCTCAAGCAGGGACTATTCTGTCGTACCACTCCTGGCGGGGGGATATTTGGCAACGTTTGGAGACTTTGGTTGTCGTGACTGGGGAGGGAAGCCATCAGCGCCCAGTGAGTAGAGACCCGGGACATTGCTGAACATCCTGCAGTGCACAGGACAGCCTCCACAGCAAAGATTCATCCCGCTCCACATGCAACACTGCCGGGGCTGAGAAAACCTTCCCAAGAACAAATCATCAGTCCTTCATAGTGGCCCCTCTTCCCAGTCCTTGTGGGAAACATGAACTTAAAGTGTAATTACAAACTTCCCTGGCTTCTCTCTTTCTCCTGCATTTTTGGCCTCTCTTCTCCTTTCTCCAGGACAGCCTCCTTAGCAGAAACTGCCAGTTTTTAAAAGGAATATAAACAAATACTCCTATTTAGACTTTGATACCTTTAACCCTTATGTCTTTTTCAACTTGCTTTGTTTTGCCACTGAATCAACAAATGAGCCGTGCACAGGCAGTCCGCGGGATCAAGGTCACGTGGGGGTGTGAGCAGCCAGGCTTCCTACGTGCCTCCCTGGGTCCTCAAAGAGAAGTGTGCAAGGGTCCTGCAGGCCCCAGTGCAGGGAGGAATCCATCAGGCTGGGGCTTCCTTTTACCTTTTTTTGGGCTGCGTTGGGTCTTCGTTGCTGCACGCGGGCTTTCTCAAGTTGCGGTGAGCGGGGGCTACACTTCGTTGCGTTGTTCAGGCTTCTCATCGCGGTGGTTTCTCTTGTTGCGGAGCATGGGCTCTAGGCACGTGGACTTCAGTAGTTGCAGCACGCGGGCTCAGTAGTTGTGGCTCGTGGGATCTAGAGCGCAGGCTCAGTAGCTGTGTCACGGGCTCTGTTGCTCCGCGGTATGTGGGATCTTCCAGGACCAGGGCTCGAACCCATGTACCCTGCATTGGCAGGTGGGTTCTTAACCACCGCGCCACTAGGGAAGTCCCCCTTTTACGTTTTATGAAGGCATCTGAACTTTGAGGAAAGTTAACTTAAAGCAAATGGCAGGAGACATCCAGCTTTTGTTTGAGGGCTCCCCTGGGTGAGGGGATGCCTTGCCTCATTAAATTGTCTAGACTCAGAAATAAAGGCGTCTGTCAGGAGTCATGATGGGGGGGAGGTTGATAAAGTATACAGCTTAAAATATCTTTCTCGACATTGCTCAGGCCTGGGTATACTCCTCAAAGCCTAAGCAAGCCTTGCTTATCTAGAAGTTCCCAGGGCTGGGACCAGGGTAAGAGAAAGTGAGGTGTCTAGGGCACAAAATTAATGGAGGCACTCAGTCTCAGGGTCCTGCAAGTTCAGGTTCAGGGCAGCACCAACCTGAGAGTGCCCCAGGCACCTCTCTTGTTTCATTCTAGTCCTGACCCTGAGGTTCCCCACCTTCACAAGGGGCTGGAGCTGCCTTATGCCATTGGCAGAACATCAGAGGTGCTTATAAGCAGACTTCCCCAGGACTGTGAGTGATCTCAAAATTCCTTTTGTCCAGCTTTGGAGATAAACCCTAACACGGCTCTCAAATTCTTCCTTCCAGCTCTGACACATCCTATTCTTTGTCCAGGATTATTTTACTTGGCTCCCTAAGATGTCTGTATTATCTTTCCATTTCCAAATTGTTTATACTCCTCTTTCTGACTATCCAAGCAGTATTTCTCTTTTGATCTTCTGAATCCCTGTGGTTCTCAGTTTGTTCCTTATTCAAGGCATTTGCCAATGTTGTCATCCTTTTTTTCTTGCACTTATTCATTTCTAACTTACTGTTTGTAGTAGGCTAAATAATGGCCACAAAAAAAATCTGTGTCCTAATCCCTTGAACCTGCGCACTCTACCTTACGGAACAAAGGAAGGGACTTTGTGATTAAGTTATGGATCTTGAGATGGGAGGTTATCCTGGATTATCCGGATGGGCTCTAAATATGATCACAGGTGTCCATATAAAAGGAAGGCAGAGGGAGATTTGACTGCAGAAGTAGGGGATGTGATGGTAGAAGCCAGAGGTTGGAGTGACTTGAGGAAGGGATTTGAGCCAAGGAATGTGGGCAGCCTCCGGAAGCTAGAAGTGAGGAAAACAAGGAAACAGATTCTCTCCTCAGAGGCTCCAGAAGGAAACTGCCCTGCCAACACCTTGACTTTAGCTCAGTGAGAATGATTTCAGACTTCTGGACTGCAGAGCTGGAAGAGAATAAATCTGCGTTGTTTGAAGCCACCAAGTTTACGGAAATTTGTTACAGCAGCAACAGGAAACTAATACGCTCTCCTTGTATTTTAGTAAATGGTTTTACTAGACCGTGAACTCAGTGAAGGAATCAGCATAGTCCAGGGTTAAAAGTACTGGTTTGGAGGCAATCAAACCTGGGTTTAAATTCTGGCTGACCCCTGTAGTAGACTTTTGCCAATGTTTGGTCTACCAGGCTTTAACTTTCTTCCTAAATAAGGCAGACAGTGTTAGTTGTTCATTTTCCACTTTTCATTACAAACAGAGCTCTAATTTTGTATATGGTGGTAAGTGTGACTCTTTTAAAAATAATCACATTTCACAGTCTCCCCTGAGGCTACAAGCAGCTTCTTGCCAATGGTCATCTCTGGGAGGGATTTCAGAGAAAGCTCTTTAATAAGGGGTTGCGGGTTGATGTATCTGGCATGCTCCTTTGTCCTTATCCTTCTTAGAATGTCACATGCTAAAGATGGTGGAGTGGAAAGGTAGACATATCTTGGGTCCCGAATGGAATCATGGAGACAGTGTTCCAGCCCTGGTCTTCTTACCTCCAGGCGTCTTGCTTCCTGAGAAGAATAAGCTCCTTCTTTGGTTAAGCCCCTGTTTCCATGTTCTCTGTTTCATTAACTCTATGATTCATTATTTCTTCCACTCTTGCGGAACTTATTCATTTCTATCTCTGATTCTAGTATTCTAGTACATTGTGCAGGGGTCTCTCACCAGGTTCTAAACAACTTGGAGGAGGCAAATTCCCAGTGGGTAGGAGCACAGGCTCTGGGGTCCTGTAGACCTGGTGTATCGGATAGGATGAGTGGTGCTAGGTGCCACAACAGGTGAAACTCAAAGTCTTTGTGGCCTCAACAATAGAAGCTCACTTCTTGGTCCTATGAAGCCCTTTGTGGTACACACTGTCACTCAGGGAACTAGGCCCTTACTGTCTTGTAGCTCTTTACAAATGCCTAATCTTGTTAGAGTGGTTTTCTGATGTGTGCGATTAAGAACTTGGATAGATAGAGCTACTTATTAGATTGAGTTGTAAGAAACTGACATTTGAACACAAAAGTAGCCTACAAATGGCAATTTCATATGATTCTACCCAATTTTACATGTGTGATTTTAAGCAAAAGACTCTCTACATCCATTTCTTTAGCTGTAAAATGAGGCACTAATACTCCCTTCCTCTAGGGAGGTTATAAAGATTAAATAAGTGGGTGAATGCAAAGGACACACAGTAGGAGGCTCAAAGGATTAATTATTTTTTACCCTGTGCCTAGCACAGGATCTCTGGCACATACTAGCTACTCCTTAATTACCTTTTTAAAAATTGAGATATAATTCACATACCATAAAATTCACCCTTTCAAAGTGTACAGTTCAGTGGTTTTTAATTTATTCATAAAGTTATACAGAAATCATCACTAACTCCAGGACATTTTCATCATCCCCCAAAGAAACATTTTAGCCAGTTAGCAGTCACTTTAATTATCTCTTGAATGAATAACCTTTGTCTCAAAATGGCTGAGAATATCTGGCTCATAGGACTCACTCAATATTTATTGATTTTATTGGCACCTACTATAGGGTTAAAGAACAGTCCTTGTTTATTCAACAGTTGGGTAACCTAATTTTGTGTGTGTGTGTGTGTGTGTGTGTGTGTGTGTGTGTGTATAATCACAAGCATCCCACATTTAAGCTCAGGAAATCAGATTCTCCCACACCAGAATAATAAAAAGACAAAATAGTAAAAACAGCCATAATAATATTGATAGTAATCCTGGCTGTGGATTGAAGACTACATGAGGAAGCTGTTGTGATGCTGTGAGGCTTCGGGACTCTCCTCCTCCACGTCGGGGAGACAATTCCCCAGGGAGGTTGGAAGGAAGAGCTCCAGTTTCTAGATTCTTCTCACCTGCACTGACCTCCTTCTTATTCTCCCGCTGGCAGTCACTGCAGCTCTTGTGGCTGCAAGAGAAGAAACGGAACCAGTATTCAGGAGGGTACCTCGAAAGCTCCTCAACTGTATTAATCTTTCACTTCAGAACATTTTATAAATAGCTCTGTTTTGGGCACACACAAAGAAGGGCAAGTCAAAGTGAAAATAGCCTACTTCTTCTTCTTAGCTAAGAATGCTTACTTTCCACACCTGTCAGACTGGACAGGATGTGTCACTGGGGGAGTTTGCCTGATTCTGTTCAGAGTGACAGCTGCAGAAGCAGATGCATTTTTGCCAATTTACATTCTTAAAGAAAGGTCATCCTGGAAAACAGCCCGCTTTAGTATTTATGCTACTCTGCTCTGGTGATGGTTCCAAAAGGTTAATCACTGTCCTATACTTATTTTGGAGACGGTTCATTGCTCTTATTTCGAAACAGCCCAGTTCTCTTTTGCACCTGCTGTGGCTACCAGGGCATCGTTCCGGCTTGGGTCCTTCCTTAAAAGTGCGAGCTGCTGTCACCCTAGAAGGAGCAGGAAATACTGTGCACTGCATGAAAATTGAAATATAAGCATACCTCAGAGAGATTTCGGGTTCAGTTCCAGACCATAGCAATAAAGCGAGTCGTGTGAATATTTTGGTTTCCCAGTGCATATAAAAGTTATGTTTACACTATACTGTAGTCTATTAAGTGTGCAATAGCACTATGTCTAAAATAACAATGTACATACCTTAATTTAAAATACTTTATTGCTAAAAAGTGCTAACCATCTGAACCTTCAGCAAGTCGTAATCTTTTTGCTGTTGGAGGGTTTGAAATATTGTGAGAATTACCAAAATGTGACACAAAGACGTAAAGTGAGCAAATGTTGCTAGAAAATGGCACCAATAGACTTGCTCAATGCAGGGTTACCACAAACCTTCAATTTGTAAGAAATGCAATATGGGCAAAGCACAATAAAGCAAAGTACAATTAAACTGGTTACGCCCGTAGTTCCATTATCTTAACACCTGGTGCCTGAGAATGAACAGATACAACAAAGAAAACTTTAATTGTGGATGTGACCAATCTAATGGCAAAACATTAAAAAAAAAGGTACAATCAAAATAAAACTTACACACCAAACAAAGAAGCAAAAGTGAAAATAAAAACAGCCCATGGTGGATCCAGCCAACTGGTTACACAGTTGTCTGGAATCACACGGAATATGTCGTCTGACCGTTGACAGAGCAGGAAATTGAGGCTCAAAGGGGTGAAATGACTTGCCTTAACCCTTTTCTGGTCAATATCACTTTTGGCCTCTGGACTGGGCTCTTTAGCATTTTTCTGTCACTCTATACAGCTCCCCATGTATCAATTCTGAGTGCCAATAACACAGAGTTTGGGTACCTGTAAGCCTTCTTACCTTGAATTCAGCTAGCTTAGTACTTATGTTCAGCTGATGAAGCCTGGAGCAGCCCTGAGTAGGGTTGGGAATCAGGTGGCAATAAAAACCCTTCTTGGTATCATGGACTATGGGTTATGCTTGATATTTGGGTAGAGGCAATTGAGATCTAATTCCAGCACCTTTGTTCACCAGCTGCGTGATGCTGGTGTTTACGTGTCCTAGAGTTGCCAAAAACAAATGACACAAACTGCGTGTCTTAAAATAACAAACACTTATTCTCTCACAGTTCTGGAGGCTAGAAGGCTGAAAGCCAAAATCAAGGTGTCGGCAGAGCCATGCTACCTCTGAAGCCTTCAGGGAAGGCTTCTTCCTTCAGGGAAGAATCATTCCTTGCCTCTTCCAGCTTCTGGTTACTTCTAGCAATCCTTGGTGTTCCTTGACTTGTAGATGTTTTATTTCAATCTCTGCCTCGGTTGTCACAAGGCTTTCTTCTCCATGTCTCTATATACAAATTTCCTCCTCCTTTTTCGTATAAAGGCACCAGTCATTGGACTTACCTAATTTAGGATGATTTAATCTTAACTTGGTTACATGTGCACACACCTTATTTCCAGATGAGGACACATTAACAGGTACTGGGAGTTAGGACTTGGACATGTGCTTTTTGGGGACACAACTCAACCCACAAACTTGGGTAACTCCTTTTGCCAACCTGGCTGCCTTTCCTTTCTTTGTATAAGGGGATAAAATACCATCCTTCCAGGGGCTGATGTGAACACTCAATGAGATAACATGTGTAATGTGCCTGGCACATAGTAGGTCCTTTATCAATGACACCAACTTCCCATCAGGCCTCTTTGTTCCTAGAGTCAAGCTCCATGACTAACACATAGAAGGTACTCAGTAAGTTTACTAGTGTTTGGTTTTTCAGATCAGAACGGTTAATTCCTGGTAGACTAGGCATCAGAGGGCCTGAAGAAGGACCAGCCATTCATTCTGTAAGTGTCTCTTCACAAAGCATGACTCTCCTAGTCCCTCTTGGAGAATTGCTGTTGAGACACATTTTCTGGTTCTACATCCTTTCTACATCAGATCACAATGGAATAAGATCCTTTTTGCAAATCTAAGCTTCTGCTTGGATTTGGCAGCAACATTTTGATATTATATTATGAGGAAGAAATCTCCACTTTCTGTGTAGAGCTGACACAAAGACATTTGCACTATTGAGTTAGGGCTCCTAATTTGGTTTTATAGGTGAGTCTAGGTTCAGAATACTAAAGAATTAATTTAAATTGCATAAATTTTAAAATTGCATAAATGACCTAAAGAAATGTGCATTAGTATAGTGTTTAAAATGGGCAAATTTTATTAGAGAACTGTCCTGGAGAAGAACTGTTCAAATTCATAGGTGAAATATCTCATTTAAAAAAATGATCTAGATCTTCAGAGCAAAGAAATTAGTAGTCTGAGTAATGAGTAATCTGCTAATATTTTAGCGGAATCTAATATGGTAAGATGTCTCTAGAAGTTCGTTTGGAGGCAAATTTTAAGCAGCAACTAAAAACAAGGAAAAGCAGAAAAGTAAACAGTAGATTAATAGAAAGGAGAATTGTTGAAGAATTTGTTTCAGAATTATGACAGTTGATGTTCTTTTAGAGAATACATTTGAAAAATTATCTGGGGAGAAATTATTTACCAATGTTTTTTAAACCATTTAAAATAGCTTTTTATTTATTATTATTTACCTAAAATTTTATTTTTTTAAATTTTATTTATTTATTTACTTATTTTTTTGCAGTACGCGGGCCTCTCACTGCTGTGGCCTCTCCCGTTGCGGAGCACAGGCTCCAGACGCACAGGCTCAGCGGCCCTGGCTCACGGGCCCAGCCGCTCCGCGGCATGTGGGACCCTCCCGGACCAGGGCATGAACCTGTGTCCTCTGCATCGGCAGGCGGACTCTCAACCACTGCGCCACCAGGGAAGCCCTTACCTAAAATTTTAAAAAATTAAAAATTTATTTTATTGAAGTATAGTTGATTTACAGTGCTGCGTTAATTTCTACTGCACAGTAAACTGATTCAGTTATACATATATACATTCTTTTTCGTATTCTTTTCCATTATGGTTCATCCGAGGATACTGAATATAGTTCCTTGTGCTATACAGTAGGACATTGTTGTTTATCCATTCTATATATAATAGTTTGCATCTGCTAACCCCAAACTCCCACTCCATCCCTCCCCCACCCCTCCTCCCCCTTGGCAACCACAAAGTCTGTTCTCTATGTCTGTGAGTCTGTTTCTGTTTTGTAGATAACTTCATTTGTGTCATATTTTAGATTCCACATATAAGTGATATCTTATGGTATTTGTCTTTCTCTTTCTGACTTACTTCATTTAGTATGATAATCTCTAGGTCCATCCGTGTTGCTGCAAATGGCATTATTTCTAAAATAGCCTTTTAAATAGGGTGAGAAAAATCATTCATGTTTTTCATCAAAAATAATTAAAACAGAGATGATGGTGTTGATTTCTTCACCTTGCTATGTCCCTCTGTGTGTAGGTCCATGTTTTCCTAATTGGTTCTATATCC
This sequence comes from Delphinus delphis, assembly GCF_949987515.2. NCBI lineage: Eukaryota > Metazoa > Chordata > Mammalia > Artiodactyla > Delphinidae > Delphinus > Delphinus delphis. The sequence goes on along the minus strand of NC_082685.1, from coordinate 146,279,854 downwards.
CAGTCTGACTTAGACATACTTATACTTGACTTTGCAAATTCAGCATCATTGGGGATATAAAGCCTAGATCCTACTGTGGAAGAACAAAACTATTTAGGTCTTGCAGTCTAGGTTTGGTAATCTAGCAGAAGTCTCTGAGGGATAAGGATGTCCCTGTAAGGTGTCACTAAAAAGTAGGCCTTTTAAAAAACAGACACGAGAAGCTATACACTTATCTTGCTTGATTAAACATAGCTAAATTTTTGAAACTGAAAGTAATAAGCTGACTTTTTCGAACAACACATGTTTACTAAATAGTGATGTGAAAAGACCACAGTTCTGAATGAGATAAAGTGGCATTGTCATCTTGACCCTGGGCTGTTGGTTTCTGTGATGGTCCAGAGTCAGATATCCTATGTAGCTATCCTGAACTCCAGTATTCTGAGGTGTTGTCAGATTGGGTTTTTTTGAGTTTTCTCAGCACAGGCATCATTCAGCCCTGAGGTCTCGGGTTACGTGCCTTTGCAGGGCTGTTGGTGGATTGAGTTCTTGTTTCAACAGAGACCACGACAGTATTTGATTGTCTTTTTAATCACTGTGCCTAACTTGTTGGCTGATATAGTTCATGCTGTGCTTCTGGACAGTCTCCCTAGGGATATGATGGTTACCCAACCACGTAAATCCTAGCATTGGGCCCCAGCTAAAGAGGAGAATGCTTGGATTCGATTTTCATATTGGTTTCATTGACTGTCACAGGCATAGCAACATAGGATGTATGTTAAGTTTTGAGCACTCCAAAAAGTTTACCTAAGCAAGATGACATCTAAATGGACTGTCCTCCACGGTAAACTCTTGGGAGGTTGTTGAAACACTGATAACACATTTACAATCACCATTTTTTTTTTGAATTGCCAGCAGGGCCATTAATGATCCATATAAAAATATCATTTTATGAATGTCTTAATTACTTGTATTACTGATCATGGATCTGAGAAATTTTTTTTGCTTTTTACAAATATAAATTGACCTCAAAAGCTAAAGATTTCCTGTCACAAGTGGCATATAAAAAACCATGTGGGGGGCTTCCCTGGTGGTGCAGTGGTTGAGAGTCCGCCTGCCAATGCAAGGGACACGGGTTCGTGCCCCGGTCCGGGAAGATCCCACATGCCGCAGAGCGGCTGGGCCCGTGAGCCATGGCCATTGAGCCTGCGTGTCCGGAGCCTGTTCTCTGCAATGGGAGAGGCCACAACAGTGAGACGCCCTCGTGCCGCAAAAAAAACCCCCCCAAAAAAACAAACCACGTGGGAACATATGTATATGTATAACTGATTCACTTTGTTATAAAGCAGAAACTAACACACCATTGTAAAGCAATTATACTCCAATAAAGATGTTTGAAAAAACAAAACAAAACAAAAAACAACAAAAAATCAAAACCATGCCTCAAGCTCTGACAGCTATTCTTAAAACAGAGTTCTAAAATTAACTTTGACCAATTTCAGAGTCATTGCGATGACTATATAGCTTCCAAGAAGATGACTTTTGAAGAGGAAAACACTCAGCTGGATGTAAGTTATGGCATATGTTCTAGAAACTAATTATATTGTTTTATTGAACATTAAAGAAGTCAGGTATAGATAGTAAGATGAGTTATGCTACTCACCTAGTAAAACTGGTATGTTTATTTTTGCCATTATACAATGCATTCTTCTATAAAAGGTGACAATGAAAGTTGGATCTAATGAAAGTTGGATCTAAGGATAGCTCTACTACCAAGTTCAGAAAAGTCACCCTAGGGGAAAAATGCTTAGCAGTTTGTATTTAAATAGCTTTCTTAAATATATTCCTGTTACTCGTTGCATATGACCTTACATATAATTCATGTTTATTTATAATTACTTGAGTGAGAAGGAGTATTAAACTTTTGGAATTACAAATTATTAACTTTAATAGTGTATTATGAAAGTTAATTTCAGCAGATACATAGAAGGCCTGTAGCAGCTTGTTTGATAAGAAGGGAATTTTAGTGAGTAGGTCTTAGCCCTGCCCATTTAGGAGCAAATACAGCCCTTCCTTCTCCTGTCTCATTCATATCATCTTGTTCATTTTGGTCTTCAGATGACCAGCATTACCTATAGCTGCTGACAGAGGAATTTTGCTCTCTTTGCTTTTTTTTTTTTTTAATTTTTTTTTTATTGCGGTACGCGGGCCTCTTACTGTTACGGCCTCTCCCGTTGCGGAGCACAGGCTCCGGACGCGCAGGCTCAGCGGCCATGGCTCACGGGCCTAGCTGCTCCGCAGCATGTGGAATCTTCCCAGACCGGGGCATGAACCCATGTCCCCTGCATCGGCAGGCGGACTCTCAACCACTGCGCCACCAGGGAAGCCCTCTCTTTGCTTTTGATTGCTATGGCCCATTGAGTTGAATTGTTGTGTCCCATTGAAGCCAAGCCCACATAACACCAGGTAAATATTCTTGCTGGTTCCTCCTTCCCATTCGGTCTCTAGGCCTAACTCTCCAGACTTTTAGCAGGATAGGAAAGGGAGATCTCCCATCTCCTTTAAAGCCTGTGAAACATGACTTTTTTCCCTTAGCTTTTGCTTACTTCACTGTGTCTGAGGAATGTAAATCATACCCTGCAAAGATAGATGCTTCCTTTTTACCAACCCCTTTACATTGTACCTCTCCCTTCCCAACTCTTGAGAATCACTGCACTGGAGGGATGCCCAGGGCTCCCTGTCGTTTGTTTTCCCATTTGCATGTAAGATCCAGTTGGCCCCATCCTAGGTGTTCCCAAGGCCTCTAGACTTCCAGAGCCACCAATCCTTTAATATTCAAATGGAATGATTGTTGTTTCCACCTCATGTCTCATGGGACCTCCAGCATTCTCCCTTAGTTTTCCAAAAATTTTTTGGAGAGAGTTAAGATCTGGTCATTTGGTGCTATGGTCTGCTTCCCTGTTTTAGCCTAAGTGAGGGGTTACTGGCCTCCCCCTGTGCCCACACCATCCCTCGCACACAACACTGCCCCTCTTCCTTTATTTCTTGTTCTCTCCTCTTTGTAGGTTTCAGGTGTGGCTCTCATGTTACAAACTCAGGCTGAAGAGAAAGGTGACTTTCTTAATTTTTCTACGATTGAGTCTCGTGATCACCGTTCTATCTAGTCAGAAGCTTCATCTTAGCCCATTTCAAGTTAAACTCATGATTTATCCCCTTCTGTCTTTCTCCCCTTTAAATTCTGGGCAGGGGTGGGGTGGGCTTAGATGGTGTCAGAGCTTCGAGGGTGGTGGTGGGGTGTGGCCTTTCTTCCCCCATCTGTTCACACTGGTCTTCACTTGAGCTTATCTTGTCTGGTTTTGTCCTTCTTACTTCTTCACCCTGGCATTCGTTGAGATGTTCTTTGTTCTGTTCACTCTCTTCAGATCAAAGCTGGTGAGATCTCCTTGCCCTGATTGCAAAGCTTCCAGGTCTGCTGCTTGTCGGTGCCACAACTTTGCTACTCTTGGCCAGTGAGGAAGATAATTCTGCTGAGTCCTGCAGCGAGGAGTCCCAGGATTCAGTGAGGCTGCCTTAGGCTTGGCATCCTTGATGTGTCACATAGACATCTCTACCCACACCCTGGGAGTGCAGAGGACCTCTAAGAGGGTGCCCATCTGGAAAGCAAGGCACTTTGCTTTCCCAATCCCCAAGCTCTGCGGGGATCTTCCCCAGAGCTGGTCTGGGAACAGGGAGCAGAGATGTTTTTCTTTTCTTTTTTAAAATATTTATTTATTTTTAGCTGCATTGCGTCTTCATTGCTGCGCGTGGGCTTTCTCTAGTTGCGGCAAGCGGGGGCTACTCTTCATTGCGGTGTGCGGGCTTCTCATCGCGGTGGCTTCTCTTGTTGTGGAGCACGGGCTCTACGTGCACACCCTTCGGTAGTTGCAGCATGTGGTCTCAGTAGCTGTGGCACGTGGGCTCTAGAGCGTAGTCTCAGTAGTTGTGGTGCACAGGCTTATTTGCTCCGCAGCATATGGGATCTTCCCGGACCAGGGCTCGAACCTGTATCTTCTGCATTGGCAGGAGGATTCTTAACCACTGAGTCACCAGGGAAGTCCAGAGCTGCTTTACAAAGGCACTAAAGAAAAGTTTCATTTCTCTTCTCTCTGACTTTCCCTTTCCCTAGTCCAGAGAATAGGGAAAATCTCGAAGTGGGAGTAGGGGCAGAAGGAATAGAATTTGACTAATTACATGTTATTTAAAATCTATAATTTATGCCTGGAATCCTAAGATTTTAAACGCCAAAAGCCAAGAATCTGACCCCTTTGCTCTGCTCCGACATCCTTCTCTTTGTGTAATGCTGGAGCTGAGAATGTGGGGATGTGGGAGGAGGAAGGTCAGAAAGGAGGAAGTGCTGGAAATGGAGCCACAATGGGTAAGGTTTCAAAACAATATCCTGCTGCTTGTATAAATCTTTTTCTGAACTTTTGGGAGAAATGAGTAATGGAGGGTGTTAACGGCACAGTGAAGGGCAGGGAACCACTTAAAAGTCCCCCAACCTCTCCAGGTCTCCAGGAATTTCTCGCTAGCTGTCTCTTCCTCAAGTTCTGCTCTTTCACAGTTCCTGAGCTGTTGCTCTCACTCTTTTTCTTCTCCTCCCATCTCTCCAAGCCGCCTCCCTTTCTGGTCTACCTACAGATACTCCAAGTTCAATTCATTTACTTAGCCTCCTTTTTGTATTATTCACTGCTTCCAGACCCAGTCCTGGATGGGGTGGGGATGGAGGGGAGTCCTTTCACATCCAAAGATTCCCTCTAGGAATTTTCTGTAAAAGGAGCAACTCCCCACCCTCATCCTCTGCAAATGCACGTGAATTACGCCTTCCTCTTATTTGAAAGCAACTGCAGTTCTATTTTGCTGTAAATAAAATTTCCCCTTTCTCTTTCACTCAAATGTAAACATTTATTTTTGTTTAGTTTTTGAATTATATTTACTTAAAAGTAATGGCAATCACTTCTGAACAAAGATTTGCTAATAGTTTCACCAGGAACCACAGCCCAGGAAAACGGAGCCAACTAAATTTGCATGCAAAGCAACACATCTCCCTGCTTCTAAAAATTCATACTTCCTTAACCGTTCTCCACCTCCTGGGGCTCAGAGAATTGAAACCCAAACCTACCACAGGCACTCCGCCCAGTTCCCTCAGTGACACAGAAACTGAATGAAAACTGCTGTTAAAGGGGCAAGAGACGGAGGCGCCGAGGATGTTATATTCATTTACGTGTTCTTGGTTTACCTCGAATGTTAAGCATGATTTTGAAGTGGGCCAGATATGTCACCCTAAAATATGCCTTAAAATTGATATCAACGTTATTTTGAGCTAAAGGCACTTTAAAAACCAGCAGGTACAAGAAGGATACTCTGATCCTCCCTCCGCTTTTTCTTTCTAAAAGCAGGGGATAAAACCCTCATATGGAAGATGTCTTTCCTATACCAGAAGGAAAGTAGCCTACCTGTCATCAAGCCTGGAAATTGAGACTGAGAAAATTCATACAAATAGAACTTGTTCAAATAATTCTTATCTTCCTTTAGCCTCTCCGCGTAATTTAGTTATTTTGCCACAATTACCCCTAATTCAACCTCGTATAAAAGCATCTAGATCTTGCCACTTCCTTGGGTCTTCATTTCCTTTTGAGGGGTTCTGTGTCATGTAAATCGTACGCTAAATAAATGTGTATGCTTCCCTCCAGTTTATTTATCTTTATTTAATTCTCTGGCCCAGTGAAGATCCTAGGAGGGTGGAGGTAAACTTTTGCCTCTCCTACAATTTCTTTAGGTAGGTGCGTGTGTGAGAGAGGGGTGAAGGTGTGCAGGGGCCCGAGCCAGCAGACCAGCTCAATGTTTATTTTCATGGTCTTTTTCTTCCCTATTTCTTTCTTTCTTCCCTTCATTTTTTAATTGAAGTATAGTTGATTTACGACATTGGGCCAGTCTCTGCTCTACAGCAGCAAATGACTCAGTTATACACATATAGACATTCTTTTTTTTCATATGCTTTTCCTTTATGGTTTATCACAGGATATTGAATATAGTTCCCTGTGCTATACAGTAGAACCTTGCTGTTTATCCATCCTATATATAATGGTTTACATCTGCTTATGGTTACTTTATTTCATTATGATTCAGAGTTCCGCAAAATATATTTTTTAAGGAATTAATTTGTATTTTTGTCTGCATTTATTCTTTTAAAAGTCAAATAGCTCTAGAAGGGGAAAGAGTCTGGGGAGGGATGTTTTCACATTAATATTCAGACTTCGACTCAGTCTCCTGCAAGTCTATTTGCCCCTCTATCTCCTCACACATACCATCCCCTCTCCGACTTTTCCAGAAAAGATACAACTCCCTTTCTCCTATGAGGATGGGGTGGATGGGCACCATGGATATAATTGCTCCATATGTAGACTCAGTTGTTCACCTCTTTATTCACCCACATCCCCTGCACCTCCCAGACTTCCACAGCATCTCGTGTTTGTATTCTGAGCTTCTCAGGATTCTGCTTCTACTTTGCCAAATCCCTAACCATCCCTCTACCTGCTGTTTCTCTTCATATTTTGGGCTTCTCCACCACATACATTTACTGCTATAGTGGCCATGAGAAGGCTCTTCTTGTATCTCCCACTGCTGGGAGTGAGATTGATCCAGGGCGTGGTGGTCACCACTGAACACTGTTTTGACCAAGTGTTGTCCTGCTGGGGTCCACGGCCTCCTCTCTCTCCTGGGTATGGAGTCCTCTCTTGTTGCACACTGGGGCCTAGGAATTTATTTTTGGTGGCTGCCTTGAGCCCACACAATTCTACAGCTGTGCAGTAAGCAGTGGCAAAGAAGGAAGGTTGCCTCGCTCCTCTCTGCATTCAGGCCAATGGGTTTCAAAGCAGAGTTACTTGGACCTAGTGGTTTAAGTTTAGAAGAACAGATCTTTCTTTGCCTTTCTTTTCTTTCTTTCTTTTTTTTTTTTTTCGGTACGCGGGCCTCTCACTGTTGCGGCCTCTCCCGTTGCGGAGCACAGGCTCTGGACGCGCAGGCTCAGTGGCCATGGCTCATGGGCCCAGCCACTCCGCGGCATGTGGGATCTTCCCGGACCGGGGCTCGAACCCGTGTCCCCTGCATTGGCAGGTGGATTCCTAACCACTGTGCCACCAGGGAAGTCCCTGAATGTCCTTCTTATATCTGCTGTTTCTTAAGTAATTTTAATTCAAAATAATCGATGGGCCAAAGTGGCATATGTTGGGGCTGCCTGCAATCTTTATATCACCCAAGACATTCCACACTCACTCTCTTCTTTTTCACATGGGATAAAATCCAAATGCCTTGGACTTCATTTAGGGCCCTTCACCATCTGGCTTCACCCCACCTTTTCAGATGAATCTCCTACTCTTCCTCTATGCGAACTCTACACTGACAGAGTTGACTGCTCATAGACTCTCAATGTGCCTTACTCATTTTGTGGTCATACCTAGCTCAGAGTTTTCCTCTTTTCCCACTCCAAATGTTCTCTCTCATCTCCCTAGGTCAAGCTTAAGGCTGTTCTCTTCAGAGCATCCTCAGTCTATTCCAATTCAGAGGTCCAGCTCTCTGTGAAGCATTTGATAGCATTTATGGTTGTAGCTTTCAGTTGAGAATTATACAGAGTCTTGCACTATTTCATGTATAGTGATACCTCAAAAAACAAATTCTCGGCTGACATAGATCTATTCTTCTGAGCACAGATCCAGCTAGAGGGAAGCTGCGGGATTCCTTGGTGCTAATTAGTAGTAGTAATAGGTGAGGAGGAACAGGTAGTGATAGGTGAGGAGGCGCTGTCTTGGATCTTGGAGAAAGGCCAGAACTGGGCTCCTGTAACTCTGCAGAGCCAGCGCTTCCTGGGGCCTGGGCAGCCCTGGCATTGAGCCTAGGGAGCTGCTGTGTGGGCTCCACCTCTGTACAGCCCGTGGTCTCCAGTGGAGTTCTACGTCAAGAGAATTTTCCGTTCTTTAGACTCACCTTAACCCTGGGGTCTTTGCACAGCTGCTTTCTCTGCTTGGAACCCCCAGCACCCAAATTTTACCCTGGCTGCTCTTTTCATTAGGGTCCCTGCTCGAATACTCCCGCTTCATCCCTTTCAGATCTCAATTAACCTCATCCCAATACTCTTTACTGCATCATCCTGTTTTTCTTTTATTTCTTATAGCACTTATCTGAAATTACCAACTCTATTTAATTCTTTACTTGCTTATTGTCTGCTCCATGAGTTTACAGTGACCCTGTCAGTCTTGTTAATTCCTGAATTCCCAGCACTTAGAACAGCACTGGCATAGAGTAGGTGCTGAATACATTGTTTATGAAATGAGTGAATAAACTGGGGAAGGACCTTTGGGCAGTTTCCTACACTTGAGTAAAGAGAGTTGTAGCTCTTTCTTGGAAGATAGGGAGAGGAGGTTGTGAGTCACATGACTCCAACCAGTGCCCTGAACTCTGTCTTTTCTCATCCAGCATCCAGATTTCGAGAGAGAACCATATCCATGGCTACCAGGGCCCAGGCCACCTGCTGATCTTCTAGTTACCCCACTGCATGAGCTCATCCAATCAGACACCCCCTACAAAGTCCAAGGGAACTTAGGTCAGCTGGCCATAGTCATTGAAGGTGCTTCCTTAACTGCATTTGGGTGTGTAAACTCCAGGCTGGCAAGCTACCATGCTGGAACAGTGGTTCCTGAGTGACTTTCATCTTTTTACAGTCTAATTTTCATATTTTTATTTTTGACTCTTTCATCTTTCTCATTGAAGTGTATCATGTAAAATGCACGAATATTAAGTGAAATTTTTACATCCGTACATGCCTAACCACCACCCAGATCAAGATGTATTCAGCATCCCCACAGGTTCCGTCATACTCACTCCAAGTGCTATTCCCCAAGGGTAACCTGACCTAGATCCCCATGGATTATTTTTGCCTTTTTTGGGAATGTTGTATAAAAGGAATTAAACAGCAAGTGTTTCATTTTTAAAAAGTGGTCATCTAACCTGACACTGAATGAATAGAAGTGGCCTAGAGCATTTGCAATCTGCCTCAGTCTGCAGCAGTGTGACTCCGGCAGTGCAGGGTTTGAATCATGATTCACTCCCTGTATAACCTAGAGCAGAGCTTATTTAAACTTTTTGACCCTTGGTTTCTTCATCTAGAAGATGGAGAGAATAATCACTCCTACGTTGGAAAGTGCTTGTTAGGATGATAATTATATGTAAAGTGCCTCACTGCAGTACCTGGAACATAGTGAGTGCCTGATAAATGTGTGTTGAATATATATTCTTGGCTATAGTCGGCATTCATTAAATATAGATTCAAAGACTCTATTAGCCATATTCCTGTTTGTAGTATGGATTTCTCTTGCCTTCTGTGAACTACCTTACACCTCCAGGACTTCAGTTTAGGTATCTTTTTTTTTTTTTTTTTTTTTTTTTTTTGCCCAGCGGCTTTCCGGATCTTTGTTCCCTGACCAGGGATTGAACCCAGCCCTGGCAGCGAAAGTGCCGAGTCTTAACCACTGGACCGCCAGGGAATTTCCCAGGACTTCAGTTTAGGAATGTGTGTGGGTGTGTGGCCAAGGACTTCTGCAAAGACTTTTCTTCGCACTTTCTGGCATTAAACATTATGACTTTGGCTTCCTTCCTTCGGATTTTGTTAGCCAGGGTCAAATACCAGAGTAGGGGGTGGCGGGCAAGGATCCTTTCTCGGAAAATGGGCCAGAAGTGTTGATCTTTTTCAGACATTTCACTTTATTACAAGAAACATTTATGGAGCAAGTGCAAAGCTCGGTGCTTGTCATTCATGTTTTATTCGTTCCCTCACTCACTCACAAGTCAAATCCAATCTTGGCTGCATCTCACTTTCGTGGCATCGGTTCAGGATGAGGGGCGGTCCCTTTAAGGCCCTGGAAAGGGTCTCGGTGTTGGTTTCGGCGGGGAGGCCACGCCCCATCACGTGCGCGTGGTCTCAGCGGGGCGGGGCAGGCGTCTCTTTGCTGCCGTCACTTCCGTTTCTCTGTCAGTAGCGAGCGGGCGAGCTGGAGGCAGTTCGGCTATCGGAGCGGAGCGTGAGTGCGCGGACCCCGCCCCCACCCCCTCGAAATCGCCCTCGTTCGGCCCTCACCTTGCCAGCCTGGCCGCTGCGCGCCTGCAGCCCCGGTCCCTCTCATCGACGACGGCCGCGGGAAATGGCGGCGCTGCCTGATCTCCCCCATGCTTCCTCGGCCTTCCCGGACCCCTCCTCATCCCCGACCCCGCGCCCCACGCGCTTCAGGCCTCTCGGCCCCCGAAGCTGGCCCCCGGGAACGGCCCAGGGGCGGCGGGGGAGGCGGCGCCGGGTGGGGGCGAGGAGCCGCGGGAAGGGGGCCGGGGCGCCCCCGGGACAATGCAGCGGCGGCCCGGGCGGGGGCGCGTGCGGGGCCTGCGTCTACCCAAGGTCTCTCCGGGGTCCTCATCCCTGCCGCCAGGAGCGGGGACCCGGTCGGAGGAAGGCAGGCGGTGCGGCGGGGGCGACTGGCGCTGGGGTAGTGAATGGCTGCTTTGCTGGGGGGTAGTGAGCTCTTCGAGGGAAGAAAATGGCGCTTGGTGCAAGTCCCTCCTCTCCCACGCCGTCTCCTCCGCATTTCGCCGCCTCCCACGCCCCCTCCGACCGACCTGTCTCCCACCGCCCAAGGCGTTGTCAGCCCCGGGGTTCTGGCGGCTGCCTGGCGTCGCGCGGCCCCCTTCCTCCGTTTTGGTGCTTATCACCCTCGTGTTGTACCGAATTCGCGTGCTTTTTAGTCCTAGTTTATTTTCATGTCTTGTTTTCTAATCCCTCCTTCCCCATGCCTTCATCAGAGATCGGAGATTTTTAAGTTGTGTTTTGTATATATTCCACACCAGCGCTGTTAGTAGCGCCTCGCCAGAATTGCGAGCCTGCCGCCCTCCCCCCCCCCCCGCTTTTTTCCCCTTGAACGGTAAAGGCTCATTAAGTAAAAGTGAAAATATATTTTGTTACAAGTTCAAACAAGCTGGCTTTAGTTACCGTTACCTTGTTTTCGTGTCGGATGGACTTATTTGGGTTAAACACGAGGTGGTTCTTTGAAATGATCTTAGGCCCCCAGGAACCTTTCATGAACAGATGGTATAGTTATGCCTGACCGTTTCAAAGTGAAAAACAGGGTACGTTCAGTTGGATTACCTTTAAAAAAAAATGCTTCTTGGCATTATTAGCTAGCATGAAAAACAACTAAATTGATTTTGGAGATAAGGTTGGAAAGCGGAGCAGTAACAGGATTAATGTATAAAACGTGGCTATAAATGTTGCTTGCTCCCCTCTGAATTTACTACTCTTGGCATCAAGAAAGTGCCAGATAAAATCAACATGGCTGGCTTGGGCATGGTTTGAGCTTTTTGAATTTAGTGGCTAGGCTAGGGATGGCCCATTTCTTTTACCTTGACTTCCTGTTTCGGGATGCATTCAGTGCCCTTGTTAATGGCAAGTTTAGTCGAGATCTGGATTATTTATGGGTTTTTTGAAGTCTTTTTCTCCGCTTTTTTCAGCAAACATTATAGTGTATGTTGTGTATATTGGATCCTTTAGGGCATACAGAAGTTAATAGGACTCAAGTCTCTTCTGAGATGGAGGTGGAGAGAGCAAAAGATACTTGTTTTGAAAATAAGCATTTTACCACTTGGTATTATAAGTGCTTTGAAAAGAGGTACAGCGTGAAAGTCCTTGAATTTTGGGAAACATAGAAGCACAAGACTCTGCCTTGCCCTCAGGCACTCTGTAAACATCCACAGGGAAAGCAAGGTACTGGCCTATGTACCTCTGTCTGGGGGGACCTGGGGAACTAGGGTCATAGTAGGAGTTGGAGGAAAGGTTTTGCCCTTCCCATAAGCAGATTCTTCAAATTTTAGTTGTATTCCAGAGTAGAAAATCAGTGTAAAATGTAAATGAACTGTGAATTATGTATAACTTTGATGCAGTACTTGCTCCTTTGATTGGCATGGTCAAAAAGCCAAAAAAATTAAGAACATATACAAAATATGAAAAATAGGATTATAATGGTAAAATTAATTAAATATCGACATCTGTATAGTACAGTTGTTCACCATGCTGTGTGTAAGTTGATATCAGTTCCGACAGTGAATAATTGTACATAAGTCTCCTCAGTGGCAAGTATAAAGCAGTACTGAGAATTAATTCATATTTCTTCTTGGTTTTAACAGGGATTGCTGTCAGCTGCCTTTTTGCAGTTTACCCTAAACATAAACATCTAACCCTGCTAAAATGAAGTATAAAAACCCCATTGACTTTGAGAAAGAGAGAGGTGTAGGAGTATGAGATGTGTATGACATTTAGTTCTTCTTGCTGGGTTCAGAACTCTTCACTTTGCATGTTATTTTCAACTTGGAAGAGCATAACTTATGTGCTCAGTGTAACAACTCCAGTACCAAAAATGGTAGAAAGAACTGTGGAACTTCTTGAATCTTTGATTGGGGGAGAGTTAATTTGAAGGTGGTAGAGCAAATTATGAATTATTTACATAATGTATTTTTCTTTCAGAATGCCGAAGTCAAAGGAACTTGTTTCTTCAAGCTCTTCTGGCAGTGATTCTGACAGTGAAGTTGACAAAAAGGTGATATACACCATGTGATTTTTGTGATACTTAATTCAGCAGTATTGCCCACATCCAGTTCTGAAGGACTGCACAGCATATCAGAATCTTAAAATGAGAGCCTGGATGGATGTTTCTGAAAGTGCAGATGGCCCCTGAACCACTTGACTAAAGTGCCTAGGGTGCTTGTTGTACACGCACACGCCAAGCCCCGACGTCAGACTTGAGCAAGTCTTCTGACATTAACAAGCTTCCTGTTGTGGCTTTTTAGGACTCGTAAGGCTTCCTAGGGGAATAGCACTAGATTTAGGCCAAAGCCACTATTTGCCATTATTTAGTAATCTTCCTAATCTGTAGGTATTCTGTGTAGTTGTTGAGCCAAGTTATCTGAACTCCTTGAAAGCAGATGTCAGTTTGACAGTCTTCTCAGCCTTGTTGTTTATCTAGCCTTCAAGGATTACATAAAATTTGGCTTGGTACATTTTAAATTAGAATGTTACTTACTCTGGTCCCCTCCTTTTAATTAAATCAGCACCCAGCAAAGCTAACATGAAAGTACCCATTTTGATAGAAGAGGGTTTTTCTGCGTTAGGTGATAATTGTGCTAGAAGCTTAACTGTGCATTCTGCTTAACTGAGCATCTCACACTGTAGTCAGGGCTTCTTCCACGCAGAATTGTCCTTTATCTCCTAAAACCTTACACAGTTGTGTCTCTGAGCTCAGTTAGCAGTGTTAGTTAAAAGAAAAGAGAGCTTATATGAGAGTCTTGGAGGAGATGGATTTTTATAGGAAAGTACATAGTATAATATCACCTGGAAGGTTGAACAAAAACTTCAAAGAGCATGCATGGCTATATTCAAGAAGGGAATGTCTCTTAGTTTTTTAACTTGCACATAGTATAGCATTTGAATACATTGATTTAACAAGTTTTTTATTGAGCTTTTATGTGCCAGGTATGTGCCATTCCACAAGGACTATATAGACCCTGATAAAAAGAATAATTGCTTTCTGCTTATTGAGCTGAGGTAATTTTTGCTATTTATCCCAAATAATACTGTTAATCCTGTAAGGACTTATGTTAAATGAATCCAGTCTTTCAGTTTGTGTACGTAAATACATACATTATATCAGTATTTTACCTAGCATCACATAATTTGGTAAAACAATAGTTTATATACCTTCCACTGAGGAACATGACTGCCCTCTACTGTTTGGATTGGGAACTCTACTGGATTTCATGGACTGTTGGCTCATTTTTTAAATAAATAAAGAAAATTAATTAATTAATTTGGTTGCACCGGGTCTTAGTTGTGGCAGGTGGGCTCCTTAGTTGTGGTTCCAGGGCTTCTTAGTTGCAGCATGTATGCGGGATCTGGTTCCCTGACCAGGGATGAAACCCAGGCCCCCTGCATTGGGAGCGCAGTCTTATCCACTGCGCCACCAGAGAAGTCCCTGTTAGCTCATTTTGAGAATGAAGCTATATGAAAAACTTTTAGAGTAATGCTGCTTTTAAAACATTGTTTTGATTTTGAATGCTAGTGTAACACATTACTGTTTATCTTAAGTGATTTTTTTGTGATGAGGAAGTTTTGTGATGAGTTGTTGACCTCTGGTGCCCAGTACAAAATACCTTTCTTAGCTTTGCCTACTCATAAACTTGCTAAGACAACTTAAGTTCTTTTTGGAATAGGCAGGCATAAATAATCATAAGTTGGTTGTATTCTTCCTAATTAGTACATTTTCTTTGTAAAAATAAGTAGCTGACTAATTTACTAGAGTGGTTTCCAAAAGTTTAAGTTTATTCAAAAGCAGCAGCCCCCATACCTCCATCTTTTTTCTCTCCCAAAGGAATTTTATGAGGGATCCCAGTCTATAAATAACTGCTTCTCTGCTGAATACCACTCTAATGCCTGAAGTATCTTTTGGGTTTCTGAGAGCAGTTTGAAAACACTGCACTAGATAGCAGTGCTAGGTTAGTTTCATAGTTCTGTTGTCAAGTGAAACTTGCTTGTGTATATATTTATGATTTTTTTATTAATAAATGGAGTGTTTTGATCCTTTAAGTCTTGAAAAGTAATGGAATCTTTTGAACCTGAGATGTGTTTTGTTCTTATGCAGATTTTAACCATATTCTTGTTTTTCTTTCAAGTTAAAGAGGAAAAAGCAAGTTGCTCCAGAAAAACCTGTAAAAAAGCAAAAGACTGGTGAAACTTCAAGAGCCCTGTCATCTTCTAAGCAGAGCAGCAGCAGCAGAGATGATAACATGTTTCAGGTAAAGTGGGTTATTTCCTTAGTTCCAGAGGAATTATTACCTGGCTTGATCTAAAGAATGTTAAAAGTACCTTAATCTGATAATGCATAATCTTTTATGTATGTTACAATTCTCTTGACTAAGGATATTCCTTGAAATATAAGAACAAGTTAGTAGAAATGAAAGCAATTTATATGATGCTAGATGATTGTTAAAATCTAGAATTCTGTAGTTTTGCTGTATTTAAAACAATGGGAATTTAAAAGTTAGAGAAATGCAAAAAAAGATTGAGAACTGCACGTTTAGAGAGCAGCTTGGAGGAGATAGGTCTAGTATTGGGCTGTGAAGTATGGATAGGATGTTACTGGAGGGGAAACAGCGGTATGACCTGCCCAGTTTTGGCTTGATAACAGAAAGGGTGAATGGGTTTACTAAAATGGGCCCTCAGTTTATTTGTTGTGGGGATTAAGGTTGAGTAGTGAGGTAAAGTGAGGGAAGTTCATTAGAGGGCTTTGATGAAATTACTCAGGACTGGCATAGCTTCTTTCCTTGGGTTTCTTATCTTGTTTTAGGGAGACTTGTTATTGGCATCATGGTACAAGAAGGATTTATGGGAGAGGCAGTGGGGATAAATTATGTGAGGTGGTAAGGGCTTAGGTGGTTTTCCCAGAAGATGAAATAGTGATGATTAAGATCGCTGGTGAGGAAGAATGGACTAGAGGAATGAAGCAATCAATGAAGACTGGTTTTAAATTTGAGAGACAATAGAGATGAAGGTTTCATTGATAGATAAGAGGAAAATAAGTTAGTTTTAATGGCAGAGGTGGTTAAGTTTGGCCTTTTGGATCTGATTGTAAGTGTGATAAAGAGTCTCTGCTTTAGAACCTAGAAGGCTTAGTTGGGAACTGTTCATGTGGGTCATTAGTATGGTTGACTGAAACCTTCCACTGAAGTAAGTATAAACCAGAGGGAGAAGAGGAGGTGACTGAGGACATGCCTTGTGATATTCAGGATGGAAGGAAAAAAGGATATAGGTTAGAGAAGGTGAAGGAAAATAGGAAGTACAGTAATGGGAGCAAGAAAAAAATAAGTGCTTTGTGGGAGCATAAACAAGATAAGCGTTTCAAGGAGACATTAGTATTAGTCGAAGTCAGAAGGTTGGACAAAATGAAACTGCAAACATTTACTTGACTAGAAAGTAAGGCTTGTGTGTGTGTGCACTTATTTTTTTTTTTTAAAGCTTACTGATGTCCTTGAAAGACAGTACCAGGATTAATGTGAGAATGGGAAAATAGAAGTTTTACTCAATTTTGTCTTGTTATAACTCTAGATAAAGAAATGGACACATGCTAGCTATGCTTAATACTGTATTGAACATTGGAGATGTACTAAGTAGATTTTCAGGCGTACTGATCATACAAAAAATGGTAAGGATAAGGAGATGATATGTTAGCTTGAGTGTAGTAGTCTTTCACTCGGAATATGTATATTGAATCATGTTATAAATCTTAAATACATACATTTTTTAATTAAAAATTATGTAAAAAAAGTGACAAAATGCAGATGGATTTTTATGAGTTTTGGTCTTCTGAATATTTTAGAGGAACTAGGAGCAGATTAGATTAATTTGACAGAGAATGTGCAGATGCCTTGAAGTGCGAAAGAGCTTGGATTGTGCAGGAATTATGAAGCCCTTGTGCCTGGAGCCTAGAAGGTTGGCTGAGAGTGTAGGTAGGAGGTCTAGTTGATGAGGAAGGTGAAGGCCAGATCTTTCAGGGCTTTCCTGTTGGGAGACCAGTTTTAGGAGTTTTAGTTTTATTCTAAGTGCAGTGGGAAGCTATTTTAAGGGGCAGAATGAAATGTAAAATCTGCAAGAAAGTATCCCTTCCTTTCATAGACTTTCCTCCTGTATAGAATGAAGGACTGCTTTGGAATATTTCAACTTAATGTTTGTACTAAAGGTAAAAACTTTCAAGTATTTGCTTGGCAGTTATCTTGGGCTTTTCTCTGATCAATTCTGTTCACTGTATGCCTGCTTGTACTTGGATAATAGAGCATCTGTGGTCTATTAATGGATTTCATCTTGTCTCCCTTACTCCTGATTGTACAGATAAAGAAACTAGGGCCCACATTTAGAGATTTTATTCTATTAGAGCAGTTTTGGGAAACCAGTTCTTTTTTTATAGGGAGGTTATCTCACCAAAAGAAGTGAGTTCAGTTCTTAAGCCCTCATTTGGGAGGTTCCCAAGCCTCAAAGGCTGTTAGACTCCTCAACCTTTTGAAAGTGCCTTTAGGAGGATCATATAGGCCTGATTTTCAGAGTGACTTTTCATGGACCTAGTGGATATATTGGTTATGTAATTTAAAATGAGGATTTCATTTTTATTAGTAATAATGGTTTGATAATTTAGGAAAGACAGGTGAAGGATGGGGTTTTTGGAAGGAAAATCAGTTATGCTCATTGTGTTCTGTAAAGTTTAAAAGAAAATCTATTTATTTAATTAAAAAAATAGAGATATATATTTCCTATATTTTTCATTTACCAAGAAAATGCCTTGAAGACAGCTCCCAGAGTGGAACTTTTTTAGACATTGCTAGTATCTTTAAGGACCTGGGTTATCAGGTATACTTTACCAAAGACAAATCAAATCTAAATTAAAGTTGTTTGAGTATTGCTTAGCAGCCATAAGACAGGGTTTTTTTTTTTTTTCTTTAACCTAAATACCCATCTCTTGAGAATAGAACTGGAGGAAATGATCTTAAATTTTGGTAAAGCAATGTGGATCAAACATAAGCAGCTCTCTAAATGTAAAATTTGAAGAGAATTGTGCCCAAGGAAAGTCACTATGCTAATCTTTTAAGCTGTGGAATGATTTGGGCAGATTCCTGAGTAGAGAGGGGATACTACTAGATGCTTGCTTTTGTCTGGTTTCTTCAGCTCTGAATTTTGAGAATTTGGTTCCGAAGGGATATAATTTACCTGAGATGACTTATGTGATGTGGATTGGAGAACTGTCTTGTAATTACTTAGTACTTGTGTCTTAAAAGGTCAGAATGATTGAGGCAGGGGACTTTGATCCCTGTTCTTCTTCAGAGGGATCCCTATTCGTCTTCAAAATTCAGCACAAAGGATCAGTAATACTGCTTTAGTTGATTTGATGATTTTAAGGATAAACCTGTTACTTTTAAATTATGTTATTACAGAGCCAGGTGTTCTTAACCTGGGGGTTTATTTTGGGAGTCCATGAAATTAATATTTTTTTTTTGGATTTTTTTGTATTGAAGGGATTATTTATAACCATCAGTACCCCAAAGGGGACAGGAAATCAAAAAAATTTAAGAATCACTCTTCTGTATGACGTACATATTATTTTTCTCTTGTTAATCTCCAGATTATGTGTGTGTGAAAATACATGCATTCTGTTGTGTCATTGTTTTCTCCTATGACATGTAAGTGCAGTGATCTTTATTCTTTCTACTTTTATTATATCTATACTACTACCTCCTCATTTTTCTGTGATAGTTTTTTTGGTTTTTTTTTTGGTAAGAATTTGTCAGCTTTATTTCTCCTCAAGGAAGAGGTGACTATTGGGCAAGTTCTTTTCTTTTTTCAAAAATAAACTTTATTGAGATATAATCCATATACAATAAAATGCACACATTTAAAGCATAATTTGGTGAGCTGTAAAAAACGTACATGCTTTTTAAAATTTTATTTTTGTTTTAATTTTTATTGGAATATGGTTGATTTACAGTGTTGTGTTAGTTTCTGCTGTACAGCAAAGTGGATCAGTTGTACATATACATATATCCACTCTTTTTATTGGGTTGGCCAAGAAGTTCTTTCGGGGTTTTCCTAACATCTTACAGAAAAACCCGAACGAACTTTTTGGCCAGCCCAAATAGATTCTGTTCCCCTATAGGTCATTACAGACTACTGAGTAGAGTTCCCTGTGCTATACAGTAGGGTCTTATTAGTTATCTATTTTATATATAGTAGTGTGTATATGTCAATCCCAATCTCCCAATTTATCCCTTCCCTCCCTCCCCCCCCACTTGGTAACCATAAGTTTGTTTTCTACATCTGTGACTCTATTTCTGTTTCGTAAATATGTTCATTCGTACCATTCTTTTAGATTCCACATATAAGCAGTATCATATGATATTTGTCTTTCTCTAAACGTACATGGTTTTGTAGTGAGGCCGTTTCCATCACCTTGGAAAGTTCCCTCTAGACCTCCCTTTATAGTCCATTCCTTTTCTCCAGGTAAGCACTGATGTAATTTCTGTCCCTAGAGATTTATTTTGCCTGTTCTAGAGCCTCATATAAATGGAATCATACAGTCTGTATTGTTTTGTGTCTGACATCCTTTGCTCACCATAATGTTTTGAGGTCATTCCTTGTTTCAAGTATCAGTGGTTTGTTCTTTTTTATTGCTGATTGGTATTCCATTGTATGATTGTACTACAGTTCGTTTATCCATTCATTTTAGGTGGACATTTGGGTTGTTTCTAGTTTGGGGATATTAGGAATAAAGCTGCTGTGAATATTCTTGTACAAGTCTTTTCGTGGACATTTTCGCCTTTTGGGTAAACACCAGATGTATTTGCTGGGTCATAGGCCAAGTGTATGTTTAACTTTAAGAAGCTGTCAGACTTTTCCAAAGTAGCTGTACCATTTTACAGACCCACCAGCAGTGTATGAGATTCCAATTGCTGCACATTGTCACTGGGTATTACCAGTCTTAAAAATTTTATCCACTTTAATTAATGGATGTGTAGTTTTACTTTGTATTTCCCTAATGTCTGATATTTTTGTTTGAAGATTCTGTTCAGATCTTTTGCATATTAAAAGGTCGTTTGATTTATTGAATTTGAGGGATTTTAAAAAAATATTTTAAATACAAGTCCTTTGTCAGATACAAGTATTGTGAATATTTTCTGAGTCTGTGGTTTACTTATTTTATTTAAGTATCTTTAAAAAGCTTTGATTTTGAAAATGTCCATTTTCATCGATTTTTCGCTTTTTTGGTTAATGCTTTTTGTTTCCTGTTTAAGATATAGTTCTCTACCCCAATGCCAAAAACAAAAATTTTGCCAGTGTTTTTTTTGCTACACTTTTTATAGTTTTAACTTTCATGTTTAGGCCTCTAATCCATGTAGAATTAGTTTCTTCTGTGTATAATGTGAGATAGGGGTTGAGACTCATTTTTCACCCCTGTACAGATAATCGAGTTATTCCAGTACCATTTGTTCAAAAGACTATTCTTTTCCTGTTGAATCACCTTGGATCTTTAAAGAAAATCAGTAAATATACAAAATATTTATCTAAACTCTGTTGTAGTCCATTGATCTCTATGTCTGTCTTTAGTACCACACTTTCTTAATTATGATTTTATGGTGAGTCTTGAAATCAGGTAGTGTAAGCCCTTTAACACTGTTCTTCACTTTCAGAATTATTTTTGCTATTCTATGTATTTTGTATTTTCATACACATTTTATAATCAGCTTGTCAATTTTTATCAAAAAGTCTACTGGAATTTTGATTGGGATTGGGTAAATCTGAAGATCAATTTGGGAAGAGTCGGAACTTGACAATATTGAAGTTCCTGTTCATGAATATAGTATCTCTGTCCATTTATTTAGATCTTTTTTGATTTCTCTGTTTTGTGATTCTTCTGGTATGTCTTTTGCTAAATTTATTCCTAAGTATTTTGTGTTTTGCTTCTATCGCAAATGTATTGTTTCTTTTTTTTTTGATTTATTTTATTTTTTTTAACATCTTTATTGGAATATAGTTGCTTTACAATGGTGTGTGAGTTTCTGCTGTATAATAAAGTCAACCAGCTATACATATATCCCCATATCTCCTCCCCCTTGCGTCTCCCTCTCTCCCACCCTCCCAATCCCACCCCTGTAGGTGGTTACAGAGCACTGAGCTGCTTTCCACTAGCTATCTGTTTTACATTTGGTAGTATATATAAGTCCATGCCACTCTCTCACTTCGTCCCAGCTTACCCTTCCCCCTCCCTGTGTCCTCAAGTCCATTCTCTATGTCTACGTCTTTATTCCTGTCCTGCCCCTAGGTTCTTCAGAACCACTTTTTTAAAATGTGTTGTTTCTTAACTTCATTTTCCAGTTGTTCATTGCTAAACAATATGTACGATATTACATAATATATGTAAGTATACATATATATTCTATATTTTATATATTTACATGTTATATATGTATTTTTTAGGACTTCTTAGATTTCTCTGTTGATGATGATTTTTGTTTTTACATCATCCTTTTCATTCTTTTTCTTGCTTTATTGCTAGTATTTCCAGTACAATATTGAAAAGAAGTGGTGAGAGCAGACATCCTTGCTTTATTCCCGATGTTAGGGGCAAAGTATCCTTCTGACTCTTCTTTTTCCTCTAGTGCCTCTATTGCTTAAACTCTGGAATGAATGTGCATACTGTGGATTTGGTGCTTTGGGCTGGGAGAATGAAAAGTCATGGGATAAACGTGGTGCCGTTTTCTGTAGGGCCCATCTTTATTTGAAAATTCACGTTAAAGCTTTTTATGCTAAAATGAACACTGGAGAAAAAAATTAAAAAAAAATAAAGTGAACACTGAATATATTAAGGGGCAGTATACAAAAGAAAACGCACAGTAAGTTTTTGGTTACAATAAGGGGTTCAGATGTTGGTAGAGCAGCATCGGTCTGCGTCCTCAGGCTTCCCGTCCTTTCACCCCCACAGTTCTTTGGTGCTGGTGTTCCCTGAATCATTATTGCCAGATTTTAAGAGAGTCAGTTTATTGACCTATAACTTTTCCCTACTTTGTATAATTTCTTATTTATAATAGTCGAACACAAGTTATTTGAAGAGTCATTAGGGACTTCAAATTGTAAATTCACAAAGTTTTAAGTATGTGGATGGTCAGTCACGTTTGGGAGAAAGAACATGCCTCTTTTTAAGTTCATCTGTAGCAAACAAACATTTATACACACCTCATTGAAATTGTGGGTGAGGAAGCTTGTTAGAAGTTTCTAGGGATCGAGGGTAGAAGTGAAGCTAGCTAACAATGTGTTAACTGTATTGTACCATGCTTTTTACATAAAATAACTGAGTACTTGTTATTACTAATTTAAGACTGATAAAATGCCGTTCATATACTTATACTGTTTTTTAAAAAAAGGTTGCTTTCAGTCTTGATCTTTAACTTTTTTTCTAGTGAAATTTTAAAGTTGTAACCCTGTTTTTCTGCTTCTGGTTTTCTTTTTTTCTTTTTTGTCCATAGTTCAGGGACCTATAAAGGCTTCAGAATTCTCTTCCTGGCTTTTCAAGTCCTTTTCAGTATAGCTCCATCTATTCAGCCTTTTGAATCTCATCAGTATTGTATCTTTCTGCTTTCCTTGGTCTATGTCATCACTTTTTTCTCCCTTTTGCTTAATTAATGGCCTGTCATTTTTCAAGGTCAAATTCCACCACCCGAAGTCTCTTGCACTATTCAAGCCCACACTGAATGCTTACTTGACTTACCTAATCAGTATTACTTTAGTAGGTTTTCAGTGTATTTTAATTTTATCTATTCATCTGTCACATGGGCTTACCTTAGAAACCAAAATGAAACAATGTTCAGTTCAGTGCTGTAGGTGCCTAAGATACTTAAAAATCTGTCAGGTATTAAATCAGTGTTATAAATCACTATTGGGAGTTTCACTGTGATAATTATTTTGGTCTTATTTATTTAGTTCATCCATTAAAACAGTTTGCTCGGAACCCGGAATGACAGGCACTAGGGGACACAAAGGACTGTAAAAAATAAAGCCGTTAAAAATGACAGTAAGATCACTCGTGACTTTAGCATAGGCATTGGGAGTTTAATCAATGGAAACAGCAATTCTTGCCTTTCAAAGATGAGCAATAAAGGGAGGAAGGAAACATGAGGAAAGTTATACAATGCTGATTAGGGAAAATGCCTTATAGAAAGAGGAGAATGAGCATGTTTGGAAATGGTAGATAAGAAACCAACAGAAAGGGAAAGAATGTACAGTTGACCCTCAAATAATGCAGGTTTGAACTGCCTGGGTCCACTTATACACAGATATTTTTCAATACTAAATACTGCATGGTTTGTGGTTGGTTAATCCTCGGATGTGGAGGGCCGAGGTATAAATTATACTTGAATTAACCTCTGAGTTGTTCAGGGGTCAGCTGTATACGCAAGAAATGGGATACAAAAGGTAAAGAACTTAAGAATTGATGAAGATGTGGGTAAGTACTGAGAAGAGAGATTTGAAGGCACTTAACCATACCTGATGGACTGTATTTTCTCCATAAAGCATGAGGCATACCAAGCAAATAGGGGGCACACCAGTGGGATGAGAAATTTGAGAACGAAAATGAACAAGACCTGAGACAAGAAAAAGCAGCCTGAGAGGACATAGGCAAGATGGAAGCCATAAATGTGTACTTGTATCAGCACAACTGTCCTTCTACTATAGCAATACTTGATATCCCAATAAAAGGGATTATTTAATCATTAAGGGACCCAGGTTTATAGGGAAAGCAACTTTTACATGATGATGTGTTTCAAGCACAACATCACAGCTAGTATTTAAGTCAGGAAGATTGAAGAGTAGGTTTAAGGTGAGTCAGATAGGTAGAGGTAGAGGTTTTGATCAGCTATACTGGAAAGTGCTTATAGACACTTGGTTGAGTAAGCGTTTTCCTTCCCTGTGCAATCTGTAGTTTGTGTTAACAGCAGTAGAAGGTTTTTGAAAAATAGTTTTCTGTGGACAGTTTTAAGTTCTCAGTTTGCGACTGTAAGTGGAGTGTATTAAACATGTTATTTGAAATGAATGTCTAAAAGGAAAAGCCATCTCATGTTACTGTTGACTGGAACTTTGGATTCTTATATTCAGAATGGTTGCTAAAGCAGTGTAGCTAGCTGAGTCTATGGATTCCTACGGTTGTGGTTTGTGCAAGATTTTGCTTTGTAATGATCTTTATGGTTAAAAAAAAACACTTAACATAAAACTTATCATCTTAACCATTTTTAAGCATACAGTAATGTTACGTATGTTCACTTTATTGTGAAACAGAGCTCCAGAATATTTTCATCTTGTAAAACTGTTACATAACAACTCCCCTTTTCTCCCGATCTCCCCCCAGCCCCTGGTAATCATTCTACTTTCTATCTTAATCTGACTATTCTAGGTAACTCGTATTTTTTTTTTAAAGCATATGAAATTTTAAAAAATGTATCTATTTTTTGGCTGCGTTGGGTCTTTGTTGCTGAGCGGGGGCTTTCTCTAGTTGCGGCGAGTGGGGGCTACTCTTTGTTGCAGTATGTGGGCTTCTCACTGCGTTGGCTTCTCTTGGTGCAAAGCACGGGATCTAGGCACACAGGCTTCAGTAGTTGCAGCACGTGGGCCCTAGAACATATGGGCTTCAGTAGTTGCAGTGTGTGGGCTCAGTAGTTGTGGCGCAAGGGCTTAGTTGCTCTGTGGCATGTGGGATCTTCCTGGACCAGGGATCAAACCCATGTCCCCTGCATTGGCAGGTGGATTCTTGAGCACTGGGCCACCAGGGAAGTCCCTAGGTACCTCATATTAAGTACTGGAATCATCCAGTATGTATCTTTTTGTGATGAGCTTATTTCACATAGCATAATGTCCTCAAGGTTCATCCTTGTTGTAAATAGCACGTGACAGAATTTCCTGCTTTTTTAAAGCTGAATAATACTTTGTTATGTGTGTCCCAATTTAATGTAAAAGTGATTGGAAACGTGAGATGGGCTTTTTTCATCTTTTTAGAAAGATTTTAACAGTGATAGTTCCTTTGGTGTAGTTTTGATATTGAGAATAGTAATTATTTTTGTGATTAAAAGTAGAGTGAGTGTGCAGCAAGTGTGAATATAAATATGGATGCCATTGTTGAACACCTTTTTATGTTTTGTTTCGTTTGCAGATTGGGAAAATGAGGTATGTCAGTGTTCGGGACTTTAAAGGGAAAGTCTTAATTGATATTAGAGAATACTGGATGGATCCAGAAGGTGAAATGAAACCAGGAAGGAAAGGTAAGATTTAATTTCCTGAATTTGGTCCTAATGTTGGGACTAAATTTAAAATTATCTAAGCTTGAAATTGTTTGGACTTTATTTGAAATTGAAATAATGTTGATGGTGCATAGGGCATGGGAGATCCTCCTTGAGTTGATTCTCTTTATCTTCTGTAGCCTTTTTTGTTTTTTTTTGTTTTTTTTTTGGCTACACTGTGCGGCATGCAGGATCTTAGTTCCCTGACCAGGGATGGAACCTGTGCCCCCTACAGTGGAAGTGTGGAGTCTTAACCACTGGACCACCAGGGAAGTCCCTGTAGCCTTTTTGGACAAGACACTTAACTTATTTTAATGAAATGTCTTAAGTAAAAGCTTGTTGAAATATCTCCCTCCCTCCCCCCAATAATACCCCTAATATCACTTCAGTTGGCTGCTAATTTACTTGAATATACCTTTAAAAAGATTACATCAATTCTGAAGTAGAATGGGGGCACTGGGAAGGTGTAAAATCAGGAATGGAAAATCCTGGTTTACAGTGTTTCCTTTTGGTTCATCTCCAAACAGATATTCTTTAGGGTGGTATCCTTTAAGTGGGTCTTTGTCCTCCTTCCATTTTTGCTTTGTCCAGTCCCAAGCATGTCATCATCACAGAAGCATGCTTTATTCATTCACCGAATAGCTACAGAACATTTGTGTACCAACAGAAATTCATGTATTTGGCTGGTTAGCTGCTTTAGATGGATCCTTAGTTAATGAAAAAAATGCCTCCTTACTTTCTTCTACTCTGCCTGCATGTCATTTTGAAAAGTACCACTTGTTTGCTTCATGTAATTTTTGACTGTATTAAACTTAACCTTTATATGCTTTCGTACCCTTTTCTTCTTCAGGCTACTTCTGGATTGATCATTCAAGTTGTCCCAGTGTAGCCAATGCCAGATTTCTTTTCTTTTTCCTGCAAACATTTACTAAAATGATTTGATTAGCCCTTCCTAAGTATTGCCCTAATATATTCTCCTCTTTCCTCTCAACTTCATGGCCTCCCAGCAGTTTTCTGAGAAATTCATTAATCTTCCAATTCTAGTTTATTTCTGTGCTTATAAGGGTCAGGCATTAGAACATTGTAAGTTTAAAGCACAAAGTACTTTCTGTTCATACTTCTATGTCTTAAATAGGAACATGTCATTAGCTAATGTTTTAAATGTTTATGTGTCTGGTGATAGGCTGAGATTTTATTCACATTAGCTAATTTAATTATTCACAACAACCCTTTGAGTTATAAGCAGCATTTTACTGATGAGGAAACTGAGGTTTAGAGGTAATTAATTTTTTAAAGGCCATAGAGTTAGTGACAGTGAGGCTGGGATTTGAACCCTGGCAGCATGACTCCAGAGTGCACTCTTTTTTTTTTAAGCAGAGGTCTTAGAAGCCCATATGATTTAAATTTATTTCTTTATTTATTTATGGCTGTGTTGGGTCTTCCTTTCTGTGCGAGGGCTTTCTCTAGTTGTGGCAAGCGGGGGCCACTCTTCATCGCGGTGCACGGGCCTCTCACTATCGCGGCCTCTCTTGTTGCGGAGCACAGGCTCCAGATGCCTAGGCTCAGTAATTGTGGCTCACGGGCCCAGTTGCTCCGCGGCATGTGAGATCTTCCCAGACCAGGGCTTGAACCCACGTCCCCTGCATTGGCAGGTAGACTCTCAACCACTGCACCACCAGGGAAGCCCCAGAGTGCACTCTTAACCAGTATGCACAGTCTAAGAAGTCCTCTTTGGATCGTGTCTCGGGGATTTTTCCAAAGTGAAGTGAGTGCTTCTGGAAGAGCTCAGCACAGTCATTCATGCTGAGTTCCTGTGGAAATTTTGAGCAAATGTTGGAAACAACTGGTTGTAGAAATGGGGTGTCACATACCGAATCTGGGTCTGGCCACATAGCCTGCTAGTTTGCAAGCACTTGTGAGATAAATCTTCAAATCATCATTTGCGCTCACTGGGTATAATAGGCATTATGCAGGATGCAGTGTTGAAAGTAAAACTGGGTATAAGATTTACCTGCTAAGGTAATTGTGATGAATGTGTAATTAACAAACGTAAGGGATTTGATTCTTAATGTACTATTGTGCCATTCAAAATGACAATTTAGATAAAACAGCATTTTATTTGGAAGTATGAAAATCCTCAAGAGAGCTTAAGTAGATACTCAATTTTTGATTTTTAAACTTTTTTTTTTAGGTATTTCTTTAAATCCTGAGCAGTGGAGCCAGCTGAAGGAACAGATTTCTGACATTGATGATGCAGTAAGAAAACTGTAAAATCAGAGCAATGTAAAACCTGTACTGTTTTAGTTGTTTTAATCTGTCTTTTTACATTGGCTTTTGTTTTCTAAACATTGTTTTCCAAGCTATTGTATATTTGGATTGCAGAACAATTTGTAAGATGAATACTTCTTTTTAAATGCGCATTATTAAAAATGTTCTGAGTGAAGCTAATTGTCAGTTTTATTAAGGAGGATTGCTTTTGTGTCCACCACCTAGTGTAAAATAAAACCAAGTAATACAATCTTAACTGTTGTGGCCTTCTTTGATCAGAAAAGTTGGTACTATTTAAGGCCAAAAGTAACAGTTTATCGACCTTTTAGTTTCAACTCAGCTTTTACGTTCAAAAGGATTAGCATCGCATTGAATTTAGAAAATTTGTGAAATTCATGGTTAATCTGTTTCCTTCTAGTCAAATATCTGGACTTGTTTGATTTTTTTTCTTTTCCCCCCACCCCAATGATATTTCACTTTCCCCTTTTTTTCTTCACTTCATTTTCCTTTTAATAACTTGTTATGTTCAGTTTTCGTTTCGCTTTTTGCTTTTTCTTGAGTATATTATGCTAATTTGGAAAGTCTGAAACTGTCAAAATGTTACTTATCTCAATAAGGTACTTGTAAGTAAAATATTATATGAGAACTACAATCACTAATTCTACTGTATTAAATATTAGGAGATATAGTTTGATAAACAACATGGCTTGTATGAAAACTCCGAGCAAGTAAATGTATGTATGTCATTACCTGTAGTGTTCTGTGTAGTTGTTATCTTATTGCTTAGTCTGCAGAAAATAATGACTTAGATGTCTGATTTGCTTTCACTTATTAAACATATTCACCATGGGATGATGTCTATAAAATCAGATATTGTTAAATTAGACTAGGATTTAATAAAAATTGTGAAAGCTTACTGGCCTAACATTTTATTTTATAACATTGAGTATGGATTATATATAGCCAGAGATGTCACTGAGCTTAACTGTCATAGTAGATAATGTGGTCAATTTTTAGGGGAAAGAGCACAAAGAGCACATACTTGTGTTTTTTAGCCTTTGCTTCAGTAGACTTGGTTCTTTTGCAGTTCATGTATGGGACTATGGCATTCTAGACTTAATGTTACTAAGTTTTAGCAGGCACTCTGAAGTGATTTTCATTGAACCATAATGATGAAGCAGACATAGGTTGAGGCACAGATTTCAGGGGCTTTGCAGCAATAAATAGGACATGGTGTGCCTTAGGAGAAGAATGTAAAGAAACTATAACTGAAATTACAAAAGGTGGCCGTGAAGAGGAAGGAATTCTCTTCACACTAAATGATAACACATGATATCTTGATCACATTGATAGGACACAGTTCTAGATAGGATAGTGAAAAGAAAGGTTTAAAGACATGTAAAAAATTCTTGCTGACATTTGGTAGCTAATCTCAAATGGTTGCTACCATATCAGAGAGTTGCACTATTATAACAAGTTTGATTACTATGTCTAAAACATTCTATAGCAGAGTTGTCAAGGACTTGATTTCGAAACCATCTGCCAGGCCACAGAGTTATCAGTTTTTTTTCTGGCAGCTGTTCTAAGTGTTTCTTTTACATTTTTAAGATTTTTAAAAAGTGTTTTTTTAGCAGTAACCCAAATATGTGCATAATTGGGGAAATAAATCCTCTTTTCTGGTATTTTAGCCTTCATCACATAATAGATATTAAAGTGTTCAGAATACGTATTTTAGACAAATCATACTTGTTTGAAAACTTGCCCCTTATTTGGGAACATATTAACTGAATTGGGTAGATTTGTAAAGTATTCCTTATTGTATGTACAGAAAGGGTAGTTAGAACACAGAACTCTGATTTTGGTGTAGATGAAGAGGGAGTAATGGGTAAATTTCCTAGGTTTATGTGAAATTACAAGGTGTATGCATTTTGAAACAATATGCTAATACAGAGATGTGCTGCAATCTGTTACCTAGGCATTTTCTAGCTGTTTAGTATTATGTCATTCAAACTTTGAAATAAGGAGTGTTTCTCTGGCAGACTTTGGTAATGTTCTTGGTTAATTCATTTCAGTACATTACTGGATATGTAATATACAGAAATTATTAATCTTGTGTGTGTGTAGAAAAGGATGAGAACTGGGTTAAAAGAAGAGACTTTTTAAAATAACTTGTGCTGGAAAGAAAAGATAGGGTATATTGTTTTCTATTTAAACTTTACCTTCTTGGTAAGATTTCTTCCAGGAAGAAAGTGTGACATTTTCAGGCAATGGTTTCTTAGCCTGGTAATGCCAAAATGAATTTAATTCACGCCAGCCCACGAATCTGTGCAGTAGCAGGGCCTTTCTAGTGGATTTTTGTCTTTTTAAGGTACAAGCAGCATTTGACCAATTTCTAATGCTCTTGGCCTTTAAAGAACAACCACTAAAGAAAAACTCATAATTTTATTCTTTTTTATTTTGCTTCATAAATGCTTAAGAACTTCTTTTGAAAGAAGAATATTCCTACCTCATTAGCTAGTCAAGATGCTGTGATGGTCAGCCTATTCTTCATAATGTGTTTAGGAAAAAAGACAGGAAAAGTAAGTACGTTCTGGCTTGGCTATTGAGGGGAAAAGAGAAAGAACTGAGTATTAATTATTTAAATGTTCCTGATGGCGGTATGTTAGAAGAGAACTATAAAAGTTCGAAATTTTAAAAAAGTGCTAATATTTAGGTATCTCTCCTTAAATTCTTTGCAACTCACTTTTTATGGAAAATCCAGTGAAACACTCAAAAGTTTTTGCTTTTTTTCTTTAAGTGGTGTTTTTCCAGATAAACTCTAGGGGTAAACATTCACATAGTAACAAATATGTAATTCTGTAATTGTGGAATACGTGTCTGCTTTGTTTGGTACATCTTCCATGGAGATGTCAATGAATATACTGCATCTGTGAATATTTTAAATGTTGAAATAAAAACAAGAAATGTGCCCTGTGTGTCATCCCAGTTTCACAAACCCAAAGATGAATCGCTAAGTTATCTGTTGAATGGGTTTTATTAACAAATAGGGTACCTTTCTTTGTGAATGCTTTGGAATGTGAATTAGCCTTTGAGTGTTAAATCTTCTGAGGACCTCTGGGACTGGGTGCTGTGGCCTCATTTTTTTCATCTACTTGATCCAAATGAAAAAATGCAGATATTAAGCTGTACGTGGCCTCTTTTACTTTACCTGTATGAGTGCTTTGTGGTCTGATTATTCCTTGTTAAAATTAATGTATAAAGTCTCTATTTTTCCCTTCTCGATTAGTAGTTTTGCTTATTAGTTAATATTGAGATCTCTCATTGTTTAAATTTCTATTTAGGGAAATTTACACGGGGGTAGAGAGATCCATGGAAGGTTACTTATAACTCTTGTTTTGTTTCACTTTGAATTTTAGTGAAAGATATTGACTTAAAAATCTAGTCAAGAAGAAAATAGTACTGGAATTTATACAGTTAATCACTGACTTTTCCAATTTTGTTGTATGGTTCAAAGGAGTTACGGGATGGAAAAGGAGTTTGGAAAGTGTGAAACGTTAAAAAAATTATGGGAAATTATTTACTATATAACATTTTATTCAAGACTTATGGCCATCTGTGTCAAAGATCTTGCTACACAGGCATGGCATTCCCCTCTTCCCCCACTCACTTCGTGTAAATTCATCACAGAGTTCAGACCTTCCCAGACCTCCTTTTACAGCCATTTAGTCCTGGACTAACGATAACCTCCTGTTTCTGCCTAAAGTGAAGCACTCCTCTTATTTCACTCTTTGGCTCTTGATAGAGTTTAAATAGTATATCTTTCTGCTAGATAACTTATTTTAGCGTGGAAATGATTTAGGCCGCTTCCTTTTTCTAAACTCTGCTAGAAAAAAAAAGCACTTATCTTGAATCTCAACAGTTGGATACTAAAACCTACCTTGGTAACAGAATGCTGTATGCAAGGGGCTTCTCCTACCAGCCAAGCCAGAACTTAACTAAAATTGTGTGTGTTTTGGAAAGTGGTGTGAAGTTCCAGTTTGGCCCTCTTCTAATTAAGCCCAGTGTACTGATAGCTCCCGCTCTGGCTTTGTTTCTCAAATGAGTTATTGCAAGAATGATACAGAGAATTCCCATATATCCCTTCACCCAGAGATTCCATTCAGATTTTGCCAATTGTTCCAGTAATGTCTTTATAACAAAAAGCTTCCAACCAATTTCGTTGTTAGTCTTCACTCTGACACAGTTCTTCACTTTTTCCCTTGCTTTTACAACACTGACGTTTCTGGTGTCTTGGAGGTTCGAAGGTCACGAGCGATGTTGACAAGGGTGGACAAGGCCTAGAAGCTGGTTGACTGTGGAGTTGGAGACTTAGCTGGGTTGTGAATGAAAAGTGGGATGGCAGCTGTGGAAGCATGTGGGATCAAGGGCGGGTGTCTGATTGAAAGAAACACAGTGTGTGCAACATCTGTGACATGCAGAGTTGGCTGCGTTCAGTACATGTTTAAATTGACCTTTGATGTCAGCTAAAATTTCAATCACTTCCCACTTTTGTTTTCTGGTGACTTTTTCTAAGTGTCACCTGAACTGTGAGTACTTTTAATAATTTTTTTTCAACATTTAATTGGAGTATAATTGCTTTACAATGTTGTGTTAGTTTCTTCTTTATAACAAAGTGAATCAGTTATATGTATACATATATCCCCATATCCCCTCCCTCTTGCATCTCCCTCCCACCCTCCCTATCCCACCCCTCTAGGTGGTCATAAAGGACCGAGCTGATCTCCCTGTGTTATGCAGCTGCTTCCCGCTAGCTATATATGTCAGTGCTACTCTCTCACTTCGTCCCAGCTTACCCTTCCCCCTCCCCGTGCCCTCAAGTCCACTCTCTGCATCTGCGTCTTTATTCCTGTCCTGCCCCTGGGTTCATGAGAAGCTTTTTTAGATGCCATATATGTATTAACATATGGTATTTGTTTTTCTTTCTTATTTCACTCTGTATGACAGGCTCTGGGTCCATCCACCTCACTACAAATAATTCAGTTTCTTTTCTTTTTATGGCTGAGTAATATTCCATTGTATATATATGCCACATCTTCTTTATCCATTCATCTGTCGATGGACACTTAGGTTGCTTCCATGTCCTGGGTATTGTAAATAGTGCTGCAAAGGACATTGTGGTACATGACTCTCCTTGAATTATGCTTTTCTCAGGGCGTGTGCCCAGTAGTGGGATTGCTGGGTCATGTGGTAGTTCTATTTTTAGTTTTTTAAGGAACCTCCATACTGTTCTCCATAGTGGCTGTATCAATTTACATTCCCACCAACAGTGCAACAGGGTTCCCTTTTCTCCACACCCTCTCCAGCATTTATTGTTTGTAGATTTTTTGATGATGGCCATTCTGACTGGTGTGAGTTGATACCTCATTGTAGTTTTGATTGGCATTTCTCTAATGATTAGTGATGTTGAGCATCCTTTCATGTGTTCGTTGGCAATCTATATCTTCTTTGGAGATTGTTTAGGTCTTCTGCCCATTTTTGGATTGGCTTGTTTTACTGATATTGAGCTGCATGAGCTGCTTGTATATTTTAGACATTAATCCTTTGTCAGTTGCTTCATTCGCAAATACTTTCTCCCCTTCTGAGCGTTGTCTTTTCATCGTGTTCATGGTTTCCTTTGCTGTGCAAAAGCTTTTAAGTTTCATTAGGTCCCGTTTGTTTATTTTTGTTTTTATTTCCATTTTTCTAGGAGGTGGGTGAAAAAAGATATTGCTGTGATTTATGTCAGAGTGTTCTTCCTGTGTTTTCCTTTAAGAGTTTTATAGTGTCTGGCCTTACATTTAGGTCTTTAATCCATTTTAAGTTTATTTTTGTGTATGGTGTTAGGGAGTGTTCTAATTTCATTCTTTTACATGTAGCTGTCCAGTTTTCCCAGCACCAGTTTTTTTTATTTTTAATGTTTGTAAAGCTTGTTTATTTTAAAATTTTATTTATTTATTTTTAGCTGCGTTGGGTCTTCGTTGCTGCGCGCGGGTTTTCTCTACTTGTGGTGACCGGGGGCTACTCTTCGTGTGGTGTGCGGACTTCTCATTGCAGTGGCCGTTCTTGTTGCAGAGCACGGGCTCTAGGCACACGGGCTTCAGTAGTTGTGGCTCATGGGCTCTAGAGCACAGGCTCAGTAGTTGTGGTGCACGAACTTAGTTGCTCCGCGGCATGTGGGATCTTCCCGGACCAGGGATCAAACCCGTGTCCCCTGCAGTGGCAGGCAGATTCTTATCCACTGCACCATCAGGGAAGCCCCCAGCACCACTTACTGAAGAGGCTATCATCTCTCCATTGTATATTCTTGCCTCCTTTATCAAAGGTAAACCCACACACACATGTTCACCTTTTCTCTGGGCTTTCTATCTTGTTCCATTGATCTGTATTTCTGTTTTTGTGCCAGTACCATACTGTCGTGATTAATGTAGTTTTGTAGTATAGTCTGAGGTCAGGGAGCCTGTTTCCTTCAGTTCCGTTTTTCTTTCTCAAGATTGCTTTGGCTATTTGGGGTCTTTTGTGTTTCCATACAAATTGTAAAATTTTTTGTTCTAGTTCTGTGAAAAATGCCATCGGTAGTTTGATAGGGATTGCATTGAATCTGTAGATTGCTTTGGGTAGTATAGTCATTTTCACAATGTTGATTTTTCCAGTTCAAGAACATGGTATATTTCTCCATGTAAATAGTATCGTCTTTAATTTCTTTCATCAGTGTCTTATAGTTTTCTGCCTACAGGTCTTTTGTCTCCATAGGTAGGTTTATTCCTAAGTATTTTATTATTCTTTTTGTTGCAATGGTAAATGGGAGTGTTTCCTTAATTTCTTTTTCAGATTTTTCGTCGTCAGTTTATAGGAATGCAAGAGATTCTGTGTATTAATTTTTTATTCTGCTACTTTACCAAATTCATTGATTAGCTTTAGTAGTTTTCTGGTAGGATCTTTAGGATTCTCTATGTATAGTATCATGTCATCTGCAAACAGTGATAGTTTTACTTCTTTTCTGATTTGGATTCCTTTTATTTCTTTTTCTTCTCTGATTGCTGTGGCTAAAACTTCCAAAGCTGTGTTGAATAATAGTGATGAGTGGGCACCCTTGTCTTGTTCCTGATCTTAGAGGAAATGGTTTCAGTTTTTCACCATTGAGAATGGTGTTGCCTGCTGGTTTGTCTTATGTGGCCTTTATTATGTTGAGATAGGTTCCTTCTGTGCCCACTTTCTGGAGTTTTTATCATAAATGGGTGTTGAATTTTGTTGAAAGCTTTTTCTGCATCTATTGAGATCATATGATTTTTATCCTTCAGTTTGTTAATATGGTGTATCACATTGATTGATTTGCGTATATTGAAGAAACCTTGCATTCCTGGGATAAACCCCAATTGATCATGGTGTATGATCCTTTTAATGTGCTGTTGGATTCTGCTTGCTAGTATTTTGTTGAGGATTTTCTTTTTTTTTTTTGCAGTACGCGGGCCTCTCACTGTTGTGGCCTCTCGCGTTGCGGAGCACAGGCTCCGGACGCGCAGGCTCGGTGGCCATGACTCACAGGCCCAGCTGCTCCGCAGCATGTGGGATCTTCCCGGACCAGGGCATGAACCTGCGTCCCCTGCATCGGCAGGTGGACTCTCAACCACTGCGCCCCCAGGGAAGCCCTGTTGAGGATTTTTGCAACTATGTTCATCAGTGTTATTGGCCTGTAGTTTTCTTTTTTTGTGACATCTTTGTCTGGTCTTGGTATCAGGGTGTTGGTGACCTCGTAGAATGAGTTTGAGAGTCTTCCTCCCTCTGCTATATTTTGAAAGAGTCTGAGAAGGTGTTCGCTCTTCTCTAAATGGTTGATAGAATTCACCTTTGAAGCCATCTGGTCCTGGGCTTTTGTTTGTTGCAGATTTTTAATCATAGTTTCAATTTCAGTGCTTGTGATTAGTCTTTATATTTTCTCTTTCTTCCTGGTTCAGTCTTGGAAGGTTGTGCTTTTCTAAGAATTTGTCCATTTCTTCCAGGTTGTCCATTTAATTGGCATATAGTTGCTTGTAGTAATCTCTCATGATCCTTTGTATTTCTGATGTGTCAGTTGTTACTTCTTTTTCATATCTAATTCTGTTGATTTGAGTCTTGTCCCTTTTTTTCTTGATGAGTCTGGCTAATGGTTTATCAATTTAGTTTATCTTCTCAAAGGACCAGCTTTTAGTTTTATTGCTCTTTGCTGCTTTTTCCTTCATTTCTTTTTCATTTATTTCTGATGTGATCTTTATGATTTCTTTCCTTTTGCTAACTTTGGGGTTTTTTTTGTTCTTTCACTAATTGCTTTAGGTGTAAGGTTAGGTTGTTTATTTGAGTTGTTTCTTGTTTCTTAAGGTAGGATTGTATTGCTATAAACTTCCCTCTTAGAACTGCTTTTGCTGCATGACATAGCTTTTGGGGTCATCGTGTTTTTATTGTCATTTGTCTCTAGGTATTGCTTGATTTCCTTTTTGATTTCTTCAGTGATCTCTTGATTATTTAGTAGCATATTGTTTAGCCACCATGTGTTTGTATTTTTTACAGTTTTCTTCCTGTAATAGCTAGTCTCATAGCATTGTGGTCGGAGAAGATACTTGATATGATTTCAATTTTCTTAAATTTACCAAGGCTTGATTTATGACCCAAGATATGATCTATCCTGGAGAATGTTCCATGAGCACTTGAGAAGAAAGTGTATTCTGTTGTTTTTGGATGGAATGTCTTATAGATCTCAGTTAAGTCTGTCTTGTTTAATGTGTCATTTAAAGCTTGTGTTTGCTCATTTATTTTCATTTTGGATGATCTATCCATAGGTGAAAGTGGTGTGTTAAAAGTCCCCTACTATAATTGTGTTACTGTGGATTCCCCTTTTATGGCTGTTAGTATTTGCCTTATGTATTGAGGTGCTCCTATGTTGGGTGCATAAATATTTACAATTGTTATATCTTCTTCTTGGATTGATCCCTTGATCATTATGTAGTGTCCCTCTTTGTCTCTTGTAATAGTCTTTATTTTAAAGTCTGTTTTGTCTGATATGAGAATTGCTACTCCAGCTTTCTTTTGATTTCCATTTGCATGGAATATCTTTTTCCATCCCCTCACTTTCAGTCTGTATGTGTCCCTAAGTCTGAAGTGGGTCTCTTGTAGACAACATATATATGGGTCTTGTTTTTGTATCCATTCAGCCACTCTATGTCTTTTGGTTGGAGCATTTAATCCATTTACATTTAAGGTAATTATCAATATGTATGTTCCTATTACCATTTTCTTAATTGTTTTGGGTTTGTTTTTGTAGGTATTTTCCTTCTCTTGTGTTTTCTGCCTAGAGAAGTTCCTTTAGCATTTGTTGTAAAGCTGGTTTCGTGGTGCTGAATTCTCTTAACTTTTGCTTGTCTGTAAAGGTTTTAATTTCTCCGTCAAATCTGAATGAGATCCTTGCTGGTTAGAGTAATCTTGGTTGTAGGTTTTTCCGTTTCATCACTTTAAATATGTCCTGCCCCTCCCTTCTGGCTTGCAGAGTTTCTGCTGAAAGATCAGCTGTTAACCCTTATGGGGATTCCCTTGTGAGTTATTTGTTGCTTGCTGCTTTTAATGTTTCTTCTTTGTATTTAATTTTTGATAGTTTGATTAGTATGTGTCTTGGCATGTTTCTCCTTGGATTTATCCTGTATGGGACTCTCTGTGCTTCCTGGACTTGATGACTATTTCCTTTCCCATATTAGGGACATTTTCAACTATAATCTCTTCAGATATTTTCTGAGACCCTTTCTTTTTCTCTTGTTTTTCTGGGACCCCTGTAATTCGAACGTTGGTGCGTTTAATGTTGTCCCAGAGGTCTTTGAGACTGTTGTCAATTCTTTTCATTCTTTTTTCTTTATTCTGCTCTGTGTTAGTTATTTCCACTATTTTATTTTCCAGGTCACAACTGTTCTTCTGCCTCAGTTATTCTGCTATTGATTCCTTCTAGAGAATTTTTTATTTCATTTATTGTGTTGTTCATCATTGTTGGTTTGCTCTTTAGTTCTTCTAGGTCCTTGTTAAATGTTTCTTGTATTTTCTACATTCTGTTTCCAAGATTTTGGATCATCTTTACTACCATTACTCTGAATTCTGTCTCAGGTAGATTGCCTATTTCCTCTTCATTTGTTTGGTCTGGTGGGTTTTTACCTTGCTTTTCAATCTGCTGCATATTTCTCCATCTTCACATTTTGTTTAACTGTGTCTTGAGTCTCCTTTTCGCAGGCTGCAGGTTTGTAGTTCCCGTTGTTTTTGGTGTCTTCTCCCAGTGTGTGAGGTTGGTTTAGTGGCTTGTGTAGGCTTCCCGGTGGAGTGGACTGGTGCCTGTGTTCTGGTGGATGGGGCTGGATCTTGTCTTTCTGGTGGGCAGGGTCACGTCCGGTGGTGTGTTTTGGGGTGTCTGTGAACTTAGTATGATTTTAGGCAGCCTCTCTGCTAATGGGTGAAGTTGTGTTCCTGTCTTGCTATTTGTTTGGCTTGGTGTGTCCAGCACTGGAGCTTGCTGGCCGTTGGGTGGAGCTGAGTCTTAGCATTGAGATGGAGCTCTCTGGGAGAGCTCTCACTGATTGATATTACGTGGGACCTGGAGGTCTCTGGTGATCCAATGTCCTGAACTCAGCCCTCCTATCTCAGAGGCTTAGGCCTGGTAGCAGGCCAGATCACCAAGACCTTGTCAGGCACACTGCTCAGAAGAAATGGGAGAAAGAAAAGGAAAGAAAAAAAATGAATAAAAAAAATTATTCAAATAGAAAATAATAAGAATAAAAAAGAGAGCAACGAAACCAATAAGGAAATCCACCAATGATAATAAGCGGTGAAAACTATACTAAGATAAACATAAGAATCAGAAACAAATCAATCACAGACAGCAAACCCCAAGTGTATAATTTCTCCCAAAGTCCACTGCCTCAATTTTGGGAATGATTCGTTGTCTACTCAGGTATTCCACAGATGCGGGATCCATCAAGTTGACTGTGGGGATTTAATCCACTGCTCATGAGGCTGCACAGAGAAATTTCCCTTTCTCTTCTTTGTTCGCACAGCTCCTGGGGTTCAGCTTTGGTTTTGGCCCCTCCTCTGTGTGTAGGTCACCCTCAGGCATGTTTTCCTGCCCAGACGGGGCGGGTTTAAAGCAGCGGCTGATTAGGGGGCTCTGGCTCACTCCGGCCGGGTTGGGGGCGGGGGAGGGAGGGATACGGTAGTTAAAATTGGAATGATGGGCAAGCCTGCGGTGGCAGAGGCCCGCGTGACGTTGCAACTGCCTGAGGTGTGCCATGTGTTCTCCCGGGGAAGTTGTCCCTGGATCACGGGACCCTGGCAGTTGGCGGGCTGCACAGGCTCCCGGGAGGGGAGGTGTTAGTGACCTGTGCTTGCACACAGGCTTCTTGGTGGCCGCAGCAGCAGCCTTAGCGTCTCATGCCCATCTCTGGTGTTCGCGGTGATAGCCACGGCTCACGCCCGTCTCGAGCTCGTTTAGCCGGTCCTCTGAGTCCCCTCTCCTCGCGCACCCCGAAACAATGGTCTCTTGCCTCTTAGGCAGGTCCAGACTTTTTCCCGGACTCCCTCCCGGCTAGCTATGGCGCACTAACCCCCTTCAGGCTGTGTTCACACAGCCAACCCCAGTCCTCTCCCTGGGATCTGACCTCCAAAGCCCGAGCCTCAGCTCCCAGCCCCGCCCGCCTCGGCGGGTGAGCAGACAAGCCTCTCGGGCTGGTGAGTGCCAGTCGGCACAGAGGATCTCTGTGCCGGAATCTCTCCTCTTTGCCCTCCGCACCCCTGTGGCTGCGCTCTCCTCCGCGGCTCCGAAGCTTCCCCCTCCGCCACCCACAGTCTCCGCCCGCGAAGGGGCTTCCTAGTGTGTGGAAACGTTTCGTCCTTCACAGCTCCCTCCCGGAGGTGCAGGTCTCCTCCCTCTTCATTTGTCTCTTTTTTCCTTTTTCTTTTGCCCAACTCTGGTACGTGGGGAGTTTCTTGCCTTTTGGGAGGTCTGAGGTCTTCTGCCAGCGTTCAGTAGGTGTTCTGTAGGAGCTGTCCACGTGTAGACATATTTGTGGGGAGGAGGGTGATCTCCACCTCTCACTCCTCCACCATCTTGAAGGTCCCCTACTTTTAATAATTTTAAGGAAAAATTTATTACCTACTTTACCCTGTTTTAACATCAGATCATTTTGGTTCTCAAACCACTGCCTGCTACCCCCCAAGACACACACACACACACACACACACACACACACACACACACACACCCCTGCACTTCTTAATTTGGTTCTCAAACCACTGCCTGCTACCCCCCAAGACACACACACACACACACACACACACACACACACACACACACACACACACACACACACACACACACACACACACACACACCTGCACTTCTTAATTTTAGACCATGGACTTGCCCAACACTGGGCAGCTGTGTGGTCATGTTTGGTGTGTGAGCCAGTCATGAGCCTCCCCAGTTTATTGTTTTTTAAAACATAAGCTCTGTTGCCCCTATTCACTATTGGCCTTGGAAGATAAAAAGAAAACATTTTCATTTAGGGTAGTGAGAATATATATAGCAGAAATCTGAGGATTTTGAGGAGTTTAAGAATTTCAGCCCTCGATCTAGGATCGTGGTGGTGAGGTTTGAAGACTAACTCTTTAAATTTTTTTTTGTAAATATTTATTTATTTATTTTGGCTGTGCCGGGTCTTAGTTGCGGCATGTGGACTCTTAGTTGCGGCATGAATGTGGGAACTAGTTCTCTGACCAGGGATTGAAGCCAGGCCCCCTTCATTGGGAGCGTAGAGTCTTACTCACTGGACCACCAGGGAAGTCCCTTTTAAAATCATTAATTGAAAAATAATTTCAGAAGCCCTATGGTTTTCCTTAAAATTCTTGGTTCAGAAACAAAGGTCCTTTGGTATCCAAGCACTCATAAATAGGTTCTTTTTTGATCTGTAACTTTTTTTCTCCTGAATATGGAGAAATGCTTCTTGCTCACTGCAGAGTAGTTAACTGGTAGGCAGAGAAAGCTCTTAGAAACAATTAGAAACATTAGAAACAATTAGAAACAATTAGAAACAACTAGAAACAATTAGAAACAATTAGAAACATTCTACCCTTAGAAACAGGGTAGGTTAATTTGCTGAACCCTTTAATCCAGGCTAACCTCTAAGAAAGTTGGTGTTGGTTTGCTACAGTTAGATTTTGCCACTGGCCACAACTCCTGAAACAGGTTGAATTCTTCTTGAGTATAGTGACTAGGATTTCCTTTTGGCCACCAACTTGAGGTACCACAGGCCTTGTGACTGTGTAGGAAAAGCTTAACTTTTATGAAGACACTGGGAAAAAGAAGAGAATTATGTAAAATCAGACTTGATTCTCTTTCCTCCCAACTTTTTAATGGTTATAATGAAATTGGAGCCTAGAGGCTTCGTATACCGTATGTGGGCTGTCTTCTGGGCACCTTCAGATCCACTCTCCACCCTCCCACTCTGGTTGGCTGGCCTGGATGGACATGGCAACAGGCTCCCCTGCTTTCTGGCTCCTGGCTGGCTTTGGCCAGTGTAGAGCCCCACTAGGAAATTGGAGAGATGGAGGAACGGAGGTCAGATATTTATTCCTCTGGCTCTCTCCTTTCAAGGTCACCTTGGGCTGGCTGTGTCCCTCAACTAAATATGGCCTCTTAAGGGGGCCTCTACCCAATTCTCTTCTGATTTCCAGTAGTCACTCCCTTCCCTGTCCCTCTGAGCCTAATGTATTAACTATCCCTTTGGTTTTCCTATACTCATATTTGTAATTGGTCTCATAAAGTCTCCTCAAGGGCTTCCCTGGTGGCGCAGTGGTTGAGAGTCCGCATGCCGATGCAGGGGACACGGGTTCGTGCTCCGGTCCGGGAGGATCCCACATGCCGCGGAGCAGCTGGGCCCGTGAGCCATGGGCGCTGGCCGCTGAGCCTGCGCGTCCGGAGCTTGTGCTCCGCAACGGGAGAGGCCACAACAGTGAGAGGCTGGCGTAACGCAAAAAAAAAAAAAAGTCCCCTCAAGTCGTGATTTGTGTGCCATCTGCTTCCTGTTGATACTGTGACTGCTACAGTAATAGGCACCAGAGATGGCCCCAGGAAACGTCAGAGTGGGCCAATGGGACACTAGTAAACTGTGGTATATGGTGGTGTCAAAACCACTTAAGCTAATTGGTGTGGTAGCGTGGAAGGCTTCCAGTTGGAGGGCAAGACTTCGATAGACCAAATGGCTGTGGCACCTCGTCACTATGGCTAGTTGTGACTCTAAAGATTTTGCAGACACCTCGCTGTTGACAGTCCTGAGAAGGCACCTGGGGAACGAAGAAGTAAAAGCTGTGAACATAGAAGAAGTATAGAAGAAGTAAGACACATGAGGAGCTAGAGAGCCCCTATGGCAGCTTTGAAGGGGTCCCTCATATGTGGTCACAGCAGTTCGGGGACAAGCCCAGGCTTGGTAGCAAGGGCTGCATAGTTGTAGCACCAATTAAATGCTCAGTCCTTTGAGACCTCTTAAGTGCGCTAGTTGGGAAAGGAGGTGGCATTTGGGCTCCAAATCTCCCTGGGCCTCTATTGCCTGCAGAGGCAGGCCACACTACCCCTACT
The DNA here is from genome assembly GCF_949987515.2 of Delphinus delphis. Taxonomy (NCBI): domain Eukaryota; kingdom Metazoa; phylum Chordata; class Mammalia; order Artiodactyla; family Delphinidae; genus Delphinus; species Delphinus delphis. Next base: position 146,237,952 of record NC_082685.1, on the reverse strand, counting down.
GCCTCTAGTTCCATAACTCCCAACATGTCCCGGTTAGACTTACAGAGCCTGCTCCCGGAGGAGAACCTATAAACAGAGGAAGACATTTGAAGATTTCTCGTCTACTGGAGGAGCCTAGAGAGCCTTTGTGGGAGTAGCTGCTAAGTGTGTGAGATCAGGGGGGTCATAGGTGGGAGTGGCTCCTTACATCTAGTGACCACTTGAAGAGTGTTTATTCCATCCCACTGACCTTAGACTTGAATATCTCCCTCCACATATTTTATTTTGAAACTTTTCAAACCTACAGAGAAGTCGAAGAATAGTAAAAGGAGCACCCTTATATCCTTCAAATATTAATTGGCAACATTCTGTTTCCCTTTTTGCTGGACCGTTTGTAATGATGTTTGGGTTGCAGTATGTGAAGAAAATTCAGCCTCCCAGAAATATGTAGTTGGAAAAGGGAGGAGTATTTTAATAGACTTTTCAGATAATTGTGGATACTCTTTGATAACAACCACAGAACTTGACAAGTGGTGGTTTTTCAAAGGTCAGTTGCACTATGTAATTTTTGCTCCAAAGCGTGAATTACACCATTGGCAACAAATGCTGTCAGTTGTTTTCCTTGAAGTGAGGAGTTCAGTTTGTTCCTTTTTGAGAAATGTCTGCTAATTCCACAAGTCAGAGTAATCATAGTTTGTCAATTGTTCTTGCAAATAAAAGTGGTGCTCCGTAGAAAGAAACAGTAGTTCAGTTCATGTTCCAGACAGCTGTGTTTTCTTTTCCTGTGCTTAGGCTTAGGCTTTTTCAGCCATTGAACTTCAGTGTCTTTCCCAAGAATAAAGACATTCTTCTACTTAATCTATTAGCACAACTTGGAAAAATTCAGTAATTATATCTAATAATCAGTTTGTATTTAAATTTCCCCAGTTGTTCCCCCAAATGTTGTTTCTTCCCCGATGCAGTATCTAATCAAGGTTCATGCCATTCGTTTGGTTATTAGTCTCTTTTAATCTAGAATAATTACCTACTATTTATGTTTTCCATAACATGACTTTTTAGAGTCCAAGCCAAGTATTTGGTAGGATATCCCACATTCTGGATTTGTCTATTTCCTCGTGACTCAAGTCAGGTTAAATGTCTTTTGCAAGAATACTACAGAGGTGAGGTTCTGCACGTCTTGCCTCACACCGGAAGGCACATCAGGCCAGGTTGCTTCACTCTGTTTGATCACTAGGCTAGTTAAGGTGGGGATTGCCAGATCTCTCCATTTTAAATTAAGATACCTTCTTCCTTCATCCTTTTTATTAAATTCTTTGAAGAACATGTGAGTTTTGGGGACTCAGTGTGGAGGGGAGGAATGGTTCCAATGAATTGGCAGTGGAGATTACCCGCAGGCCATCTTGTGCTTCTCATGCCACTGACTAATAATAGGCAGAATAGGGAGGTTTTGTATAGATTGAATTGATTGATCTTGATTGTATCAAGGAAACTAGGCTGTGGAGAACTATGTTTGGAAACCAGGGATTTATTGATCTTTTATTTTATACTCCCTTGACCAGTTGTCCTGGTGAGTAAAAGACTGCAATGACTCACAGAGAAAAGACTTCCAAGATCACAGACACTGTAGCAATGAAGAGTTTGGACTCCCCATCTGGTAAAGAACCCTGGTCCAGTCAAGATGCTGGGAGAGGTTAAGGGGCAGATGGAATGGGCAGTGGGAAAAGCCAGCAACAATGACCAACACAGACCTTTTGATGTCAGGAGTGTCACAACAATGTTTTATGTAACTTAATTGTTTCTTGTCTCCCTCCCTTTTCTCTGAAATAAGTTATATGGATAACAGCAATGCTGGCAAAGTTTTAGGGTTTTGTTATTTATTTAGGCTGCACCAGGTCTTAGTTGTGGCACACGGGATCTTTAGTTGAGGCATGCAGGCTTCTTAGTTGCGGCATGCGTGAGGGATCTAGTTCCCCGACCAGGGATCTAACCCAGGCTCTGTGCATTGGGAGCACGGAGTCTCACCCACTGGACCACCAGGGAAGTCCCAAGTTTTAGGTTTAGATGTATAAGAAAATTGATACCAATTTGGTATCTGACATGGTAGCTGATAGAACTTCATGCCCACTCTGTGATGGGGGCTCAATCTTTCCATTAGATGAAGGACCAGAAAGGATACTGAGGGCAAAAGGCGTGGGTGGTATCTCTAGCTCTAGCTCTGTATCTCATATCTATCTACCAATCATCTGTCTATACTGTGAAGTGTATACATACATACACACACAGACACACAGCACACACACATATATGTATATGTAGATAGGTTCTATCTCTCCAGATCCATTGTACCTGTTCTATGTCCTGGGAGGCTGCTATGTATAGATTACATCAGTGGGCTGTGCCCTCTCATTTCTGGTTGGGATTGGTCCACGGTGAAAGGAGACTGAGGTGGACTTTGGGTCACACCAGGCTCCTCCTATGTGAGTATCTTGTGTTGGGCTGTGGAATGGTGACAGTTCCTCCGTTATTAGTAGTCCAGGGTTATAGCATGGTTACCCTTTGGTTTTCCTGACCTTTACCCACACTTTTGTAAATAATCTATTTTAATAAACATACTCCTTGAATTAGCTTAATTTGAGTATATCTTTTCAAATTGGGAAACTGGTAATTGGCAAATAGAATTAGCAGAGAGAACTGTTTTCGGGAAGAATCTCTGTTGCCTGGCCCTCTGAGTGTGTCTTCAAATCTCTGGTCTTAAAGCAAAAAAACTTTGTTCACTTATTTTTAGAGTATTTGTTCCTCTCGTGCTATGTGGCATCTAAAAACAGTCATATATTGGGCTTCCCTGGTGGCGCAGTGGTTGAGAGTCTGCTTGCCGATGCAGGGGACACGGGTTCGTGCCCCGGTCCAGGAAGATCCCACATGCCGCGGAGCGGCTGGGCCCATGAGCCATGGCTGCTGAGCCTGCGCGTCCGGCGCCTGCGCTCTGCAACGGGAGAGGCCACAACAGTGAGAGGCCCGCGTACTGCAAAAAAACAAAAAAACAAAAAACAAAAACAACAAAAAAACCAAAAACAGTCATATACATGACCATAAATATCTCCTAAAATCATCAACCAGAAATCAGTCCAAGAAAGAAGAGGTTTTCAAAGTTTAGTCCCCTAACTGAATTAGGCAAACTCCTCTCTACTCCAAGGCTACATATTCTCTTTGGCCCATCTCAGTACCAGAGAGAATCACAGCTGTCAGGGGGAACACGAGATTACTGGCAATCACTAGGGTGACTGCCTGCTGCTGTGCAGGGATGAATGCCAGGGGCTGCCATTCCACTGCACACGTCCCTTGACGGAGAAGCGGTTCCCAGCATGTTCAGCCCCCAAGGTTGGTTGCCAAGTGGCTCAAGCCAATGGTCAGAGTTAGATAGGGAGACGACGTTTCTGAGTGCTTGAAAGGTGTGGGAGATGTTGGCCATCTTGAAGCATGGCCAGAGTAAATCCCCAAGGCGGGCACCCAAGTCGGACATCAGAATCCCAGTCTCAAGTGGCAGACCTGGAAGCCTGGATAATTTATTACATGAAGTGATGTCAACTTTTGGCCGCAGACAGGTTTTCATTCTCCTTGTCTGCCACATGGGTACAAGTCTTTTTACAGGGGAGGAATGTACTGAAAGCCAAGGCTTTGGCAGTTTATAAAGCCCAGCATCTTAACCATTAGGCCACCAGGGAATTCCTACAGCCCTGTATTTTTAAATACAGGAATATTCTGTGAGTGGCTTCTGAGGGAGTGGCAGTAAGTGTCACGGGGAGCCATGATGACAGCTGTTTTAACAGCTTTAGTGTATAGATATGTTCCTGTGCATGCGGGAGGCCTATCAACAACTGGCGAAACATATCTATATGAACATCCGCATCTTCCTTTGTATCAGTCAATCTCAACATTTACAAATGTCCCATGCAAGGGTGACTGAATTGCCTTCTCTATGGGCTTGACAAATAGGAAAGTTCTGACAATTGTGCCAGGCTAGACTGGAAACGTTTGTAGCATATGAAGTGCCTTTTACTTCTCCATTGGAGGTGCCGTTCCAGAGGTCACGCAAGCAGTCAGGGAGAAGATCCTTGGTCACCACCTAGTGGCCATCTAGGGAATGTCGGGGGTGATAGCAGTAATGCTCAAATTATCTGCGGTGAAAGACGTCATTTCCAACCGGTCGTGGACCAATACTTTTGTAAAATACAACAAAAAATTGTTAGGAAAGTTATGTAAAAAATACAAAATGCGAATTGCAATTTTTTATTCGATTCAACACAACATTTTAATAAATGTAATCAGAACAAACAAAATACAGGGAAATGAAAATAAAAACTACATGTAGTTCATTGCAAGTGTAAACAAAACTAAACAGAGTGAAACAGCTCTTTCCCCATGTTAAATGCCTAAATGCAGTTTTGAACAAACACTATATGTACCAACGTTCAAGTTTTCTACCAAGTATTTGATGTAAATATGTATCAATGTTTGTTATGTAGAAAGAATAGGTTTTTAATGTGTTAAATGAACTTGTTTCTCACTCGTTAAAATTAATCTAGATTGCATTGATGACAGTGTTACTGATGGGGGTAATGTATATATAAACTGTTTCTGTGTTTTGTTTTAATAACATATGTAGTAGAGAAACCAGTTCACAGGAACAGGTTCAAGATACTAATTTTTGACTTTTATGTATAATGAAGCAAGTGAGACTATATTTCCAAAATTGATCTTTAATTCTTCATAAGTAGTCAATTCTAACAATTTATTCTGTATTGTTGCAGTTAAATTGTATATTGACACGAAAGAGATGAATTCAAGCTACATTTCCATCTTTTGATGAAAAACATAATTAAAAACATTCTATCCTGTATCTAAACTATTGATTGATAATTGTTGTTAAATTATGGTAATGTTATTACAGTCTATATAAATTTTGTTTTCCCAAATTATAACCCTTAGATCTTATTTGCCATTGAAAAACATGTTGCATGAAAGTATTAAAATCATTAAAAGTACTGAAGCTATCAGGCAAATAAGTAAACATGGCTGTTCAAATTGCATCATTAAGGGCTTCCCTGGTGGCGCAGTCGTTAAGAATCCGCCTGCCAATGCAGGGGACACAGGTTCAAGCCCTGGTCCGGGAAGATCCCACGTGCTGTGGAGCAACTAAGCCGACGTGCCACAACTACTGAGCCTGTGCTCTAGAGCCCACGAGCCACAGCTACTGAGCCCACGTGCCGCAACTACTGAAGCCCAAACGCCTAGAGCCCGTGCTCTGCAACATGAGAAGCCACCACAATGAGAAGCCCGTGCACTGCAACGAAGAGTAGCCCTGGCTCACCGCAACTAGAGAAAGCCGCGTGCAGCAACGAAGACCCAGTGCGGCCAAAAATAAAAATAAATTAATTTAAAAAAATTTTATCTTTAAAAAGTAGAAACCAACTTTTAAAATTAAGAGTTTGTTCCTGAGTTCAAACATTCCTATTTCAGTAACCACCATACTTCAGCAAACAGAAATAGTTGTTTATGATCAGCTTCTATATTACCACATAATAAAGGTAATATTCTTGATGTCAAAGCATTAGCTTTTACGTCATTCACAATTTTTGCTCTGTCAATAAACATACTAAGAACATCTGACTTTATATGTATACACACAAATTTATAAAGTAAACTGGTGAAATATTTAAAATTGGTGAATCTAGGTTAAAGGGTTTATGGGAATTCTTTGCACTATTCTTGCAACTCTTCTGAAAGTTTGAAATTATTTCAAACTAAAAAAAAGTAAAAATAAATGATTATTTGGAGAGTAACCAAACTGCTAAAATTTTGTCTACTATCATGACTGTAAACATTAAATCCTTTAAAATAGTAAATCCTTTAAAATGGTACAAGCTAATAACATAAATTGCTTCACTAGTTTAGGTGGTAATGTAAAACCATAAATTGAAAAAAATTAACCTGATTAAAAATTAACATTATTGTAAAAATTACAGTTATAAAAAGAAATGCTTACATTTTTTAGAATCGTATTGGGTGGGCCAAAAAGTGCCTTCAGTTTTTTGGGTTTTTTTTTAACATCTTTATTGGAGTATAACTGGTTTACAATGATGTGTTAGTTTCTGCTTTATTAACAAAGTGAATCAGCTATACATATACATATATCCCCATATCTCCTCCCTCTAAAAATATGGAATGCTTCACGAATTTGTGTGTCATCCTTGTGCAGGGGCCACGCTAATCTCTGTATCGTTCCGATTTTAGTATATGTACTGCTGAAGTGAGCACATGCCTTCAGTTTTTTAAGTAAAAGTAAAAGGCACATTTTTCATTTTCCCAAGAACTTTTTTGAACAACGACATACCCTTTTGTTCCACTACCTTCGGCCATTTTCCAGGCAACTTCATAATTCCATCTTCCCAAAACTTTTTATCTTGCCAGGTAAGAACACTTCCAGGTGCCTTTTACAGTCTTCCAGGGAATTGAAGTTTTTTCCACTAAGAGAATTTTATAAAGACCAAAATAAGTGGAAATCGAAAGGTGCAATGTCTGGTGAATATGGCAGGTGAATCAGAACTTCCCAGCCAAGCTGTAACAGTTTTTGCCTGGTCATCAAAGAAACATGTGGTCTTATGTTATCTTGATGGAAGATTATGCATTTTCTGTTGACTAATTCTGGACGCTTTTCGTCAAGAGCCGCTTTCAGTTGGTCTAATTGGGAGCAGTACTTGTTGGAATTAATCGTTTGGTTTTCCAGGAAAAAAAAAAAAGAATTTTTGGGCTGGGACTTTGGGTAAATAAGCTGTAATTTGGGTACTTGAATTCAAGATTTCAGAGGTGTCTGAGGAGACGCAGAAAATTTGCTCTAGATAGTCAGGGAAAGGAGAGACTAGGATATCGAGTGGATGAAGTCATCTTTGATAGTGACCAGGAAGTCTGTAACTGACAGTAACATGGAGGCTTGGTGAGGGCCTTGCAGACTGCAATCTGTAGCTTAGAAACCTTTTAATTCTTTCTGAAATAATTTCAGACTTTAAAAAGGTACAAAAACAACACTAAGGATTTCTGTAAGCACTCCACTCAGATTCTTACAGCGTTAATATCTGATACAACCGTATGATTATAAAAATCAGGAAACTAACATTGATACAATACAATTATGTAATCTTACAGACATTATTCAAATTGCACCGTTGTCCCACCAGTATCCTTATTTTTGGTCCAGGATCCAATCCAGGATCACACATTACATTTTTCGTCATGCCTTCTTGGTCTCCTCTAATTTGAAACACTCAATCCTTCTTGACCTTGAAATTTTGAAACATACTGTCCAGTTATTTTGTGCAGAATGTCGCTCAATTTGGGTTGTCCGATGTATGCTGATAAGTTCAAGTTCTGCATTTTTGGCAAGAATACCACAGTAGGGATGTAGCTTTCTCGGTACATTTTATCAGGAGGTACATGATGTTTATTTGTCCCATTACTGGTACCAAATTTGACAGCTTGGTTAAAGTGGTGTCTGCTAGATACTGCCAGGTTAGTTTTTCAAGGGGCGAGGAAGGAAATGTGGTGTGACAAGGGGCATACTTTGGAAGGAGGAAGGAGGACCTCTACCCAGCCTCTTGCCTCCAAGCTACCTGGCAAGTGAGGGAAAACCCCAGCATCAGTGAGGAAGGCTGCAAGGTCGTTGTCCTCAGGGGGGCACCACATTCTCACTTAAAATGATTCCTCCCAGATTTTCTGCTTGTTTTCTTGGCCACCATTTTGTTCTTTTATTGCCATTGTTGAATATTGTGTGTTAAAGACATTTTAAAAAATTCATTTCTTTAGGTATTGGAGAAGAGAGAGTCTGTGATCTTGCATTCCTCTTCTATCTTTGCCTTTTAACAGCTTTTTTTCGTTGTTGTTATGATAGATGTGGGTGAAATAAATATACAACGTAAAGTAAACAAAACTATGGCAACTCATTCTAATCAAAGATCATAAGATGTTCATTATTTTGCCAGAAGGTGGTAGCAAAGTTACAATCAGACCTTGGGTAAAAATTTTCAAACTGTCAACACTCAACAAAAAACAAACCAAACCAAATGAAAACAAACAACAAGAACAAACTGGGAAAACAATGAAATGTCACCTACTTATTTAATATTTGATTTTTATCTTATAGTCCTGTTGTAGAACTCAGTCTTATTAAAAGAGAAAAAGTTATAAAGTAAATACAATTCTTACATTGTAAGTTTGATGAAACAAATGATTATTTAAAAATTCGTCAGGAGTCAGAGGATCTTTATCAAACTAAATTTTCTTTCTTTTTTTTTGGTTGTGCCATGTGGTTTGCAGGATCTTAGTTCCTCGACCAGGGATTGAATCCAGGCCACAGCAGTGAAAGCACCGAGTCCTAACCACTGGGCTGCCCAGGAATTCCCTCAAACTAAATTTCTAGTTTGTCGGTAGTACTCTCCAGTGAATTAAGAGGTTGGATATGAAAATGAACTTAATAGTAAACCCATAAAATTCACTGCATTCGATACATTTTCACAATGGTATGCTATTTGGTGTCAGATTATAATATTGAACATGTTCCGCAACAGGAAAAGGTTGGGAAAGAAATTAAGATCTAGTAATTAAAATGTTCTCTATGGAGACTATCATAATTAATTTATGAAATATTGGAGTAGAGAATGTTGAGAAGAACCTAAACAAATATGTTGTTTTCTTGCTCCTATTTTCTGTCCAGTTCAGGCTACTTTAAGCATTCCCTTATCTCCTTTTCCACTGTTGCCCGTCTGATGAATCATTCATTCATTCAAGTCAGTCATTACTTATTCTTTATTTAAAAAAATTTTTTTAAAATTTTATTTGTTTATTTTTGGTTGCGTTGGGTCTTTGTTGCTGCGCACTGGCTTTCTCTAGTTACAGCGAGCGGGGGCTACTCTTTGTTGCCGTGTGCACGGGCTTCTCATTTCGGTGGCTTCTCTTGTTGCGGAGCACGAGCTCTAGGTGCACGGGCTTCAGTAGTTGTGGCATGTAGGCTCAGTAGTTGTGGCTCATGGACTCTAGAGCACAGGCTCAGTAGTTGTGGTGCACGGGCTTAGTTGCTCCGCGGCACGTGGGATCTTCCCGGACTAGGGATCAACCCGTGTCCCCTGCATTGGCAGGTAGATTCTTAACCACCGCGCCACCAGGGAAGTCCCACTTATTCTTTATTGAGTTTACTATATGGTAGGCAGTCTTCTAGATGCTAGAGAAGTCTCAGTGACAAAGAAAATAAGGACCCTGCTTTGATGGCGCTTTCGGTCTAGTGCAGCGCTGCCCAACAGAGTTTCCTGAGGTGCGGGTAATGTTCTCTGTGCGTCCATCACAGCAGCTGGCCACATGTGGCCACTGAACACTTGAAACGTGGCCTTTGTGTTAGACAGATAAGTTCTAGTGAGTGTATTGGACAGATAAGTTCTAGCGCAAGCTGATAAACAAATACACTGGAGAATTTTAGAAAGTGATAAGCAGTACAAACAAACTGGTTAATGGGATGGAAAGCTGGAAAGGAAGACAATGTTAGTTTCAGTGGTCAGAGAAGGACTTCATATGCACAACAACTGAGGTAAGACCTCATGGAGAAGCCAGTCATGAGATAAATGGAGAGAAAAAGTGTTGTAGTTCATGAAAAGGTGCTGGATGGAGGGATAATCTTGTACCCAATAGGAGTCACTCCCACTTCCTCCTCTCCCCTCAGCCATCGGCAACCTTTATGTTTGTTGGTTGTCTCTCCGGGTTTGCTTATCTTGGGCATTTCATATAAATGGAATCACACAAAATGTAAACTTTTGTGTCTGTTTTTTTTTTACTTGACATAAAGTTTTCGAGTTTCATTCATGTTGTAACATTTATCAGTACTTTATTCCTTTTTATTGCCAAATAATATTCCATTGTATGGATATATGCCACGTTTTGTTTATTCATTTATAAGTTGATTGACATTTGGTTTGTTTCCACTTTTTGGCTATTATGAATAATGCTGTTATGGACATTTGTGTGTAGGTTTTTGCATACATGTATTTTCAGTTCTCTTGCATTTATACGTAGGAGGGGAATTGTTGGGTCATAGAACTCAATGTTTAACATTTTGAGGAAATGCCAAACTGTTTTCCAAAGTGGCTGAACCATTTTATGTTCATGTTAGAAATGTTACGTGGATTCCAGCCTTTCCACATCCTCACCAACACTTGTCATCTGTCTTTTTGATTATAGTCATCCTAGTGTATTACTGGTTTTTAACAAAGACTAAAACAGAAAAATTTAAATCTAATATTTTCAGAGGATAAGCCTATCACCTAAAACTTTGTGTTAACTAGACTTTTAGAATTTTGTGAAACCTAGTCTCTTTTTGCTGTCAATCAACAAACAAGCTCCTGTTGAAGGCATGATTGCATTCCTCTGTGCTCTAGACATGAATGCAAGAATCAGTTGCACACAGGGTCTTTCTTTCCTTTTCTGTTTATGGTTTTTCTTCAGAGCTGACCATGTAGTCATGGGGTTAGGCAGAGAAGCATCCTTTCATCTCGGTTCTCCTCACAGCCCACATCCTCACACACTGAAGAAACCTCACCCTGTGCACATGCTCGGAAGTGTGCCATGGACTATAATTTACTTTCTGAGGATTTCCACGAAATTTCCTGACTCTAAGACTTGTGAGATGTTGAAAATTGAAGCTCTGTTGCCAGAGGCATCTGTGGAGCAGACATTGGGATGAGAAATGCCTTTTAGCTCAGTAAAGAGAAACAAGTCTAGTTGTCAAGAAAAAAAGTGGGCCAGGACTTCCCTGGTGGCTCAGTGGTTAAGAATCTGCTGGCCAATGCAGGGGACACGGGTTTGAGCCCTGGTCCAGGAAGATCCCACATGCCACGGAGCAACTTAGCCCGTGCACCACAACTACTGAGCCTGCGCTCTAGAGCGCGTGAGCCACGACTACTGAGCCCACGAGCCACAACTACTGAAGCCCGCACGCCTGGAGCCCTGCTCTGCAACAAGAGAAGCCACCACAATGAGAAGCCTGTGCACCACAACGAAGAGTAGCCCCCACTCCCCACAACTAGAGAAAGGCCCTGCGCAGCAACAAAGACCCAATGCAGCCAACGATAAATAAATAAATTAAATAAACTTAAAAAAAAAAAGTGGGCCAAAGTTTTAGAACAATCTATCTCAAAGGATTACTTTTTAAGATGTACTTTTCTAGCTCCAATGTTCTCTAATTTATGTAAGGCACTTACAGGCCAACCAGCCAAAGCTCTCACCCAACCCAGGGATCCCTTCTCTTACCTGCCTGTCAGATCTGTGTTGCTCTGGAACGTTTGATACAACGGGAGGCCGCTGTGACTTCATGACACAATTCTGTCTTTGGAAGTGGATGCGTCTAAGTAACTCTCTGTATATCAAGCTGAAGTTTCTTGCTCGATGGGGTCACCTAGTTTTATGCTTTGAGATCTAAAAAGGAAGAATCTATGCTTCTTTTGACATGAGGAAACCCATCAACACCCAGGTAAAATCCACCCGGGGGTCCCCAGAGTTTGCGCGGAGGGAGTCTCCACAGGATACTGGCTCCATTGCCCGTGCCTTTCTCCCTAGGGACCCCCTTACTAATTACAGCATCACTACCTCTTTGGCCATATGGGAGGTTGTGTCCTCCACTTATTGGAGGGGGGCTGTGTCCACCCCAGCACTTCAGTGCTCCTGTCCATGGCCCTATTTCCCCGCAGTACAGCCAAGACCAAGAACAGGTCCCTCCCACCATTCACAGGTTTTTCGTAAACACAATGATTTTCAGCAGCGTCTTGTGTTTGCTCCCAGGAGGCCGAGGAAAGAGGGCATGCTCAAAGATTGTATCCCAAGCCCAGTTTGCTTCCAAATTCCATCCTGCTCCCACCCCCTCACAGCTTTTGGCCGAGGCCCAGTGGGAGCCAGCCATCCAAAGGCAAAGGCCGTCAGGTTGACCCAGACCATGGGTTCCCCTCAGGCCGGCAGGCAGGTGCTCTAAGTAGCTGGGTTCGAGAAGACACGGTGGGAAGCATGGAGGCCAACAGCAGGTCTGTGGCCGGGTCCTCACCAGCCTTCCCGCCACCCACCCTTCTCGGTCACATCCCAGTTGCTGTTTCCTTCTCTTGATTTGTCAAGGACAAGGTGAAATCTAAAACCCCATCACGGCCTAGTTGCTGGTTCCAAAAGGAAAAGAATGAAAAGCTGAAGAAGAGAAGTGAGTAAAGGAAATATTTATGTATTTTCTTCTTACACATGTCTCTCTGGGGAGTGAAAGATCCAGAAGGGGCAGCGTGTTAGGTGCTGTCAGTAGAGGTTTAAATTCGGGCCTGCCTTGGGCGGGAGCAGACTCAAAAGGTTTCTTCTAGCCTGAAAATTCTGTCATTCTATTTCCACTGGACAAAATTCCACAGATGCCTTTGGCAACAGAGCTTCAATTTCCAATGTCTCACAAGTCTTAGAGTCAGGAAATTTTGTGGAAATCCTCAGAAAATCAGTTACGGTCCATGGCACCCTTCCAAGCATATGTGCACAGGGTGAGGTTTCTTCAGTGTGCGGAGATGAGAACCCAGGAGAACCAGGGAGAGGCTGTGAGAGAACCAAGAATGAAAGGATGCTTCTCTGCATCTAGGAGCTCATTAAATGTGAATTCTTTTTTTTTTTTGCGGTACGCGGGCCTCTCACTGTTGTGGCCTCTCCCGTTGCAGAGCACAGGCTCCAGATGCGCAGGCTCAGCGGCCATGGCTCACGGGCCCAGCCGCTCTGCGGCATGTGGGATCTTCCTGGACTGGGGCACGAACCCGTGTCCCCTGCATCGGCAGGCGGACTCTCAACCACTGTGCCACCAGGGAAGCCCTAAATGTGAATTCTTAGCCCAGCGGTTGGAATGCTGTAAAGGAAGGAGGAAAATAAGACTCTGAAAATATGAAAAATAAAAACTTGGGGAACTGCACATGCTTTGCTTCAGAGTTACAGGCCTCTCTGAAGTCTATAAAGGGAGACTTATCTCCAGGAACTGAGGCCACGGTACTAGGGCCCCGTGGTGGTTGGAGAAGCCACGTGTGGACCTCAGCACACTGTGTGGACCAAGCCTGTCTTGCACACTAGCATGTTGAACGCCTTACAGAACTCATCCGAAGAGCTTCAGTCGTGTTTGCTTTCAGAAATGGCTCCATGTTTCACAACAGGACGACTTTGTTCGCCTGTCCAGTGTTGTCTCCTTATACTGTCCTCACCGTGACATCAACATAGAATTTGGAGTCAGGAGCCCTGGATTTCTGTCTTAGGTCTGCCACCCGTGAGCAGTGGGGCCTTTATCAAGCTGCTTAACTTCTCAGAACCTCAGTGTTCTCATCTGCGGAAAGGGGATGATATTACTAATAGCACCGTGGAAGTGAAATGAATGCTTTGTCATATATGAGCATGTACAGTAAACACTGTACAAGGGATTATTCTTGCTTTTCTCCTTCTAGGATCTTAGGACGACATAGTAAGGCAAGTGGCTGATCCAACCTGCTCATTGTGTGGTGCAACCAGCTGTATTCCCTCATGCACCAGTGTGCACGGGCTTGTCCTCCACCTTGGATGTCGGTTGGATTTTGTGTTATAACCATCCAGCAGGGTTTGAGAGGAGAGGTTTGGGTCATGTTTAGAAGCAGAGGGGGAAGTGGAGAACGAGCTTCTGTTGCAAGCATTTGGACAGAAGCACAAGCACTGCCAGCTCTAGGAAATCATAGCAGCCAGTCCAGACGGAGTCATAACGCAGCTCTTCCTTTGCTCTCCTCACCTCTCTAAGCAGCCCTCTACGCCTTGGGGGCCGTCCGCTCCACTGCCATTGCTCCTTGAGGGTCTCTGCCTTCACTGGCATCCTAAGGAGGCGCTGGGCTCTCTCAGGAAAGGCCTTAAGATCAACCCATCCTCCATTCGTAGAAAACCTTTCTTTCAAGGGTTTACTTTGTTTTCCAAGCTGGTCCGTAGAATATGTATTAGCACAGTTCAGCCCGGCAAGTGAGGAGGGGCAAATATCTATGCCTCCCAGTTCCCTTCTGTGCTTCCGTTGGTCGGAGGATTTGAAGGCAAGAGGCAAGAGGTAGAGAGGGAAGGCTCTGAAGATTGGTCACTTTTGTCTCCTCTTAAATTTCCACACTTACATGACATCCTAGTGACTTTCTGTGCACTGACGATCGGGAGTAGAAGAGAGAGGACAACAGCCTGGGGACTGAATCGTTGGGTCTGATCAGCTTCTGTGCTCAGAGGCGGTGATGTCCTTGTGCTAGAGATGCGCTAACGAACGAGCGCCTGCAATGAAGATGCCTGCTCTGATCCCAAGGGAAATAATAATAGACCAGCACTTGCATGTGGGTAACGAAATCTTTCAATCTTATAACCTCTCTTGGTCTAGACCTGCACTGTCCAATATGCTATTATGTTAAACAATTACGAAAAATTAAATAAAAATTAAAGTTTGTTTGTGGCCACATTAGCCACATTTCAAGTGCTCAGTGAGGCTAGTGGCCGTTGTCCTGGACCACACAGGTTAGACTGGCCACCTGCGAACATGGGAAGGCGTTATCGTTCTCACCTGGTCCGCTAACCAACATTGGATGTGGATAAGAGGCCACAGACTCAAAGGCTTTTGGGAGCCAGACAGGGAAGGAAAAGGAGTGGGGGGGCCGGCTGTCCTAGGGGAGCGGTGGGGACGGGCAAACTGAAGAGTGGACGCGTGGTCCAGAAAGCGGCTGCTGCTTGACTTTGGCCAGAAGTTGCTATTTGAAAATGGAGACCCAGGGGCGCCAGATCTTTCCTTTTTTTTGGACATTGATAATGACTTTTTAAAGATTCGATGTTAGATGAGCCCACAATCCCCCAGATTTCAAATTCTGCAGATGGACCAAACACCTGAAACAAACAACTTTCGTGGAATCACCTTCTGTGTGGAGAGAGGAGATTGTAGGAATGTTGTCTCTAAGAGTCCAGAACTTGGGCGTGAGCTTCTAGAAATGGGCAGACTAAATAAAGGAGATCGTGGCAGGAGAAAAAAATCCCAAACCCTCAGAACAAAAACACAAGCTGCTCTTTTTTTCTTTTTAAGGATCAAAAGTCAGAGAAATTTCCAGTGTTTGCACTGGCTGATGGAGAACAATGGGGATCGGCCTCCAAACATCAAGGAGCCCGAATTATCATTATTTATTTATTTTATTTTTGGCTGCGTTGGGCCTTTGTTGCTGGACGCGGGCTTTCTCTAGTTGTGGTGAGTGGGGGCTACTCTTTGCTGTGGTGCACAGGCTTCTCATTGCAGTGGCTTCTCTTGTTGCGGAGCACGGGCTCTAGGTGCGCAGGCTCAGTAGTTGTGGCTCACGGGCTCTAGAGCACAGGGTCAGTAGTTGTGGCTCATGGGCTCTAGGTGCGCAGGTTCAGTAGTTGTGGCGCATGGGCTTAGTTGCTCTGCAGCCTGTGGGATCCTCCCGGACCAGGGCTCGAACCCGTGTCCCCTGTATTGGCAGGCAGATTCTCCACTACTGCGCCACCAGGGAAGTCCAGGAGCCTGAATTAGAGGTGACGACTTTCCCCACTGACCATAACTTTTATGTGTCAACAGTTTCCATACCCCAGTGTAGACAGTTTTAGTTGCCTGCCACACCCTGCAAATCTTCATTGTACGGACTTCAAAATCATAGTACAGGAAAACAACTCAAAATAACAATACAGACATTTCAACAAAAGGAGTGGATGAGGGGGAACAATTTAGTTGGTTATAGAGACATCACTTAACTAATGATCATCGTGCTGTTATGTGATGAAAGTTATTGCATTTCCAATTCAGCCCGTTGTTCTCACTTATAAGGGTTAGAGACAGCCTTCAAATTATCAAAAGTAAAGAGCATCATACAGAAAGTATCTGTTTTACGAATTCAACACTGCAGAGAAAAAAAGCTGTATGTTAAAGTTCCAGTCTCTTTAACCATCTGTATTACTAGACTGTGTTTACTATGTGTTTCTGGTTCAGAAAATTTAAGAAAAAAATGGTTTATTTGCATTTCAAATTCCTGGGTTATGTCTTAGTTATGACTCAGATGTTCTGCTGATTGTCTTAAGACTGCTGTTTTATAATGTTTTTCTGACACCGTGCCAGGAATGTTGCAAAAACCAACCAACCAACCAAAAAAAAAAAAAAAAAAAACCAGATTGAGAAACCCGAGGCAAACTGAGGCAAACGAGCAACCTCCTCCGAATGTGAAAAGAACGAGCAGTTTTCACCAAATATTTCAAATGGCTGGGTGTTGTTTTGTTAAATGTCAACGTGTAAGCCAACATTTATCGAGCCACAATTGCATACCCTCTATTAAGGGCCCTGGGGATGGGACATAGGGATAAATTCAACACTCTCATTCCTGCCCTTAGCAACTTCAAGATTCAGAAATGCACTCATAATATTTTCTTCTGAAGTTCAGTTGAAGTTGACGAATAATGACTGAGGGTCTAGCGTGTTCCAGGCAACATGCTAAGCATTTGAAAGTCCCTACAGGATGCAGACAGGAATACGTAGCTTGCTGAGTAATACTGTAAAAAGCCACCACGGTGTTTACAGGTACAAGAATTGATGGTCTCTCAAAATGTGGATGTTTTCTGGAAAAGGAAATGCTGTTAAAGCACAAAGATGCTATCGTCTTTTGATCATGGAGTGCCTTTTCCCCTGGGAGCCTTGGAGCATGTACTGCACTTTGTTCAAACCAGTAGCAAGTTTGATAGTTGCCTCTTTTCCAGGTCCTTGGAGAACTTACATTATCCTGTGAAGATGTCAAGTTTTCACAGGCACCTCAGCAAAAGGCAAGGCTTGTTCCAGGAGCTAGGGACCTTGCCTTCTGAATTAGTCTGCTTGGGCTGCCACGGCAAAATACCACAGGCCAGGTGGCTTAAACAACAGAAGTTTATTTTTCTTTACAGTTCTGGATGCTAGAAGTCTGAGACTGAGGTGCCATTGGGCTTGGTTTCTGGTGAGTCTGCTCTTCCTGGCTTGTAGAAGTTGCCCTCTAGCTGTCCCCTCACATGGCCTCTTCCCTGTGGGCCCGTGGGAGAGAGATCTCTGGTGTCTTTCCTTTTCGTAGAAAGACACCAGTCCTATAGGATTAGGGCCCCACCCTTATGACTTCATTTGACTTTAATCACTTCTTAAAGGCTCTATCTCCATATACAATCATAGCGGGGGTTAGGGTTCCAACATATGAGTTTGGGGTTCAGTTCAGTCTATAACAACTTCTTTCATTTTCCATATCAGATCGTTTCACCTAGGAAATGGTGTCTGTACGTAATTGTCCCCCACCCCCAATTTTGTTAAAAAAAAAACAAACCAAACCCAATAACCAGATCATTCAAGGTGAACCCTGGAGAAGAGGAACAGCTGGATCTTATAGCTCTGTTGTTTGTCCCCACGTTCAACTGTCCTGGGGGGATCTCTCATAGGCAGCCCCAGCACCACCAGCGCCCCCATGGGGGTAGGGGTGAAGGTGGGGAGTATCATTTCCCCTTTGACAAAACTGGCCTCAACAGGGAAGCATGACCCTTCCACTCATGCTCGATAGCACAGCCGAGGTCATGTCACTGGAGAGAGGCTTTCCTAAGAGCTAGGACATGACAAAAGGCAGAGGATCACTGATTGCAACAGGAAGCACCATAGTCCTTTGGCCAAGTTGTCCCTGTTTATGGTCCACTGGAGTGAGCTGCCTTGTTCCCTGATTCTCAGGGTATGAGAGATAACTAAAGCTTCCAAATTCTATCCCACAAGAGAATTCTAAGCTCCATTTTTTCTATTTCCCATTGCCCCGCCAGCTGGCTCTCCCAGCAGTGACCACCCCTCTGCAGAGGAAGTCATGATGCGGAAATCCCCTGCCAGGAGGCCCCTCAACATTTTGGAAGAGGATGGCCCTTTGCCGGGAGTCGTCACCCCTTTGTCTCGTGGATGTGGCTCCATGGTGTCTCAGCTGTACCTCCCCAGTGCTCTGGACCAAACACCATGATGTGCCAGGCACCCTTTATGGACTACATTGCTCAAGTGTCATCTTTCTCTCTGGGTTCTAGATAGTCACCACTTTACTCCATCTAAGTCACTCTTGCATCATCCTTCCTTCCAAATGACAGACATCCACGTGCACAATACAGATCTTGCTTAGAGAGTTTAGTTTTCATAATTACTAAACAACCTCAGATAACATGAAAATCCACCCTGAAATCCCTATAGGCTCCCCCAGAGTTGCATGGCAATCATGAAAGGACTAAAAACATATATCTATACCTAGACATTATGTGAGTCTAATCTTTGTGACAACATTCAAAAAAAATACTGATTTTTATACATGCATTTTAACTACCAAATGAAAATTGAAAGAAAAAATTTCCTCTTGTAAAGGAGAGTTTTAACAGCAAACCACCAAGGTTTCATTTATTTTCCTGAATCAGTTGAAGCTATAATTCTCAGCCTTCTGATGTCACTCTTCAAAGCTGGTCCCCGGTCTGAGATCTGGGAGATGACGCCAATTCCTGATTCAACTCCTGACTCTCGTGCACAGGAGTCTTCTTTGAGCATTTTCTTGAAGAACTTAAACTAATTTACTTTCTTAAAGAGAAAATTACAGAAATTTAGAGCACTGTGTTGTGGTCTTAGTTGAGACAAATGTCCAAAAGGAGTTTTTTGGTGGTGGTGGTTGTTTGTTTTTATTTTTATTTTTAAACAGACAATGATAGAAAAGGCCAGGAAGACAGACTCAGTTTTTCTTCGAAAATGTTTAATTTCCAGGTTTCCGGTTTTGAGTATTTGGGCCTGGCGATAGCTATGAGCGAAACCTTTTCAATGCGCTAATGTCCTTGAATTAAAACAAGCCTCTCAATCATTCATTCTTACAGTAAGCATTTATCAAGGGCCACCTGTATGGGTAGCAGTGTACCAGGTGGGTCCTGAGGGATGCAGAGTGGGAAGGGGTGCCCTCCTAGCCTTCAAAGGGTGAACTGTCAGGACCTACGGTGGGGTGAACAGTGCCCTGAAGGAGCCCACTTCAGTAGTGTGGCCAGTTTCGTGGCCTTGGTGGGGAGAAGGGTGGCTACCAGGTTTAGAGCAGTTTGGAATGACGTGGGGTTGTGTCCCTTAGGACCTGAGCTGCTGGCTGATCCACAGCACTATGAAGCAGGATGTGAGGTTGTGACTAAGCAGGGCCCTATGGGGGCTTCCTGGAACAGACACCCACCCTCCATGTCCTCCACATGCCTCTTGTCTGTAGGAAAACTTTAGCCTCCTAGGCCTTCCCTGAGTTTCAAAGAGTAAATTTAATCAAAGAAGTGAGAAAAAGCAGAAGGAAAGGAAAACAGTCAAGCAAGACAAAATAATAATAATTTAGCCATTAAGCAAAGTCAAGGACATTTAGTTCCTTCTCAATGACTATAGATAATATTCTGAGCCACATTCTTTGAGCTGTTTTGCAGAGACTGAAGCCCTCACCAGGTGGGAGAAGTTAACTGTCTGCTGCCTACAAGCATGTAGACCCTAGACCAGTTGGAACCAGAAGGTTGAACACGTTGACTCCCGATTACCTCACCACCAACCAATCAGAAGAATGTCCACGAGCTGATCACACACCCCACAACCCCCTCCCTCACCCTGTCTTGATAACCTTTCCTTGAAAGCCTTCTAGGAGTTCAGGCCTTTTAAGCACTAGCTACCTGGACTCCTTGCTTGGTGCCCTGCAATGTATGCTGCACTTTCCTTCACCACCACCTGGTGTCAGTAGATTGGTTTTACTGTGAGTGTGGGCAAGTGACCCAAGTTTGGTTCGGTAACAAGTGGGAGACTGCAGCTTCGTGGCTCTCCAGGTTCAGCAGGGGATTTCAGAAAGAAAGTTATTTAGATGACTCAATAAAGAGAAGAGACAGGAACCCAAACCTCTTAACCAAACATGACTTACTCGCAGGAGGATGGGGCAGGGAGAGAAGAAGTTGGGGAGAAAAGCGTGCATCTGTACATCAGTGCAAAGGCAGAAGAGTCTAAAAGGCAAATGGAATTGACTGGATAGGGAAAACCTCAAAGTAAACACCACCAGAGAGAGCTGATGAACACAGAAATGTTCTGGTACAGGGCCTAGCAGGGCCAGCATCTCTCCTGGAAAACACTCCAAGGCCTTTGTGATACTATGAAATGAATTTTTATTGTCTATATCACTCTATAATATTTTAAAATCTCTGCGATCTTGCTTCTGCTGTTAGTCTCTCTCTCAACCACCCATGGGAATTTCCCCCGTCATTTACATTCCTCTGAGTCTTCAAAGCTGAGCTCATTCAGTTTTGTCTGGGAGGTGGCTGTGTCTAACTCGGTCAGCAGATGTCACTGTCGAGTAGTTACAGAGTCCTCCCCACCAAATCTTAGGCCAGAAGCTTCAGGTTCCCTTGGATGGATTTACTTGGTTGGCTCTGTAAGGTCTAAAACCTGACAGTGGTGTGGCCACCTCTTCATTTCAGATATGACGTTCGGGATGTGATTTGCCCTGGGGTCTGCAATCCCTGGCTTTCACCGGCTGCCAGCTGCAGCACATTGCCTCATGCCCCAAGAAGCCACAGTTGCCCTTCAAGGCTGATTCAATGGCATCTAATAGTATCTAACCCTGGCCCATTGCCCTCTGGACTTAGATCTTGAAGTTGTGGCCAAAATCTTAGCTCCGAAGATGGAGATGGGATCAGGTACCACAAGGTCCTGAGTGCAGGAGCCAGTCTGAGTGTGTCCTGTCACTTGATCGCAGACAGGCACTCTTCATCAGCTCCTCAGGACTCCAGGCGCCAGGAAGTAAGTTGAGGTCAGGGAGTTTGTTTTATCTACTGATTTGGAAAAATATTTAGCCTCCCTGGAACAGGGATGTGCATTCCGTGTGCCTGAAGCCATGAAATTTGGCAAGTCCCATATCAGATGCCTAAAACTGTTATACAACTCAGTCTAATTTAGATTGTAAGGCTTCCAGAGGGAACCAGGTCTCTCCCTTGGTCCAAAAGTCCCCTCTGGCAATTCTTAGGGCCCAACACTATCAAATCATAACAATAAAAATGATAATGATAATAATATTCATTGCCCAGATTTGACCTACAGTTCAAGACACACAGTTTTGGGTAATCAGAAGTTGATCTGGTCCAGAGGGAAATGTGAGTACTTGTGCAATAATTTGGCCATCCTACAAATGAAGACAAAGGTACTGACAGTGTCAGTTGTAGTGAAAACAACTCCCAAGCTAGTGCTTCTTCCACAGTTTGCTCTGGCAACCAAAAATGAAAAGCCATCTTTCTCGTAACTTTTCAAAGGAGAGGTAGTTGCATATCTCATATAATTTTTATTCAGAATTGTCTTAAAAAGATTTAATCCTACTTAGTTTTGCATGGTATGTACGGATCTGCAAGAGCAAGCACTAAAAAAACAAAACAACAAAAAAACAAACTTTGTTCTCTAGGAAAGTAATACTTAAAATGGAAACGCAAACTCAAAACCAGAATGTCTAACACTTACCTTCCAAATTGGGATTGACATGTGTACACTGATGCGTATAAAATTGATGACTAATAAGAACCTGCAGTATAAACAAAGAAACAAACAAAACAACTAATACTAAACTTTCTTTGGGTTATTTGTATGGAAATATGTTAATATAAATGTTTCAGACATTACATGAAATTTCTAAAAATCTTATATGTTCTGGTATAATGTTATAAGTCATAATTCTAGTTATTACTTTAAAATGTATATCTCAGAAATAACTAATTTTCCTTGTCAATTGCAAAATAATAATAATAACTTTGTTCTCTAGGAAAGTAACACTTAAAATGGAAACGCAAACTCAAAACCAGAATGTCTAACACTTACCTTCCAAATGATTTAATGGTACTTGTGTGTGTATATGTGCACGGAACCGTAGAAAGAACGTACGTTTTAGATTTAAGTAAATCTGGGTTCAACTGGTCACTCAGCAGATTCTTCAGGTTTCTCATCTTTATGTTCTGTTCCTTATACCAAGGTGTATCCTGCTAATTTTGTAGAATAGGAAAAAAAGATCACAGGAAAGAAAAAGGAACAAAAGTTAATTAAGTTTGGAAGGTGCTGGGTTAAATAAAGTTCAACTTTTAAAAAAAAATTAATTAATTAATTAATTTTATTTTTATTTTTTTGCCTGTGTTGGGTCTTCGTTGCTGTTCACGGGCTTTCTCTAGTTGTGGCGACTGGGGGCTACTGTTCGTTGCGGTGTGCAGGCTTCTCATTGCGGTGGCTTCTCTTGTCGTGGAGCATGGGCTCTAGGCGCATGGGCTCAGTAGTTGTGGCTCATGGGCTCTAGAGCACAGGCTCAATAGTTGTGGCGCACGGGCTTAGTTTCTCTGCGGCATGTGGGGTCTTCCCAGACCAGGGCTCGAACCCGTGTTCCCTGCATTGGCAGGCGGATTCTTAACCACTGCGCTGCCAGGGAGGTCCCTCAACTGACTTTTTAATTATAGGGTCACTCAGAGCCTTTAATATATTAAAATAGAATGAGACTATCAAAGAGGGGGAGCAATAGATAAATTAAAGCACAATGAATACCCAAGAGTTGCCCAAACTTATCTATGGAAACTTTTTCTCCTAGAGCATCTCATGGAATTCAGGAATTCAGGGGAATAAAGACAATATTCCTCAGGACTCTTCAGGCTTCAAATAATAGAGACCAAACATCAACTTAGAAACCATTTGCTCGGGGAACCAAATCAATGGTAGGACGTGGGTGGAGGTAGCCTCGTGGCCAACTGGAGAAGCTTCTAATAGTTAATGTTTATTGTGGGGTGACCATGTGCCAGACACCATTCAGCATGCTTCATGTGCATTAATTTGCTCAACCTCACAACAGCCCTGTGAGTTAAGGACTATTATTATCTTCTTTTTACAAAAGTAGAAACTCAGGTTCGGAGAGGTTGTTTCCTAGGGTTGCCTAGGCAGTCTGTCTCTAAGCCCACACTTGGAACCACTATTCATTGTGTGTCTCCAGGGACTTAAATGCTGTTAAAGTTTATTCTCTCTGTGTGACTCTTGTGTCCTTGAGTCTATTTCATTCTCTTCAGCTCTCCCCATAAGATTAGAGACCCGACTCCCACCTCTGAGCTTCCCCCCTCACCTCATTTCTAAGAAAGGGCTCTTCCCCCTTAATGTTCTATTAAAAACCTTCTGCAGAAGAGCTGCGATTAGCCCCTGACTTGAGGTCAGGTGCCTGATCTTGGTGGGCAGGTGGGTGGGGTATTCTATTAGCTCAGCTCATGTGCTGCTACTGTGGCCAGGAGAGTGGGGAACCACAATTAGCCACGTCCGCTCTATCAACATGGGCTTTACAGGGTGATGGGAGCAGCTCTGAAAGGTGAAGGTGTGTTTTCCAGAAGAGACCTGGGGCACTGACATTCTGAGCTCTGACACACCCAGGAACTTTTGGGATCACAGGGGAGATGTATGTAGGGCTGCCCACATAGCTCCAGGCACTGGAGTAGGTTGTCAGTTTATCGTGGCTACTCTTCTATGCAGGTTGCAGAAGAGAAATATTCTCCTTTGAGCGATGATGCTAAACTAAACAGGTGGAAGAACTAGCTGTGAAGTGTTCTTCATATGAAGCCATGGTGTTATAACAAGACGTGTTTGTCAGGTCAAGGTCTAGGTCTCAGAGGTCAGGCCAAGCTGGAGGACAAACAAAACCAGGTTAGAAGTCCAGGGAATGGGACAGTGAGATCCAAATTTGTCATAAAACACAACCATGCTCAGAGGAGACAGGCCAGGAGTCAGCTTCCAGAGGTCCCACCTCAGTGAGAGCCACAGGCAGCCCAAAGTGAGGTCTGGATGTGCCCACTTGGGCTGGAGCGTAGGATGCCAGGTGGGTGGAGGTCAGGGAGCAGTCCCCAGATGCAGAACAGGGAGACAGAGAACAAGGCTATAGATTCCAAAGTCTGGGACTCACTGGAGAGCCAAGGGATGCCAGAAAGAATTTCCTCCGATGCCTTGAAGGGAAAGTCGAAACAGACAACGCATTGATTTGTTTCATCCAACTATACCCACTAATTCTACAGGTCTCCATGGACTACTTGTAGGAATGGGCGGTCAGATCCCAGATGGTGATCCACATGGGGCCCTTGGTGCAGTGGCTTGGGTTCTGGTGGGCAGTCTCCAGGTCAGTCTCTGCAGCAGCCACTCTGTTCTCTGGATGCGTAAGGAGTGGGGTGCCTCTTCTTTGCGATCCTCATCCAACTTTGTCATTGTTTCATACCGCTCCTGCGATCAATTACCATGAACTCAGAGACTTAAAACAACATGAACTTACTATCTCACAGTTCTGGAGGTCAGAAGTGAAAACGGGCTAAAACCACTGAGCTGAAATCAAGGTGTCTGTGTTCCTTCTGGAGGCTGTAGGGGAAGGTCCCTTTCCTTGCCCTTTTCAGCTTCCAGAGGCTGCCCGCGTTCCTTGGTTCGTGGCCCCTTCTGCCATCTTCGAAGACAGCAGCCTAGCATCTTCCAGTGTCACTCTAACTCGGATCTTCCTGCCTCCCTCTTATTACGACCTTTGTGATTACCTTGGACCCCAAATCTTGCAGATAATCCAGGATAATCACCTCTTCTCAAGGTCCCTCACTTAATCATACCTGCGAAGTCCCTTCTGCCATGTGAGAAAACATATGCACAGGGTTTGAGGATTAGATATGGACGTCTTTGGTGGGGGGAATTAATTCGCCTACCACAGCTGTCATGTTCACCTTTAAACCTCCAGACAGCTTTGGCTGTTTGTCATGTGCCTATGTCATTGCCACAGTGCTTCCATTGGTCTGTTGCAGATTTTAGAAGCACCTGCCCGGGTGCCTGCAGGATGAGAGCTGCACGCCCTGGATGTATGAGGTCTCCTTGTGGAGGAGGATAGGGCTGGAAGGGCCATGCTGTTCCCTTAGTGAGGTGGGCTTCTGTAACAGCCATTGCATACAGGAGAGGCCCAGGTTACCCAGAGCCTTCCGGGACCATTATGTTCTCCTCCACGAAGGGAAGAATTTCTCAGCAACCTCTGGTTGCTAGCTATGGTTATATATATATTGCCATACTTAAGCAACCTTTATGGAAAAGCAAATGGGATGGATAGATCTCTCTGGAAAAACTCTGTTGCCTGTGTTCCAGGAAAAATGCATGAGAATATTCACCAAAATCTTGTTTGTAATGGTGAAAAACTGCAAACAACTAAAATTTCCTTCAGTAGCAGAATGGATAAACTATTGCTATACCTTACAGCAATCAGCATGAATGACTTAGAAGTATGCATAATGATATGGAAAAATATTAAAAACATAAGGTTAAGTGAAAAAAACCCCAAGTTATAGAATTATATTGTTTATGTACATAGGAGGTAAAAGTGTAAAAGTATGCTTGGCATGGAAACATTCCAGCTTCAGAATAGTGGCTTCCTCTGGATGGGAGGGAGGAAATGGCCTTGGATAAAGCCACATAGAGAACAGCGGCCGCATAGGTAAGTTTCACTTCTTTAACAAAAAAACTGAAGTGAATATGGCAAAATGGAAATATTTGTTATAGCCACGTGGTAGGGAGACTCTCTATACTCTTCTGTATGTTTTGAAATACTTAATAATAGAGCAATAATTAATTTAAAAATCTAAGCATAAGACACAATGTAGTTATTTGGGTTATTTTTATTTATTTATTTATTTTACATCTTTATTGGAGTATAATTGCTTTACAAGGGTGTGTTAGTTTCTGCTTTATAACAAAGTGAATCAGTTATACATATACATATGTTCCCATATCTCTTCCCTCTTGCGTCTCCCTCCCTCCCACCCTCCCTATCCCACCCCTCTCGGTGGTCACAAAACACCGAGCTGATCTCCCTGTGCTATGCGGCTGCTTCCCACTAGCTATCTACTTTACATTTGGTAGTGTATATATGTCCATGCCACTCTCTCGCTTTATTTTTATTGTTTATTTATTTTTATTTGTTTATTTATTTTTTGCGGTACACGGGCCTCTCACTGTTGTGGCCTCTCCCGTTGCGGAGCACAGGCTCTGGACGCGCAGGCTCAGCGGCCATAGGCTCACCGGCCCAGCCACTCTGCGGCATGTGGGATCTTCCCGGACCGGGGCACGAACCCATGTCCCCTGCATTGGCAGGCAGACTCTCAACCACTGCGCCACCAGGGAAGCCCTCTCGCTTTATTTCTAAAAACAACATTTTTTTTCTATAATAAAACGTTAAAAAGAAATTTGAACTAGTTTCATTATGGAGTCAAACTACATACCGAACCAATGAATGATTTATAGTTTTTCAACACTGTATCCGACTTAAAAATTGATTTGACTCAAATTTCAACTCTTCAATTATTATATAATTAGTAATTTGCCTACTTGTCTTTCTAAACAGCATGGTCAGTGAGAATGTATTCTCTTGTTTTCCTTTTATACAAAATTCCACGTGAAAAGGGGATAAAGGTGTTTTTTTTTTTATCAACAGTAATTCTTACTGAAAACCTCTCTAGTATGGTCATTCCAGCAAGGGCTTGCTTTAGCAGGGTAAATCAATGTTCCAGAATTTCCTCCCCAGGGACTTATGCAGCAGATGTTAATTTTTTCCATGGAATTAGATGCAGACATATGTTAGGTAAAATTTTTATATTGAATACAGAATTTCTTCACTATGATAATATTGAATATGACTTTATCCAAATGATAATATGAAAATCCAGCTTCACCAGTTCTACATTTCTGCCTCATACAAAATGTTACCGGCAAGTGTAAAAGCAACTGCCCGTTCTTCTCCAGTCACCTGGTACTTTGTACAGTCTTTACTCTGCGAGTATCATGTTGTCCTATTTCCCCAGTCTTCCCAAATTACAAGGGTGAGGTTCCTGACACTCTGCAGGGAAGGAGAATTTATAGTTGAAAAACAAGATTTTAAGAGCTGAGAGAGTGTAGTCAGAAATGAACATGTAACAGTTCTTACACAATTTTTTGTTGTTCACTAAAGCAGTAAAGATAATACATTCAGGGCTGCTGCCAGGTCATACAGCTACTCTGTGCAAAATTTAAAATGCACTCTTTCTCTGGGTGGACACAGCCACAACTGGCCACATGCCCTTGTGCAGTACACAACCTGCCCAACCACACATGGCAGCTCTGATTATCCATAGTGTTTTATACATCCTAAAATCGTGGATATGTTACAAACAATTTAAATGTGCAACCCCTTGCTTGGCAGAAATTTTTTAGGGTCTCTTTCCTCTGAACTTGCAACAATATGCATGCAAATGTGTTTGCTTTGCTGAGATGGCATGTGCAGTAAGAGGCATTTTTGTTCCTCTGCATCTGCATGTCCATTCAGATGGTCTTTGAGTCAGGACTGTTGAGTCATTTCTCCCACTCACCCATTGTTCCAACATGATGGCCCCAATAGAGCCTGGGGAGGGGTGGTGGGAGCAGGCATGTGTTCAGGGCAGTGATCCATGTGGGGCTCCAGCAGCATGAGAACAGAGTAGTACAATGGTAACTTGGTTCTGCACACAGACGGCACCCTTGAGTAGAAACAAAATAACCTGTGCGCCAAGCTATATCTCCTAAATATTTTTGCAATGCCCACATGAAGGCTCCTCCCGTCAGCTGAAAGTCAGCAGTCCCAGGAGACTGGAATTCTGAAACTCAGGAAAGCATCGCACTGGGAGCTTCTTGTGGCTGGAATACGTGACGGATTTCTTTTATTATTTAATATGCCTCCCTATAATTGGCTGGGATTAGAAAATTCCAAAAGGAAAGAAAAGCTGGAAATGTCCTGTTGAATTTTTTCAGACCATTGTCTCTGTTTCAATCAGAATTGAATTAGTGTTTCTATATGCACTTTAAGAAATATATATGTGTATACATAATACACACACACACACACACACACACACACACACACACACATATATATACATAATTTTGGACCATCACACAGAAAAGTTGCAAGTACAACACAGAGAACTTCTTTACCTCTGAAACTTCTCTTTTCCCCTTTGTAATTAATAAGTATTTTGTGGGGAGAGAATCTGAAACTATGTAAATATGTTCTACCTGTAAACTTACAATTCATTGGTTGTTTTATCAATATGAATATGGGTACATGTGTTTGGGTAATGATCTATGACTACCATAATTTATCTTGATATATTATCCCTGTTTTGCCCCCATTCAAGCTGGCTTTTGTGTCCTTTTGGCATGTCCCCTCATTCTTTGAGCACCTCTTACTTTTCTGGCATAAGATGCTCCAGGCTTACCTTATACTTTCCCCGCCCCAGCCTAGAGTCACCATTTCCTCAAAGAGTCCTGGTTCCTTTTAGTGGAGAATGGTGTTTAGGATTCAAGAACTGGGGACTTAGGTGTGCTCATTGCTATTGGGGTGTTGTTGCTCCCAGGCCCTTTTAGTGGATAGATTTTCTGCCTGTCTGTATGTCTCTCTCTCAATTGATGTATGTATATAAACACATACTTCCATCTAAGTTTATTGAAAACCATGACGTCACACCAATATCACCAATTCCAATCCATCACCATTGAGTTCATTCATCCCTCTCCATATTTACACCTCTCTTCTACATGAGAACCCTGGCTCCTTTATCTTTATTTACTCCTTTGATCAACCCTCCTGTATATTGTCAATCTACCATCTCTGCTGCTATCCCTTCCCCTGCCCAGAGGCCCTCCTTACTGGTGCTGACATCCCTTGCTGGGCTGCCTTTCCACAAAGACATCCTTCTCACCCTTGCCCCTATGCTCCACCTGGCACCTCCTCAGCGGGGACACCCTGTGCAAGAGCTCTGATTCCCCCCTGACTGTCCCCGTGTGTGGGTACCGTGTTCTCCTTGCTGAGCTCTGATACCTGCTCTGGGTCATCACGGCTCTTTCCTCTTCTGGTGCAAAGCCGCCTTGTCCTGCCTCACCTGAAAGCCTTAGAACTGCATTGTTTGAGAAGGAAAGAGAAGGGCAGCAGAAGGAGGGGGAAGAGGAGGAGTTATATGCACTTTTTTTTTTTTTTTTGCGATACGCGGGCCTCTCACCGTTGTGGCCTCTCCCGTTGCGGAGCACAGGCTCCGGACGCGCAGGCTCAGCGGCCATGGCTCACGGGCCCAGCCGCTCCGCAGCATGTGGGATCTTCTCAGTCCGGGGCACGAACCCGCATCCCCTGCATCGGCAGGTGGACTCTCAACCACTGCGCCACCAGGGAAGCCCTATATGCACTTTTTAATAATAAAAAGCCCCTAACCCTAACCTCACTAAATAAATGTTGAGCCATTTTTAAAAGTAGCATTGGTTTGAAAACGTGCTACATTGACGGCCTTCCCGGGCACCTTGTGTCCCTGCTCAGCCCTGGCTGTCAAGCCCTCTTATGTATGTCTTAGTTCCTTCCTTCTGTATGATTCCAGAGCACAATTCTAAGGAAGTAGGCTTCTCTCAGCTTCCTTTATCTTCTTAAGCGCTCACTGCAGAAATGCTCTGTGATTTACCTTCGTTTTCTATTTTCAACAATCCCACTTCCACCCCTGTTCTTCCTTATCTAAATATGCCCGTCAGGAATGACTTGGGTTTACTGGAATCAAAATTCTCAGGCTTGCCAAAGAGATGGATAGCAGTCAAGGTTTGTTGCTAGAATTCGTCTACCAGGAACTCGTGACTGAATTTCTATACGTGTTTATTCCTGAGTCTGAAGCTTTTTTAAAGTAAATTTTTTTGTCTTTTAAGACTTGGCATTGTACCTGGTACATAACAGGCAGTCAGCGTATGTTTGTTGGATTATAACAAGTGATCTTGCTTGATATTATAGCCCACAAGATTCCAACACCTGAACCGAAACTAGAAAAACTGTCATTTTCAGTCTTCTGACTTTTAAATTTTTGAGTAGGTTGTCCCTTTGTTCTGGGGAGAACCAGTCAGAATGGCCTTTAGCAATGAAAGGTGGAGCAAAGACCTTCTTCTGGAACGGAGAGGTGTGCGCTAAATGATCTGTCGAATCGCGTACACGAGGGCCATTACTGGGCCGAGCTGCCTCGCTGCTCTCTTCCCTTCAGGGAGGGGAGGGCTTTCTAGGTCCAGATCCGGGCTGTGTTGTTTTGTACGTCGCTGCTCCAGATACTGGAGCAATGTGTGTTCTTCAGGGTCTCTTCAGTGGAGATCCTGGGAACACACACAGGCCACATCTTCCCTTCCCTTGTGGTGGAGGAGAGACTGTGTCAAGGAACTTTGCTGGGAGTAAAGGGACCGTATGGGATTATGGCTGACCCCACACGGTGTGATTAAAGAGTGAACCCTCTTGGCAAACATCCTGATCTAGAAATATGTTCTGATGTCTTTCGGAGCTAAGGAACACTATCCAGTCCCGGGGGTGGAGGCTGGAGTCTCCCCTGAAATGAATGGAGAGTCTGACCACCAGTCATCCTGAGAAGAGGTGGGAGCATAAGAGGAGGGGGAAGAACGTCCTTTCTCTCCGAGGCCTTGGGTCAGTCGGGCCTGGAGGCTGACAAGTGGAAGCAACCTTGTGTGGTGGTGGAGTATGCAGGGCTATGTGACCTGAACACAGATGGGGAAGGACCCAGACAGGTGAAGTGTTCGAATCTATTCTTTATGTTGTACTTCTTTTCTGTGATTTTGAAAACACACACAGACACACAGACAGAAACATACACACAGAATTTAAGTCACCTAGGTTGGAAAAAAAATCCCTGGAGCTATGGGTAGAGTTCATCACCTATAAATTAAAGAAAATACGCCAGGCCACATAGGGTTGCTGTGTGGATTAAGTGGGGGTAACCTCAGAACACCTGTAACTGTGCTCATTAAATGTGAGTTTCCTCTACTTTGCACAGTGAGCTGCTTTAGGAACTATCTCCAGGGAAGCTTCTGTCTCACAGACTCTTAGACTTGCCTTGAGTCCTTCACTCCAACCAACCAAAGCCAACTCCTTACTCCACATTCTTAATTTTGATAAACGTGCTCATGTGTGTCATGGTGGCTCGCAGCATTTAATTATCTGGTTCATCCGACATAAATGTAAAGAAACAATGACAGAAAATAAAGTGATGAAATGTCCGAGTGAAAAGAACTTAGAGGTGATCTAGTTTAGTTCCACAATAGGACTCTGTTGGTTTTCCAGAAATAAAACAAATACAAACCAAAATTTTGTTTATGGGACTATTCCGCCTGCTCATCCGCCCACCTTGTTACAGGGCATTTAGCGTGTTTGATTCCCTTAGTTTTTGTGCCAACCAAAGGACACCCCACACATTTCCAACTGACCCCGAGGTGGGAGGAAATAATGTTCTGTTGAGAACCATTAAAACTTTCATTTTCACTTGAAGATAGGTAGGGCTGGTGAAGTCATATGATGTGTTGAAATTACAGACCAGATAAGAGAGCTAGAAAGGAAACCTACAGGTAAATCTTATTACCCTCTTTACCTGGATAAAGGAATTGAAGTTCAGAGTGGTTAAGGACATGCATTACATCACACAGTTCATAAATGGCAAAGCCTGTATTCAGCCCCAGACCCAGCTGGTTTCAAAGCCCACATTGTACTTCATTATGTGGTGCTCATAAGCTGATTCACATTCAGTTAGAAAATGAAGACCCTGACATGCTTGACACTTTCTGCTGGATGTTTCCCCCACTCGTAACTCACAACTAACCCAGGGATAAGCCAGAGATTTTCTGGTATTTTGAAAATTACCTAATTTTCTCTTGTAAGTTACTGTAATTTTCACTCATAAGTTACTGTAAAAGTGATAGATAATATAGAAACCTCTAGAGAATTTGTTTTTGTTATTACCTACCTATTATCTCATTTTGAATTGTGCAAATAAACTTGCCCAATCCTACATTCTTTCAGTATGACCAACTTCATCACAGGAGTTTTCATACAGAGATATAAAATGTCGGTGGAACATTTTACCCTAACTGTATTATTAATAAAGGCCAATTCTTTGAATAGCTGACCATGGAAGTTAAAGATAATTATATTTCATAAAATGAAACTAAATATTAAGAAAAGGTTTCTGTATAGCCTCTCTTCACAAACCTAGCACTTTATTGATAGCTCTGTTAATATGTCATCAGAATCATTCTGTCATTTATAATACAATCAGTACACACAAGATTGCCTTTTCTTATATGGATGATATGAGAGCTATTCTTCACCAAAATATTCTTAGTGCTATCTGTTTGTGTTTCCAATATATTTGTAAACAAGGCATAATTATAAATTAAAGAGACTGATTTCACCAGTGAAAATAAAAAGATTTCTCATTGTTATAACACAGGTGATCAACCAAATAAACCATAACATACTAATATATAGTTTTTTGAGATTATTTTAGATATATAAATGCAAAATTTAAACATTCTTGGGGCACTCTTATCTCACATATGAAAACATTTCTTCACAGCTATCAGTGCTCTGTCCTTTTTTTAAAAAAAAGGTGCTGTAATTCTTAGTGTAATTCAGCCATGTAATTTAGAATAATTGTTAGAATGCAATTAGAAAGACAATGCATGTAAAATTTGGTTATGTTGAGGACCCTCAAGATGGTGGAGGAGTAAGATGTGGAGATCACCTTCCTCCCCATAAATACATCAAAAATATATCTACATATGGAACAACTCTTACAGAACACTCACTGAATGCTGGCAGAAGACCTCAGACTTCCCAAAAGGCAAGAAACTCCCCACATACCTGGCCGTCTGGCTGACAGGGTCTTGGTGCTCCAGCCGGCTGTCAGGCCTGAGCCTCTGAGGTGGGAGAGCTGAGTTCAGGATATTGGACCACCAGAGACCTCCTGGCCCCACGTAATGTCAATTGGGGAGAGCTCTCCCAGAGATCTCTGTCTCAGTGCTAAGACTCAGCTCCACTCAACGACCAGCAAGCTCCAGTGCAGAACACCCCATGCCAAATAACTAGGAAGACAGGAACACAACACCACCCATTAGCAGAGAGGCTGCCTAAAAGCATAATAAGTTCACAGACACCCCAAAACACACCACCGGACATGGTCCTGCCCACCAGAAAGACAAGATCCAGCCTCATCCACCAGAACACAGGCACCAGTCCCCTCCACCAGGAAGCCTACACAACCCACTGAACCAACC
This sequence comes from Delphinus delphis, assembly GCF_949987515.2. NCBI lineage: Eukaryota > Metazoa > Chordata > Mammalia > Artiodactyla > Delphinidae > Delphinus > Delphinus delphis. The sequence goes on along the minus strand of NC_082685.1, from coordinate 146,204,741 downwards.
TTACTCACTGGGGGCAGACACCAAAAACAATGGGAACTACAAATCTGCAGGCTGTGAAAAGGAGACCCCAAACACAGTAAGTTAAGCAAAATGAGAAGACAGAGAAATATGCAGCAGATGAAAGACCAAGGTAAAAACCTACCAGACCAAACAGATGAAGAGGAAATAGGCAGTCTACCTGAAGAAGAATTCAGAGTAATGATAGTAAAGATGATCCATAATCTTGGAAATAAAATGGAGAAAATACAAGAAACGTTTAGCAAGGACCTAGAAGAACTAAAGAGCAAACAAACAATGATGAACTACACAATAAATGAAATTAAAAATTCTCTAGAAGGAATCAATAGCAGAAAAACTGAGGCATAAGAACAGATAAGTGACCTGGAAGACAAAATAGTGGAAATAACTACCACAGAACAGAATAAAGAAAAAAGAATGAAAGGAATTGAGGACAGTCTCAGAGACTTCTGGGACAACATTAAATGCACCAACATTCGAATTATTGGGGTCCCAGAAGAAGACTTGAAAAAGAAAGGCACTGAGAAAATATTTGCAGAGATTATAACTGAAAACTTCCCTAATATGGGAAAGGAAATAATCAAGTCCAGGAAGCACAGAAAGTTCCATACAGGATAAATCCAAGGAGAAACATGCCAAGACACATATTAATCAAACTATCAAAAATTAAATACAAAGAAAAAATATTGAAAGCAGCAAGGGAAAAGCAACAAATAACATACAAGGGAATCCCCATAAGGTTAACAGCTGATCTTTCAGCAGAAATTCTGCAAGCCAAAAGGGAGTGGCAGGACATATTTAAAGTGATGAAATGGAAAAACCTACAACCAAGATTACTCTACCCAGCAAGGATCTCATTCAGATTCGAGAGACAAGCAAAAGGTGAGAGAATTCAGCACCACCAAACCAGCTTTGCAACAAATACTAAAGGAACTTCTCTAGGCAGGAAACACAAGAGAAGGAAAAGATGTACAATAACAAACCCCCCCAAATTAAGAAAATGGTAATAGGAACATACATATCGATAATTACCTTAAACGTAAATGGATTAAATGCTCCAACCAAAACACAGAGACTGGCTGAATGGATACAAAAACAAGACCCATATATATGCTGTCTACAAGAGACCCACTTCAGACCTAGGGACACATAGAGACTGAAAGTGAGGGGATGGAAAAGATATTCCATGCAAATGGAAATCAAAAGAAAGCTGGAGTAGCAATTCTCATGTCAGAAAAAATAGACTTTAAAATAAAGACTATTACAAGAGACAAAGAAGGACACTACATAATGATCAAGGGATCAATCCAAAAAGAAGATATAACAATTGTAAATATTTATGCACCCAACATAGGAGCACCTCAACACAAAAGGCAAATGCTAACAGCCATAAAAGGGGAAATCGACAGTAACACAATCATAGTAGGGGACTTTAACACCCCACTTTCACCAATGGACAGATCATCCAAAATGAAAATAAATAAGGAAACACAAGCTTTAAATGACACATTAAACAAGATGAACTTAATTGATATCTACAGGACATTCCATCCAACAACAACAGAATACGCTTTCTTCTCAAGTGCTCATGGAACATTCTCCAGGATAGATCATATCTTGGGTCACAAATCAAGCCTTTGTAAATTTAAGAAGATTGAAATCATATCAGGTATCTTTTCCGAACACAACACTATGAGACTAGATATCAATTACAGGAAGAAAACTGTAAAAAGTACAAACACATGGAGGGTAAACAATATGCTACTAAATAATCAAGAGATCACTGAAGAAATCAAAGAGGAAATCAAAAAATACCTAGAAACATATGACAATGAAAACAAGACAACCCAAATCCATAGGATGCAGCAAAAGCAGTTCTAAGAGGGAAGTTTATAGCAATACAATCCTACCTCAAGAAACAAGAAACATCTCAAATAAACAACCTAAACTTACAGCTAAAGCAATTAGTGAAAGAGAACTACCTCCCCACCAAGTTAGCAGAAGGAAAGATATCATAAAGATCACATCAGAAATAAATGAAAAAGAAATGAAGGAAACAGCAGCAAAGAGCAATAAAACTAAAAGCTGGTTCGTTGAGAAGTTAAACAAAACTGATAAGCCATTAGCCAGACTCATCAAGAAAAAAAGGGAGAAGACTCAAATCAACAGAATTAGAAATGAAAAAGTAGAAGTAACAACTGACACTTCAGGAATACAAAGGATCATGAGAGATTACCACAAATAACTATATGCCAATTAAATGGACAACTTGGAAGAAATGGACAAATTCTTAGAAAATCACAACTTTCCAAGACTGAACCAGGAAGAAATAGAAAATATGAACAGAGCAATTACAAGCGCTGAGATTGCAACTGTGATTAAAAACCTTCCAACAAATAAAAGCCCAGGACCAGATGGCTTCACAGGCAAATTCTATCAACCATTTAGAGGAAAGCTAACACCTATCCTTCTCAAACTCTTCCAAAATATAGCAGAGGGAGGAACACTCCCAAACTCATTCTATGAGGCCACTATCACCCTGATACCAAAGCCAGACAAAGATGTCACAAAGAAAGAAAACTACAGACCAATATCACTGATGAACATAGTTGCAAAAATCCTCGACAAAATACTAGCAAGCAGAATCCGGCAGCACATTAAAAGGATGATACACCATGATCAAGTGGGGTTTATCCCAGGAATGCAAGGATTCTTCAATATAAGCAAATCAATCAATGTGATACACCATATTAACAAATTGAAGGAGAAAAAACATATGATCATCTCAATAGATGCATAAAAAGCTTTTGACAAAATTCAACACTGATTTATGATAAAAACTCTCCAGAAAGTAGGCATAGAGGGAACTTACCTCAACATAATAAAGGCCATATATTACAAACCCACAGCCAACATGGTTCTCAATGGTGAAAAACTGAAACCATTTCCACTAAGATCAGGGCCAAGACAAGGTTGCCCACTCTCACCACTATTATTCAACATAGTTTTGGAAGTTTTAGCCACAGCAATCAGAGAAGAAAAGGAAATAAAAGGAATCCAAATCGGAAAAGAAGAAGTAAAACTGTCACTGTGTGCAGATGACATAATACTATACATAGAGAATCCTAAAGATGCTACCAGAAAACTACTAAAGCTAATCAATGAATTTGGTAAAGTAGCAGGATAAAAAATTAATGCACAGAAATCTCTTGCATTCCCATACACTAATGATGAAAAGTCTGAAAGAGAAATTAAGGAAACACTCCCATTTACCACTGCAACAAAAAGAATAAAATACCTAGGAATAAACCTACCTAAGGAGACAAAAGACCTGAATGCAGAAAACTATATGACACAGATGAAAGAAGTTAAAGATGATACAAACAGATGGAGAGATATACCATGTTCTTGGATTGGAAGAATAAACATTGTGAAAATGACTATACTACCCAAAGCAATCTACAGATTCAGTGCAATCCCCTTCAAACTGCCAATGGCATTTTTCACAGAACTAGAACAAAAAATTTCACAATTTGTATGGAAACACAAAAGACCCCGAATAGCCAAAGCAATCCTGAGAAAGAAAAATGGACCTGGAGGAATCAGGCTCTCTGACTTCAGACTATACTACAAACCTACATTAATCAAGACAATATGGTATTGGCACAGAAACAGAAATATAGATCAATGGAACAGGACAGAAAGCCCAGAGATAAATCCATGCACTTATGGTCACCTTATCTTTGATAAAGGAGGAAAGACTATACAATGGAGAAAACACAGTCTCTTCAATAAGTGGTGCTGGGTAAACTGGACAGATGCATGTAAAAGGATGGAATTAGAACACTCCTTAACACCATACACAAAAATAAACTCAAAATGGATTAAAGACCTAAATGTAAGGCCAGACACTATAAAACTCTTAGCGGAAAATAAAGCAGAATACTCTATGACATAAATCACAGCAAGATCCTTTTTGACCCACCTTCTAGAGAAATGGAAATAAGAACAAAAATAAACAAATGGGACCCAATGAAACTTAAAAGCTTTTGCACAACAAAGGAAACCATAAACAAGATGAAAAGAAGAATATTATGAAAAAATGTTTGGTTATGTTGAGTTGATCTTTTTAAATAGAGCAGAATGTCATTTAATCTTACTGGATGAGAAATATTTCAAAATCAAGTCCTGTGTTTCACAATCACTAGTCAGTGAAATTCTCCACATGTGCATTTACTCAGGAGAATAGCTAATTATTAGCAATTTCATAACTAGAAGAATGGTCTGAATCTTAAACTGTACTCATGGATTCAATTTACATGCTTTTTTATACAATTTGAAAAATATATATTAATATATTCATGGAAAGTAGAGCTTTCACCTACTTAATGGAAATTATCAGAAGGCTGTAAGGTATTTTTCTTTTTAAAATACATTTGCAGAATATCAAGGGCCTAAGAACTATCAGAATGCATGTGGAAATTTTACACCACATACCTATCTAGGAATTTATAGCAGCAAATCATTGCCATACCCTTCAAAGGGTTTATCTTAGGAGGGTACACATTTATGCTAAGGGGGATGCCATTGCTCTAAACCGCTTTTTCTCAAACTGGGGGTCATGATTCCTGGGGTTCCAAGGACATAGTCTCAGATCCTCCAATAGATAGTTTAAAAGTCGCATTTATATTTCTAAGTTATCTCAAAAATTTCATATCAGCACTCAGTTATGATCATCTGAGTGACCAGCTCATAACTGAGAAGTGCCAAGAATTGTTACACCTCTATTTGCATTTGGGTTTTCAATTCATTAACAGCAAGTAACAGTACTCTAATTATCATGGGCTGATAGGGAGAGATATTTTCACACCAAACGAAGGCAAAGTAATGAACTGGCCCAGCTGTCGCAAGGTTTTCCAGTGTATTGAAGGGATAAATGTTGGGGGAATCGAGTCATCATAAGGCAAGCAGTGGCATAGCAATGCTGAGCTCCAGGATGCCCGCAGTATAGCCATCAGTACTACGTTCACGTCGGGAGTCACAGCTCAGTTTCAGAAAAATATCACCTGTCAGGTTAAACTTAGGTAAGTAATTTGAATTATATTGGTTTTGTCATTTTGTTTGAATTGAGTGGCTGTTGTGTTAAACCTTGTTGTGGCTTTATAATTTTATAAGTGCTATAAATCCAAAGATTTTTACCCCTAGTTTTATATTGGTACACATCTAAGTAACATTGCAGTAAAAAGGTAATTGAAGACAACACTAGATGATCCACGAGGGTGTTTGTTTTATAATCTTTTATGTATTTTTTAAAAAGTGGTCCCTTTGAGAAACAGTGCTCTAAATGTTTTGGGCTCTTTATCAATTGCCTCTATGTGCATTTCTTTTTATATTTTCAAGAGTATAAATCTTTCTCTCTGATCATGGATGTGTTAAAGTCATTGCAGCAGACCTTTTGCACTTGCTTGCCTAGCACCCGCGAAGCCTTCTTTTGGTTACTTCCCCTCTGTTTTCCTTTCTGGAATGCAGTCTTGGTGGAGCTGCCAGTCACAGTGCCCCATCCTTCCTCCACCCCCATCCCCTGGCGTAGGGCTGGACAGAGGATCCAGATGATGTCAGTCATACTCTCCCTGGAATTTGAGGCTTGAAGCAGAGTGACACAAGGACTGAAAATAGTTGAAGCTGATTCATCCCAATGGTGGAGTCTGTCTACTACTTCCTGTTACCTTATTCCCTGCCTTCGCCTGGATTCTGTCCTTTCCAAGATTTGCTGGTCAGCTGCTGCTTAAATTCTGTGGACTAACCTGACCTTTCAACAAATCCCTTTTTTTTGGTAAATTTAGCCAGAGTTGGTTTCTGTTTAACAAGCCACCATTGATGGGGATGTAAGAGTGAAGTCTGATATAAAGGGTTAGTGATAATTCCAGGAAATTTTGTTCGGGGTCAGTAAAATAATGTGGAAATGCTACGGATAACATTTACTGGGGCTCCTCATTTGGCTCTTCATTCTATAAACACTACTGAAAGAAGCCATGGAGGCTTGTGGCTTTAGCGTCAAAGAGCTGGTCCTTTCACTTACCAGCTGTGTGACCTTGAGGATGTTACTTATGTTAAACTCTCTAAGCCTCAGTTTTCTTCATGGATAAATGGGGGGATTAAAATGGTGTATACCACATGGAATTGATGTGAAGATTAAATGAGACAAGGTATATAAACCATATAGTAAACATTCAAAACATAAAGATTATTGTTACGATAATTTTGATATCACAAGAGGTCGTTTTATGAGGCCACAATTGAGCTACATGCTGGGGCTGCAAAAATAATAAAAGAAATTAAATCCACTCATATTCTTCTTGGAAAAAGCATTGACTTTGTTTGAAGCAGCACACTGATATTCTATTTCAGGTAGAAAGCAAGGAATTAAGTACCCCCAAGGAAATGCTTAATTAATAGTCGAGTGAGCATGGAGAGAGAAGAGACATTAGCCAGGGAATGACAGATTAGAGATTTTAGACTGAAAAATGATGTAATATGATCCAGCCCGTGTAAAATGAGGGGACAATTGCCATCTGTGTTTAATTCTGGCGTTCTATGTGGGATTATTGAACTAAGGGACAAACCCAGTTATAATTTATATTCGTTCTCTTTATACATAGAAAACAGATCCTTGAAACAGATTTTGGGATTGGATTGTGTGTATGTTCAAGGAGCACAGAGATTACTTCCTTGACAGGGGTCAGGGGAGTATGGGCCGTGGGTAGTTCGTGGCCTGGAGTGGCATCATGACTATTCCAGTCATCACTGCGTGGTATCCAGGAGTGAAGTGCAGGTGGCAGGAAAGGCGGGGGGAGATCAAGTGGCCGTGGGACTTAGTTGCTATAGTGACAGTAGTGTTTGTAAAGACTGTGGAGTCACTTGGCTTCTGAGAACCCTAGACAGTACGAGAGAAATGAAAAGCTATGATCATAGACTTAAGAATACTCATAGGGAACCAGAAGCCCTCCACACAGCTTTGAAGGAATTCTCCATCCCTTCTAACTTCAGGGTTGATACAGCTGAGGGGTAAAGGATGAAGAATTGTAAGTCAATTAAATGCTTAAATTGCTAGGCTTCTTAGCCTAGGGTAAGGGCACTCGTGGGGCTCCAGTGGGACAGGAGCCATGGCTTGAAGACATTAGGACAAGGCTGAGAACTTGGAACCTGTAAATTCCCTTCCACTCCCTTGCCAGCAGAGAAAACCTCACCGCCTCCGAGGGAATAAGCCTTCCTCTGCTAAAAGCCTTTAAAATGGAAACATCTGGTGATTGCCTCCTAAACTAATGTTACCACTTATTGCCTTGAGGCCTGTAACAAGAGTTAAAATCCAACAGAGCCCTGACTGAGAGGCACAAAGGCCAGGCTTGGAAGAGAGAGTTTATACAGAGTTACAAGATGTCACTGATCAGGCTTGGCGAGAGTCTGAGGAACATACATGAGAGTGGATTCTAAAGGTGTTAGACCAAATAAGACAACATTGAAGGCGCTTTTGGCTGGAATTGATTAACACTGGAGCATTCTTACGGGATTCCAGATTTCACGTGCTGGGTAGGCTCAGCCATGGTTCGGCAGCATGGTGTATTGTCCAAGGTGTTTGGAATATATATCCCATCCCGTATATGTCAGTTCTCTTGCTATCACAGTATAGTTTGGAGAAATAGTGGCCATTTTGATATTCCCATAGTAGTTGGAATTATGCTAATGGGACTTGGTGATCAAGAAGTAGAAAATTCTTTTGATGCCTTTGCATGCCCCGGTATGAAAAATAAATACTGAGAAAGATTAGGGCTTTGCCATCTTGGTGAATTTCCAGAGTCCAGTGATCTGGGTATTTGGGGATGTTCTTTCTACAGTGAGAGAGGTGTTGTTGCACCACGCCTTGCTCACCAATAAGAACTGGTGAGCTTCTGTGGAGTTTGGAGGCCTATCCCATAGGGCAACAGTTTTGAATGGGACCTGGAATAAGAAATGGCTCTGCAGAAGGTCTAGGCTCTGACCCAAGCTGACCCTGGCTGCCCTGCCACTGGAGCCTTGTGACCCAGCAGAACCAGCAGTAGGAGAAAATTTCTTTGGGAAAAGAAACTCCAGTATAATAAAATAAAAATAAATATTTTTATTGTCTCATCTTTTCCCATTATTTTCTCATTTTTATAAAATAATACATACTTATAGAAATTTTAAGAATATAAATATGGAGAAAGAAGAAAATAAATCAACTATAATCTCACAGCCCATATCTACGGTGGATCCCATCTTGGTGCACATTCTCTGTATCCTCCCAGCCTCTTTTTTTTTAATGCATGTAAATACTTTTTTTTACAGAAAAGCAGATCACCTAGAACACAGAATTTTGTAACTTACATTTTTCATTAAGTGTATTGAAAATATTCATTGTTCTTCAGCAACATTATTTGAAATACCTGTTTCATGTTTCATTGTATGGATATCTCATCATTTACTTAATCTCTTAGCTTTGGGTATTTAGATTGTTTTCAATTTCTAGCTACTCTGATAGGTTTTGCTGATAAACACATGTTAATTTTTATTCTATTCAACTAAACCACAGCCTAGAAAAGAAGGAAAACTGCTATTGGAAAAGTAATATACCTTTAAATAAAAAATGTTAATGCAGAAAGAAATATGTACATATGTACAGTTTTTTTTGTTTTTTTTTTTTGTTTTGGCTTAAGACAACAGAAATTTATCCTCTCACAGTTCAGGAGGCTAGAAGTCCAAAATCAAGGTGTCAACAGGGCCATGCTCCCTCTGAAGGCTGTAGGGAGAGGATCCTTCCTTGCCTTTTATAGCCCTGGTGGTTCCAGGCATTCCTTGGCTGGTGGCAGCCTCATTCCAATGTCTGCCTTTATCCATATATACATTCTAAATTGGAGAGGAGGAGGGCAAAGCATCCATCTATCCTTACAATAATGTAAAACTTCCTGAACTTAATTATACTTCTGTGATTTAGGTTATTAGTTCAGTAATATATTCTACCAGCATTGATCAATGTTTGGGACAGAACCACATATAAAATCCAGAGATTGTAGATTTCCTCTTTTTTTTTCCGTAAGACTTAATGAATATTAAAGAGCAGTTCTACCATGATATTTTGTTTTTGGTTAACTCCACCAAAGAACAACTTGCCTAATAGTTGCCTTTTGTATTAATCATGATCTTTATCTGCTTTGACATCTCTGGCCACCCTTGCTGGCTTGGGAGAGACGGCCCCTCCAGGATGAGCTGCTTCCTAGAGAGAGCAAACAACTTTTCCATGAGCTTAACTTTCGTATGCACACTAACCCATCCGAAGACCCTGTCCCTGGCCACCTCCTTTGTTTAACTCACACACCAAACCAATTTCCTTGCCCTCAAAATCAGATACTGGACAACTGGAGACCACTCCAACAGCCCATAGCCCTACAAATTATTCAAATGATTCAATTCTACGCTTGTTCAAACTTGCCAACCCTGCCTTGCCCATTCCTTCCCTCAGAAACCACGAAAAAGTCTCTGGCCATACTTCTTCCTTCTCCCCTTCTGCCTCCTGACCCACCCACTTCGGTGCTTCCCCACGTGGTCCTGCGTGGTGTGTCAAGCCCCCTTCTCTTGGGAAATGTAAGCAATAAACTCTTCTTTCAAAGGCAGTGTCACTTCACCATACCTGATTAAAACAAATCCCGGGTACATTTTAGAACACCTTCTTTCTCTTCTTAACCATAAACATTCCAAGCTGCCTGGGGTCCCAATTCTATGCCTATCCTCAGCGCACTTTTCCAGTTTATAGCAACATCCAGGCAGGGTCAGTGTGCATCTGAGGTTTTAGGATTGCCCAAGCCCTGAGGCTCTGCACACTGTGTGGGCAGAGTTTTTTCCATAATACAGAATGCCTTTTGGATATTGCAATTTGTTTTTTATTTTTCTTGTTTTTTAACTGTGTCTTCACGGTTCTTCCTTGTTCAAAGGAAGAAGAAAACAATCTATTACTTTGCTTCATCATCTTTGAATAGCTGAATGAAACAAGAGGCCCCCTGGATTTTCTATGACGAAAATATGTCTACGGCTATGCAAATTTTACACAGTGTGAATCTTTCCCCAAAGTCCAGTAACTAGTCATGTAAAAGATGTGTCAGCCAAAGCTTCCGTTTGATCTTTGTGGCTCTGGCAGCTTAAAAATAACTCCCGTTGAGAAATAGAAGAGTGTCTACTCATGATGACACTAGGAAACACAGGAACTTTTAAGAATGAGTGATTCATTAGGAGGATAAACCAAATAGAAATATAACCCAATTAAAACCATTATTCCTGAAAAATAAGATGTGTAGATTTTAAAAAAGGACTTACTTGATAAAAGGCTGAATATAGAAAATTTAGAAAATTAGGTCAAATACTAAACAATCACCGAGTAACACCTCCACACACTTCAGGCTCAGAACAAAAATCTCCAAAGTTCTTAATAATAATGTATGATAACACAGTAAGACATATCCTACTGAGGGATGCTAGAGTCGTGATGCCTTGCTTCTTGGCTTGGCTTTATTTGGTGGCACTGGCCATTCACGGAAATTTCTAGGCTCTCCTTCGTCTGTGAAATGAAAGATGGGACTGGCTGAATTCTTCTAAAAATTTGACATGTGAATAATTTACTTGGGATTCATTCTATGACTGTTCAAAGCCCATCTTTAGGTCTTAAAATAGAAGCCCCCAGTAGTAGAGACCTTTCCTCTTAATTTATTAGCAGTACCTAACACTTTTGATATATGCTGAAAAATAGATGCATGGACTTTACATTTTGTAATAAATGAAAAATGACCTGATTTCCACAGCAGGAGGCAGAGCGCCGAGCCCCACCCATATCACCCTAAAATCGGAAGGGGTGAAGGTTGGGGAGGCTAAGGGAAGAAAAGCCTGACAAATATTCATTGCAGCCATCACTTTGGCCTCTCGATTTTCACCCTCAAGAGTATCCCCATACCTCACAGCCAAACAAGAAAATCACCTCACATGATAAGTTATTCCTCCTGTGCCTAAAAAGGCACTCACTCTTTCTCCTGAGGAAGAGCAACTCAGATCACATTGGTGATAGTAACCAGACTCTGGATCAGGAGTTTTCGACAGGGTCCATTATTTCTCTAATTCTGTGATGATCCCATCTCAATATTCCACAGCTGATGGACCACATTGTAAAGTTATCAATGTGACAGTGGAGCAAACAGAGAGAAAAAGAGAAAGTAGGTAAAATATACAAACATACGCGGGATAGAATGAGGATGGAAACAAGAGTAGAGATCAGAACCCTCAAATTTGTACCAAATCAGGAGGCTATCATGGGGTTTAGGGACTCTGCCATGCCGTGGATCCTTTGACTTCAGCCGGTATCTCAGCTTGTTACTGCTCTTCACCTGATGAATTGACCCCCAAACCTTTAATCCACTGGAGTCTGATTCCTTGGCTCAGATATGCTGCCTGTGTTCTGAGGGTTCTGGTAGTCAGCCCTGTCTGCTTATCACTGGTGTTTTCATGCGAGGAGGACCTCATGGGGGCCCTTTAATTCCATTCATGTTTCTGTGTTTTGGCACACCTAGTTCCCCTTAATAGTTAGGATTAACCCTTCTAGACAATGTAAGACCAACTTAGGACTCATCCTGTATTTTGCTTATTTACTCATTGGTACACAGATTCCGAGTAGCCATTGTCAATTGTGAAATCATTCCTTCCTGGGTTCAAAACCAGCAGAACCCAGAGTCACAGAGATGGCAGCATAAAATTTGAAAGTGGGTCATTAGGAGTAATAATGACATGTGACAATCCCATTTCTGTCCCTTCATTCCTAGAGCCATGTATTCTGGCTGTGGAAGCAACAGCAACGTATTTTGATTGAACCTTAAATAGGTTTTTCCTATGTTCTTTAAAACTAGCTGCTTCTGACAGATAGTGAGTATGTGATAAAACCTGCAGATCTCATGGGAATGAGATTATTACCTACCTTTTTTCATTGTAAAGTTAATTCCTTGGTCATAAGTAATGGTGTGTGGGATACCATGAGAGTAACTCCACAGATGATGGAGCTGGCAGAAGCATTGTGATAAGGAAATGAATCCAAATACAGAATAAGTATACATTTCAGTGAAAATATTACATTGCTACCCAGAGGAAGGGATTCAGTGTAGTTAGCTTCCCTTCAGAGAGGTGGATGTTTCACCCAGAGAATGGTTATTGCAGGGTTGTTCCCTGCTGTTGTCAAACTGGGTACTCATAGTAGCAGTAGCTAAGCCAGTTTTGCTAAGGCAAAGTCTATTTTGTGGAGGTGATGTATAACGTCTGCTCCTGACAGCATGGATAGTTTGTTTATGAGTCCTTTGAACAGCAATGGAGTGGCTGGGGAAGGAAGTTGCTAGACAAGGTCATCTTTCCCACCTGAATAACTAAGACCCTCCTCCAGGGTAGGAAATTTCTGCTGAGCATTGACATGGAACACAAATATTCTCACACTCTAGGCCCATTCAAAATGTCTATCAACATACCTTATCCCTACATCTCTTTGTCAGCAATCTTCAAATCTTCTTCCGACCAGAGCTCTGACCATGGAGTCATTCCATTAATCTTTTTCCATCACGTGAATTTGGATTAAGTTCATCTGCATATCACAGAAAAACTCAATGTAGTGGCTTAAGCAAGAAAGAAGATTATAACCTAGAGAAATCTTCAGCTGTACCATTCAGGGCTATCACTACCTCTTCTTCTTTAGGTGAGATCCTCATCCCTTGATCCAAGATAGCTTCTTGAGCTCTAGACATCATGTTTCCTTCTAACTGGAGAAAGGAGGAAGGGGGCAGATAGCAAACTCTGATTTCTTTCATAAGCCTCTCTGGAAATGACACATGACATTACTGCTTACATCTCATCATTAATCACATGTCTACATCAAGCAATGTGCCTAGCTAAAATCACCAAGACTGAAGGGGACAGTGGATCTTGAAAGGCAATTAACAGTCTCTCCCATATACATAAATCAAATATTCTTACTCAGGCCATATCTCCTTCAAGGTAAAGTAGACAGGTAAAACCTTTTCCACTGTCTCTTCGAGGCCACTTGCAAGTGGGTGAGATGGGGGGCTGTAACTTCAGAGTCTGCTTCTAGCTGATGCTAATATACTTTGCAGCATTATCCTTAAACCAGGCTTGTTTTTCTCCCCTTCACCAGTGAGTTGGCTGGAATATATTTCCTATGACCAAAGGTGTAAATTAAGGAAGGAGTATCAGTATGGAATGAGTAGTATTTATTCAGAGAGAGTAAAAATCTTCCCCATGACCCTCCAGTATCTGGTGGGCTTGAACTTATACATACTTCTTCCATTTGATGTGGGGAACTGCTGGGCATGTTTGGCTTTATGTGAAGGGATTAGATAAAACTCAGTTCAGGATGGACAGCTCAGGACACATAGTCACTTGGTGGTCCATGGTCAGACATTCTGTCTTCATCAGGGTCCAACAGCAAGCCGAGGAATGCTCCTCACGAGGAGACTATTTACTTGCTCCAACTCCAAGGCCAGCTATTGTGATGCTTCTAATGAAGCTTGTATCTAGACAGTATCTCCATCTTCCACAGACACTTCAAGGATCTCCTACATCATAATGACAAGTAGCAGACTTCTTATACTTCAGCCTAGACTTGTTGGAGAGCTTGCTTTTACTTTGGTCCCCACTTAAAGCTAACAGTCTTTCAGTTTAGCTGGGTCACTGTAGCAAACCCAAACACAGTATACAGTGCCTCCAAAATTCAAAGAGGCCCAGCAAGTGAAATGTATCTTTCTTTTTTAAGGGTATGGAGTATAAGATGCGTAAATTTGTCCTTTATTTTACAGTGCAAATACATGTATTTTCATGGGTTCTATCTTCTGTCTTCACCTAAGCATATATTTTAAATGGTCTGAATAGTATTTGTCATTTTATGTTTCCAGATACACTTAATATGTTACAAAAGTACTTGATCAGTGTGATGACCTATGAGATATTAAGACAGTCAAGGTGCCTGCAAAATTATGTTTCAAGCTAGTGAGTTGAAATACACCTGAGGTGCTGTCATAAAAGTATATTGCTTTCCCTGCCAGGTCAAAGAAACTTGATCTGGGGTTTTTAATTTATTAGGCTAGAGCTGGTGTCAGAAAATTACAGCTTTCTGTTCTTGTAAATCAAGTTTTATTGGAACACAGTGATATGCATTCATTTATGGATTCTCTATGGCTGCTTTCATGCTACAAGGACAGAGTGGAGTAGTTGAGACATACTATATGGCCAGCAAAGTCTGAAATATTTACCATCTTTATTGGCAAATTTTCTAAATCCTGGGTTGGAGAAATAACTTGTTAAGTCAGTAGTTGCATAACAGTTTCGAGGGGGCTGTTTGGTTTGCCCACATCTGTTTAGATGACTACAAATACTGTCTCTATAAGATTGAACATCAAATAGTTCACTGTCATTTCCCCAAGATTATACTCTTTTCATTCCAGCCAAATTGGACATATAAATGGACATGTGATAGGAATCATCCTCTTCCCTCACATATAAGAAATATTTCATGATGCCCCCAATCTTGGTAATTTCTCAGAAATGCAGAATTGCTTTTGGTTTTCAATTTTGGAAAGGAGGGGAAATCCTTGAGTTTCCACTTGGTCCTGTCTACTAAAATAGTCTTTACTCTATGGGTTAGAAGGCAATGAAAGTATTCTTGAGTTGCTGAGGATATCTATATTTTTGGTAATCATGGATAGTATGACTGTCCCATTGGATCTCTGGTGAGGTGGATAAAGTTAAAGAAAAAGTCAGCATATCGTGTGTCCTTTATTATCTCTCCTGTGATTGGTAGACTGTAGTGATATCTGGGAGCTCTGGGAGTTAGAATTACCCTTGATTCAGTGTAACAATAGTTTTCCAAAATTTGGGGTATTTCCCTTTTTTCTTAGTGCATGGTTATACTGATGAATAGCTAAAGGTCCCTTTGGAGAAGAGTCGGAAGAAGAGCCACAGTACTCACTTGTGGTGTTACTTCAGGTTCCTTCTTTCCTCAATGGAACCCAGACTTTTCTTCACCAACTGTGTGAATGGATTCAGGACTGAAAATTGGGCAAAGTGTTGTTACTCTTAGGACTTTGTGTTTTTTATTCAAGTCAAGTAGGACCTTAGCAGTTTAACTTTATATTTTTCTTCTAGGGACCAAATAATAAATTAAAAGTCACCAAAGTTTCACATGGATCAGAACATTTTAATTGCAATGATGACATTGCTGTTTATAAGAGCAGGAAGGGGAGGAAGGTAAGGCAAGCAAGGTGCCTAGGATACAAAATTTAAGGAGGCACTCACTCTCGGGGGTAACATGAGTGCTAAGCCCTTCACTGCCACAACCTTGAGAGTGATTAAATTTTGTGTCCGGTGTGTCTTGATTGCCTCGCGCTAGTCCCAGTCCTGTGGAATAGTAATCATGTGTTTCTACTTTACCTTGGATTGCTAAGTACTGCTTCTGGGTCTCCAGCATCTCTAACACATTGGATTCATTCATTCCTGTTGATATTTAAGAGACCATTTCACTTGCGGTGTCTCCTCGGCTATGGTGAATGTGTTCTGTGCTTTCCAGATCCCCGTTTTAGGGCAGAGACACACTCATTCCATCAGCTGCTGGGAATGTTGGTAGCTGAGGACTGTCAGCTGAGTTGCTCTCCAGGAATTGCCTTTATAAGCTGAAGAAAGCCACTTCATCCAAGGTCATTCATCTCTTAGGGGTCACACTTCAAGGTGAAGCTGGATACCTTGCTTCAAACTTGGGCATCCTAGCTCCAGAACTCTTGGTGGGATTGTATTGCAACTCAACCCCTCTCTCTGCCTAATTCTCCTGCTTCACTCTCCCACAGATGTTCTCATCATGAAAACATTTACCAGTAAATTTCCTGCATACAAATCTTCTCTTAGAGTGTGTTTCCCAGAGAACCACATCTATGAGAGTTGGTGTCAGGTGTGGTATGAGGAAGCCAACCCTACAATGAGATTTTGGAGCCGGATCATCTTCCAGCTGACTGGCATTGAGGACAGCATCAATGGTGGCAAGTGGAACACAGATCACCCCAGGCTTGTAGCAATGCATTCATTAAAACTGTCACGGTTGGTGTACTGGGATGGGATACCAACGGAAAGGAATTTATGGGTGGATTGTGGAAAGGAGTGCAGAGGTAGGGGCAATACCACAGGTGTCTGAGAAGTTTGGTGGAAGTAGTTATTATAAGAACTGTGGAATTGGATGGCTATTCCTGAGGAAAATTAATCAAATAGAGTAAGACAATGAAAACTGAGGGATATTAGCTATTAATTAAAGGTTAAGTATGAAAGTCAGAAGGCCTTTTGGGCAGCATATAAGCAGACACTTAAAAATCAAAGGGATCAGGCATAGTGCATATAAGAATACTAGTGCTCCAGAGGTGGTTGAATTTTTAACATTAGAAAGTCTGTGACACCAAGGCCATGGCCCTGACTGGGAAAAAGTAGTAGCCTATGACATGAAATGGGGAAATCGGAACTTCCTAGGGCTGCAGAAAGGGCCCACTACTCCTTGTTAAAGGACCTTCCCTCCCACCCTCTTGCTTGAAAACAACTTGGAAGCCTCTGCCACGCAAGACAATAAGAAGTGCCCTTGGGATCCACACCCATCTCACATCCTGGCTACCAGGTCAATAATTAGGGTCAAATCACAATAAAACTCATCTGTGGAAGTGCTGGCCTGCTAAGGAAGGATAGCGACTCTACCTGGAAGGAAGTGCAAGAACTTACCAACATGGTAGCTGCTGCTGGGAGGATGGGTATGGAACTGGGTCCTGAGGGTGCTGCACGAAGGGAAGTTAGAACATAATAAAGGAGTTTATCACGTGAGCACGCTTCCATGATACATGATTTAACGATATTGGCAATGACCCTGAAAAGAAAGGGAAGGCTCACACCAAGCGAAATAGAAATTCCAGAGCTGCTGTGGTAGGCAGTGAAAAACAGATCAGAAGTTTCAGAGAAGAGGGCATGCTAGAATAGACATACAATCTAAGGTCAGTCAGCCCATTAGCTGATTATGTTCTGGGAAAGGGCCCAGAGAATAGTCTATTTATCAATGTATTAAACAAATGCTCTGGTGAGAGGGCACCAGATTCAGTGAAATGCTCACTGGTATTTGTCCTTGATGATAGGAGACGCTGATATAGAACTGAGCTTCCTGGTAACAAGGGGATAATAGGATTCTAAAATAATAAAGACCTGTTGGTCTTTAATCATCAGAAGAAACGAGGCTACAAAATCAGAGGGGCATGGAGTGAGTGGGTTTGACCTCTAAGAAGGCTCAGGGTTGGTTAACAGAAGATGTCTTCCCTAGGAGCAAGACAGAAGGCAGGCAATAAGGGTATTGCTTAATTTATGCAACAAGAGAAATCAAGGATGGATGATAAAAGGACTGAATGCAGCCAGACCCAAAAGTCATGATCCTTTGCTCAGTTTCCAGACCCTGAGCTGTTTTAAGACCTAGAACCCCTGAATTAAGGGAGAGGCCATATCTCCAGGAGGAAGGACCCTGCAATACCATGGCAAGTGTATATGGTGACAATCCCCCTAGTCCTTTCCCAAGGACACCTATGGCATTTACGCAGATAACCAATCACTGGGGAAAAGGCAATACCCAAACATTACAAGGACTGTTGGACCTGGGGTACAATTTAACATTGCTATCCAGGGAACCAAAACATTTTTGTGGACCACTTTTATAGTGGGGGCAAATGGGAGACCAGGTAATAAATGGAGTCCTGACTCAGGTCCATCTCACAGTGGATCTGAGGGTTCTATAGACCCACCAGTGAGAAAAGTCTTCAAAGGACTTTTCTGTATAACAGGAAAGAATAAAAGGAAAGTAAATACCAAGTTTCAAGAAACCACAACAGCCTAATTTACATAATACAAGTTATTCAACCTACCTTGATGGACTAGGTTAGGACTAGGTTCATGTATATTGACCAAAAACTCAAACAAAGAGTGGCATAAAAATATGAATTCATTCACTCTTGTAAAAGAAGCCTGCAGGTCTATCATAGGGGACTCAGACACTGATTTTTCTATTCCACCATCCTTAACATGAGGGCTCTATTTTCAAGGTCATTTTATAGTCTGATATGATTGCTGGAGCTCCAGCCATCATGTACATATACCAGGAAGGAAGAATAGAAAGGAACAAGCGCCTTAGTGTATGCCCTCCCTTTAAAAAGAGCCTTCCTGAAATTTTTACCCAACTTCTAATGTAACTTGTAGTTACATTTGATTAGCTAAACTTCGTTTCACATGGCCATGATAAGTGTCAAGGGAGGATGATCAATAATAGTTTATCAGCAGAGAAGATTGTTTCCTTGAATAAAGTGGGGTTCTAAGAACAAAGGGGAGAATGGACATTGGATGGACAATAGCCCTGTCTGCCATTGTCATAGACGGCATCCATGGCTCAGAAGCTATATTCAGTAGATGTCCTTCAGCTTTAAAGAACTGGGAAAAATCCAAAGCCACATTGCCTGTATTTTGTCTGTACCTTGAGCTCCTCTCCAGAATCCATGGGGAGTTTTCATCTTAGAACCCATCACCTCAGTGCTCCCTCAGTCTCCTAGGCTGGCTCAAGCCAGAAGAGACAAATTTTTCTCTGGGCTTCTCCTACTTGGTTTCAGTTTTTGGCCAGGGAGTCATACCTCTTCCCTAGGTGACTCTCAGTAAAACTCACCATTTTAGGGTAGTATGTTGTGGAATTTTCTGTCCTCTAGCATGGTAGATTCTTATTTTAATGGCTGCCAATGAATCATGCATCTGGTACTCACTCCCTTATGTATTGTATCGCCTTCCCACACTGACGCTGGCCTTGGCCATGTGACATGCTCTGGCCAATGAGACATCAGCAAATGTCAAGCCAGAGACTTGATATGTGCTTTTGTACTGGGACTTGTATTCTTGGATCACCTGTAAGAAAGTGTAAGAAAGCTAGGTCATCTTGTTGGAGAGGTTGCATGGATGAGAACTGAGACTTAACAGCCAGCAGCCCCAGCTAATCTCCAGGCATGTGAGTGAGGCCCTCTTGGATCTTCCAGCCCTAAATAAACTACCAGATGATTGTAGCCACGTGAAAAATCATAAATGAGAAAAATCCCAGAACCACCCGGCTGAGCTCATTTGCAGAATCATGAGTAAATAAATGGTTGCTGTTTTAAACCATTATATTTTGAGGTGATCCTTTATGTAGAAACAGAAAACTGAGACATATTGGAAATTGCTCAGAGAAGTTATGGCTAGGGTTAGGGTTATGGGTTGGTCATATCCCCTAACCACAAGGCTATGGTTTTAAGAATGTGCTCTTCAGTAAGCATGTGTTGTTTTTGGCCACCCAGCATCCGTTCCTCCCTCATTTGGTAAGAACACTAGGATTTTACTCAGGGCAATCAATTATTCAATTCTCACATGTGATTCCTTTGGCCACAGTGTTTAGACAGGAAGAAGTAGGTGACTTAATTCAGACAATTAAATGTCTGGTCCAGGACTTTTGTTCAAACTCTCTTTTCATCTAGAAAGCAGACTCTGAAGTTATGAAAGACCTGAGGAAACTGGTTTGGCCCTCCTCTTTGGTAGTGGAGACATACCAAATAGCCACTGGAAACATACTGAATTTTTACTGTAAAGAAGTTCCTAAAGGAAACCCTCATGTAGAGCTGGAGGGAGTATAAATTGATGCTGCCATTCTGTTGTAATCTGACCATAATAAGTAAAGTAAAAACACATATACATGTTGATGCAGCAAAATATACCCCAGGGAAACTCTAATATAAGTCCAAAAGGGGACACAGATGAAAATCATCATCAGAGCAGTTTCTGGTAGCAGAGAATGGACACAGGTATCAAAAACTAGGAGAATGGGAGTTCCCTGGTGGCCTAGTGACTAGGATTTGGCACTGTCACTGCAGTGGCCAGGGTTCGATCCCCGGTCGGGTAACTGAGATCCTGCTAGCTGCACAGGGAGGCCAAAAAAAAAAAAAAAAAGAAACTGGAGGAGTGAACAAGTAAAATATGGTAGAATACTATGCGGCATTCAAAAGTAATGATGTAGGCCAGCAACATGGCAGGCTAGGAGGTCTCAACGCTTGCCTGCTCAACAAAAACAACAAAACAATAAATGAGCAACTACAAACTGATAAAAATAGCTCTGAGAAAGCTCTGGACTGTAGTGAAGAAGTAGTAGAAACTCTGCAGGGCTCAAAAATGGAGGATGGCCACATGGAAAAGAGTAGGAAGCATTTTACCTGTGTCACCCATCCCCCAGTCCAAAGCAGCTTGGCACTGAGCGGGATCCCCTTGGAGGGATTTTACCCCAAGAGGCAAGGGACAGCAGTAGAAACCCAGCAAGCCTCATTGCTGTGGACGTTTGCAGGCTTTGCTACTGAGAACCCCCGCAGTCCTCACCAGCACCAAACTCAGCTAATGGAGCTGCCCACTGCTGTGTCCCCACTGCTGTGTCTTCCCCAGGGTTGAAACTGTCACTGTGGTGACATAATAAAGGCTATATATGACAAGTCCACAGCTAGCATCATACTCAACATTGTGAAGTTAAAAAGACTTCTCCCCTAAGATCAGGAACAGCAGTTGGCCACTCTCACAAGGAAAAGGCAAGGAAAAGGAATAAAAGGCATCCAAATAGGAAAGGAAGAAGTAAAATTATCTCTGTTTGCAGATGACATGATCTTATATATAGTAAACCCTAATGGCTCTCTGAAAAATTGTTAGAACTGTACATGAATTCGATAAAGTTGCAGGATATAAAATCAACAAACAAAAATCAGTTATGTTTCTTTACACTAACAGTGAACTATCTGAAGAGAAATTAAGAAAGCAATCCCATTTACAATGGCATCAAAAACAATAAAATACTTAGGAATAAATATAGCCAAGGAGGTGAAAGACCAGTACACTAAAAACTATGACATTGATGAAAGAAGTGGAAGAAGACACAAATAAATGGAAAAGATATCCCATATTCTTGGATTAGAAGAATTAATGTTCTTAAGATGTCCATACTACCCAAAGCAATCTATAGATATAATGCACTGCCTATCAAAATTCCAATGGCATTTTTCACAGAAATAGAAAAAACTGTCCTAAAATTGTATGAAACCACAAAAGACCCCTAATAGCCAAAACAATCCTGAGAATGAAGAACAAAGCTAGAGGCATTATACTTCCTGATTTCAAACTATATTAAAAAGCTATAGTAATTAAAATAGTATGGTTCTGGCATAAAAGCAAGCATATAGATCAGTGGATCAGATTTAAGAACCTAGAAATAGACCCATGCATATGTGGTCAACTAATCTTTTTTTTTTTTTTTTAATTGCGGTGCGCAGGCCTCTCACTGTCGCGGCCTCTCCCATTGCGGAGCACAGGCTCCAGACGTGCAGGCTCAGTAGTTGTGGCTCACGGGCCTAGCCGCTCCGCGGCATGTGGGATCCTCCTGGACAGGGGCACGAACCCGTGTCCCCTGCATTGGCAGGAAGATTCTTAACCACTGTGTCACCAGGGAAGCCCAGTCAACTAATCTTTGACAAGGGCACCAAGAACGGAGAGTCTCTTCAATACATGGTGTTGGGAAAACTGGATATCCACATGCAAAAGAATGAAATTGGACCTCTATCTTACACCACTCACAAATAGTGACTTGAAATGGATTAAAGACTTAAATGTAAGACCTGAAACCA
Organism: Delphinus delphis; assembly: GCF_949987515.2. Taxonomy (NCBI): domain Eukaryota; kingdom Metazoa; phylum Chordata; class Mammalia; order Artiodactyla; family Delphinidae; genus Delphinus; species Delphinus delphis. The sequence goes on along the minus strand of NC_082685.1, from coordinate 146,182,893 downwards.
TAAAACTCCTAGAAGAAAACAGGGGAAAAGCTCCTTGACATTGGTCTTGGCAATGATTCTTGGATAAGACACCAAAGCACAAGCAACAAAAGCTAAAATAAACAAGTGGAACCACATCAAACTAAAGAGCTTCTACACAGCAAAGGAAACAGTCAATAAATTGAAAAGGCAACCTATGGAATGGGAGAAGATACCTGTAAACAATATATCTGATAAGGGGTTAATATTTAAGATATATAAGAACTCATACAACTTAACAGGAAAAAGCAAATAATCCAATTAAAAAATGGACAAAGGACCTGAATAGACTTTTTTTTTTCCAAAGAAGACATACAACTGGCCAATACATATATGAAAAGATGCTCAACATCACTAATCATCAGGAAATGCAAATCAAAACCACAATGAGATTATCACCTCTTACCTATTAGGATGACTCTTACCAAAAAGGTAAGAGATAACAAATGGTGAGGATGTGGAGAAAAGGGAACACATACACTTTTTGGTGGGAATGTAAATGGGTACAGTCATTATGGAAAACAGTGTGGTGATTCCTTAAAAAATTAAAAATAGAGCTTCCATATGATCCAGGAATGCCACTTCTGGGTATATATCCAAAGGAAATAAAATCAGTATCTCAAAAGAGATATCTGCATTACCGTGTTCATCACAGCATTACTCACAATAGCAAAGATATGGAAGCAACCTAAATATCCTTCGATGGATGAATGAATAAGAAAAATGTGATGTATATGTATATGTATGTATGTATTACAATGAATATACAATGGAATATCATTCAGCCATAAAAAAAGGAAATCCTGCTATTTGCAGGACAACATGGATGAAAATTCAGGACCTTATGTTAAGTGAAATAAGGCCAGAGAAAGAAAATTACTATACACTGTATGGTATCAGTGGAATAAAGAAAAAGTTGATTCCATAGAGAAACAGTGAATAGAATAGTGATTGCCAGGAGCTAGGAGGAGGGGCATTGAGGAGATGCCAGTCAAAGTGTGTCAACTTTCAGTTATAAGAAGAATAAGTTCTGAGGATCAAATGTACAGTCTGGTATTGTACACTTGGAAGTTGCTGAGAGTAGATTTTAAGCATTCTCACCACACACACACACACACACACACACACACACACACACACACACAAATGAGTTACCTCTATGAGGTGATATATGTGCTAATCATCTTGATCTTGGTAACTACTCCACAATGTATATCACACCATCACGTTGTACATTAAATACGTATAATTATATTTGACAATTATTCGTCAATGAAGAGATGACTAGTTCTAAAAACTAAACAAAATGAAACTAATGATGTAGATTTTCTCCCTAATAGTTTTGTTAAGATCAATCCATGACACTGTCTGTGAAAATAAGAAGTAGCATAATACAGTTTCTGTATTAGAATAACACATGTATGCACAAGACACACTCTTTTTTAAGAACATAGACTTATCTACAGTATGTATTAAACACATAAAGAGGATCTTATAGAGTGAAGGGAATATGAAGGGAGCAATGAAGGGGAGAACTTAAAATAAGACAAGAACCGTACAGATTGATCATGAATGTGCCAAGAATTGAGCCTATAGTTAATTAAAACAGTTGTACCTGAGGTTAAACAAAAACCCCCAAATGATTCACTAGAACATGAATGACTTGCAATTTGAGACAATTTGTACACTTATATACACTTGAATATGACAATTTGCCCAAGTGGAAAGTCATTTCCATATCTCACCTCCAGACTTCCAAAAGTCTGCAAAGCAACAGGGTTTATGTTAAAATAATTCTTACTATTTTCCCCAGGCAGTTAGTAAAGGGAAAAAGCACATAAAGGCTGAAAAGGGAATATTTTTGTGGGAAGGATGAAGAGAAAAGAAGAGCATTTAATGTAGAGGAATTACCAACAACTGAAAAGTAACAATGTTAACTTGATGAAACAGTTTTCTCCACTAGTGTCAGGGCGAAATTTGATGTCACAACATGATCACCAAAAATATGAGAGGGCAAATGTCAAGCATTTTCCTGATGTTTTCCTCATGGCATTCTATTCTATTTTAGTCTCATGCATCAGCTTTCCAAGATATAATACCTCTTGGAATGTACTTGCTGGAAAGAAATAAAAAACTGTATCTCACAACATTGTACACGGTGGTAACACAAATTTTCCTCATAATCTTTCATTCCTGTTCACAGCGTTACAAAAGATAATGTACTGAGTTTTTCTTTTTTCTTTTTTTAGAATACTGCATTTTTCTCTTAGCGAGGAAATAATCAAGAATTAGGTATGAGTGATGAGGTGCTGGTATGTCAATGTGTTAAGATCTCTTGAAGTTAGTATTTAGGATGTTTGGCTTATGATATTATTTGCATAATCGTAACTCCAATGTGATGATATCTGAATATTTAAAAAGTTATTTTAGAAGTTATGTATATGAATATATATGAGCTAATTTCTCTTTGAATTATCTTTTCCTTTCACTGCTTTATTATTTCTCTTCTAAATTCTGTTTTATAGGAAACTTGCATTTTTTGGATTTATCATTGGTGAAATGAAATTTCAAGTGCCTACTACATCATTCTTGAAGGAGAGAATGCAGGATTAAAGAAAAAAAATATCCCAGTCCTCATGGAGTTTACATTCTAGTGGATTAATGCTGATTAATTTGGAGTATAAACTGCTCAATATTGTGATGTAATAACATCAGGAAAATGATTTTTATAAGATTTTAAAAAAATATTATGTTTATAAGATGAAATTTGATATATTTTTGTCCTGATAATGTTTCTCTTAAACTTTGCACACGCGACTATCACATAGATTCAAATATAACTTGGGTCAAATCATATCCCCAAATAAAACAAGTGAATGTCTGATGCAATAGGTTTAAGCTAGAGAACACCATTGTCCTTGACACACTGTAGATGTTTAAAAAGGTTTTTTGAATTGGACAAGAGCATTCAGCCCTGGGTCTGACAATTTTACAGCCTGGGTTTTAATACATTAGGACATTCTACTCTTTTCTCATTACTTATGGTAATATCCATGATCTATAAATTAAATACATTCCTTCCAGTACAATCCTCTTCGTGCTTCCATACAGCATTTGCTCCCCTTTATCTTGAAGGTCCGGTCCCTTGCAGGCACCAGCCACTTCTATTTCTTCCATTTTTAAAACTGCTCTCTGATTTGCCCCATTTCCCCTTGCTCCCTTTAGCCTGAGTTTCTGGAGGAGCCTTAAAGCTGTGAAGGGTAGCTATGCGAATGAGCTCTTGTTCTCTTTGCCCCACTATGCAGAGGAAAGAACACTGAACAAGCTCCTGTCTCAAGCTTATCAGGAAATATCTGAGTCTGGGAATCCAGGGCCAATATCAGAGTGATTGCCAAAAAGTTTCCTCCAAAAAAGCCACTGTTAAAGTTAAAAAAGAAGGCTTATTAAATAAAGTCTGTTGTGATCAGGCAATAGATAATTCCAAACAAGGTACGCATAAACCATCGTGGTTTTGGGTTTTAAATTCATTCATTCACTCATTTCATAATGAATTTATGGAACATTGATCGAACACTTACTTGGTATAGTACTCTTCACCAGGCATTGAAGGGAATGTAATAGCAAGAGCTGCCATTTATTAATTTCCTACTGTATACGAAGCACTGTGAGTCTCTCAATATTTTTTTTTCTGACTCTTACTTCTACAGCACCAGGGCAAGACCGTTATCTCCATGTTAGAAGGAGAAAACTGAGGGAAACGAGGAAACTGAAGGACAAATAAGTGAGGAGATAATCTCGGGACATGTTGTGAGGCTTCCAGCTGCATGCTGTTCCCGCAGGACACTGCTCTGAGGACTTGATCCCTATCCAGACTGCTTCCTTGTAAATGGAAATAAAATTGAGTGTGATCACGACCCTGAGGGATGCTGTGGGAACTCAGACGGGAGAGGGGACCATTGCCGAGGCTTGCAACTGTTAGTAAAACCTTAAGAAAAAAAGTAGGAGAGTAGGATGCAATGGCTGTGCATTTTGCCCTGAGAAAAATTCTCTAAAATTCCATTTTATATTTTTACATACCTTCTTAAGTCCTTTTTGGAGTAATGCCATGTACAACTAAATAAACCAATTAAATGGAGTCAGAAGTGTTATGGATAAAGTTGAGGCACATACACTTGTTTTTGTGAATCTAATGATTTATATTAAATGACTTGTCTATAAACGGTGAGAATTCTTGATGTAGCTTGCAAATCCTAGAAAACCTTATGCCAGCAACTCAGGTTAAATCACAGATGAGTTCTACATTTTTCGGAAGTGTTTCTAATGTCATTTTATCTCAGGACATCTCCAAAGACATGAAGAGAGATTGCGGTTGATGGAAACCTAGGAGGACAGTAATACAGAAACAGATCTGATCATAAGGAGATAAATCTGGTAGAGCGGCATCTTCAAAAGAATCCCTCGAGGCCACATTTAACTGCATTTTCTGATGAAAGTAAATCATAAGTTTAAATAGAAAAAATATGTAATTGCTTTTACTTACAGTGCTGGCAAAAAATTGTAGATTTGTATAAAAGAAGAAAAGAGATCAATTAACAGAGTCCCTGCTAAGGAAAGCTAAAACCTAGAGGCAAGGTTTCAATTTAATTTTTTGCCCTTTATTGATTTTCCTCCCATGTCTTGAATGGATGGTTCCCTCTAAAAGATCAACTATATGTTAAAAACAAAATCTCAACACTTATGGAATTACAGAAATGTTCTTGAATTATGTGTAATATTCTTTCATCTTTTCTGCCTCTAGGGGGAAGTGTGTTTTCAACAATTCTGTCCCCAGAGGACACTTTCTTTGTGGGCTACAGGCTTCATAGGGTTATTCTTCAATATGACTTCAGGGCTGGCTTAACAAGGGAGAGGAGATACTCTTTGAAAGGCACTTTAGAGATTGCTGCGCGAATTCTGAGGGAGATCACACAGACTGTGACAGTTGGTAGAGAAAACTTCCTTCTGATACAGCATTTCTAACACATTTCAAAGAATCACCGGTTGAGGTTCCCTATAGAATGTTGTCTTCCCTGGTGGAAAAGGAATGCCATAGAGACATGATTTCATTTCACAGATGGAAAGCAAACAGCTGAATACTTTATAGAAAACTTGCCACTTGATTTTAGTAACAAAGTTAAAAAATATGATTTGTGGATATCGATGAGAGTTCTAAATCCTATAAAAAGTCTATTATTGATGTTTTCTGTAATATCACATTTAGGGCTAACATTGCTTTTTATTTGGCTAATTTTATTTTATTTTGCAGCATTTCCCTGTAACTTCCTTTTGTTTTCATTCAGTAATTGTAGTCAGAAAGAATGCACTCGGTGAAAAGGTTAGCAATCTTTTGAATGTTAAAAAAAGTGCTTCTTTTTCCCCCCATTTCAAGTTTTACAGAATTGAAGGGAACAATATTGAAAAATTGAGTCCAAGGGATGAGTTATTTCTATTTTTTCTTTTTTCCTACCTTCTGGATTTGATTCATCTTTGTGATTATGACGCTGCAAAAGTTATACTATAATCTATTAGTAATTGTGTTACTATGCTGCATATTTTCAAAACAGCTTCGTATAAAATCAAAGTTTGATATAAAGCATGTTACTCCTTAATGAAATTTAACTTTGTTCCCAACACTCTTTTACATGGTATAATAAGTATTTATTTCTAATCCAATCCCATGTAAAAATATTCTCTGGGGATGAAGAGGTATTTATATTCTTTGGCCTAGATTCTCCACATAGAGAGTGAAGGGTCTCAGGCTAGGTGACTTCTAAAATTTTTCCTGCCCTAAGATTGGAGAACTTCATGATATGCACACTTTCAGTTGCCTGGGAAAATCTAATTTGATGGAAAGTGAATAAAACTGGTAATGTTAAATCCATATACATATATTACTTGGCAGGTCTTCCTATAATCTTGTGGCTATTTTCATTTGAAAAACTTTCTTCAAAAATCCTAAATTCTATAAAATGACGTCATGGGGATGTAATGTACAGCACGGTGACTATAGCTAATAATGCAGTATTGCATATCTGAAAGTGGCTAAGAGCAGATCTGTAAGTTCTCATCCCAAGAAAAAAAGTTTTTGTAATTCTATGGTGACAAATGTCAACTAGACTTGCGGTGGTGATCATTTCACAATATATACAAATATCATATCATTGTGTTATATCCGAGACTAACATAATGTCGTATGTCAACTATACCTCAATAAAAAAATCCTGCTCAATGGAAAAATTTCTGTTCAATGGAAAAATGTAAGGGGTGCTTTGAGCATTAGCAAGAGAGGTAACATTGGCTTTTCTGGTACTGCTGCCTAGTTTGGGGGCTCTCCCTTACACGGTTTGTCAGTGCTCTTGAATGACAAACTGGAAGTTGAGAGCTCTGATCCAAAGGCCACTGAGAGGCTGCGATACTCGCTCGAACATAAATGCACTGACTACCCTGCCCGTGACCCTTGGCGCGAACGGGCAGCGCCTGTTAGGGGAGAGGCGTTCACACCCGGTGCCACTGAAACCCCAGCCTTTCCGACTAAGCCCACGTTACACAGTGTGCGGAATCATATCGCCGTTGGCCAGTGTTCCCCAGACACGGGGCATAGCGAGCAGTAATAGTAAACCTTGGGTCCTTCACGTCTCCTGGCAACCAGTTTCGAAATCCATTAAGACCCTTGGAATTCGGGATTTAGCTTGTTTCTCTCTCTCCCTCTTCCCTCCCTCCCTCCCTCTTTCCCTTCTTCCCTCCCTCTTTCCCTTCCTCCCTCCCTCCGTCCCCCCTTCCTAGAGTTCAGGGGGGATTTTATCGCTGTGAAGCTCTACATCTCAATTTCCAGTATGTGAGGACTACCCTTTGTGTGGAATTAAATTGTACACAGATGCCTCGTTTGCTACTGGTTAGCAGCTGTAATAAAATAAATGAAAGTTTTCGCAGGAGTAATAAGGTCCTACTTGAAGATTCAGGGATCACAGTGCATAATCTGAACTCTAAATGCCCCGGAGGATGAGACGTTACTCATAATTACATTTACGGTGCCAGAAAGAGCGATAAGGAGGGTTCTGTTAAAGGTGACGAGCGCTGATGCCTGAAATTGCCACATCTCCGGAAACCCCAATTTGCCTTTTTATCGTCACAAATGAGAGCGACTGCTCTTTGAGGCCTCGGCGTTAAACAAAGAAAAATAAAACAAAGACCAAAAAGCAAACTCAGCGCCTGGGGTGGTGGCATCGGGGTTACAAGTCAGCTACAAGTTTCTGCCGAAAGAGGGCGTTGGTCTAATAGACTAATAGAAATTTGTGGACACGGACGCCCAAATGAAAGACCATTTTCAATTTATTTTAATTTGTGGGACTTCAGTGTCAGAATTCACCCGTCCAATGTAGTACGTTCCCAGCGCAAATGACCTCGGTGTGTTACCACGTTCAGAGGGTCAAGCTCCCATTCGGACCTGCCCTGCAGCACGGCGGACTCCGGCGAGGCTCCTCTGGCCACGGACTTCTCCACGGCCGTTTCCACCCTCGTCTCCACCGCTGCTGTGCCTGTGACAAGTGGCAAGACTGGGTCTTGGACGCAGGACCTTCCTCGGCACTACCGGAGCACAGGGTCTCGAGCTGCCCGCAGGAGAAGCGGTGGGATTTCAGAGCGCACGGATTGGAGCGGAGGACGCGCCTCCACCCAGGGGACCCTCGGGGTAAAGCTTTAGGGCGAAGGTCTCTTTATTTAATTACCTGGCTTAGCAAGTAAAGCCCAGACGACGCCTTGGAGATGCTTTTCAAGCTTTCTTTCTGCCACCTTCAGAAGAAATGTTCTCTCGCCTTTGGAAGCAACAAGTTTAACTTTTCTGCTCGCAGCGCGCCGGCGGCGATGTCAGTGCGCCGGGGACCCTGGATGCCCGGCAGCACTGCGACTCTGGCGCGAACTCGCGCGGCTCTGGGGGAGGAGGCCGGCGGGGGTGGGGAGCGCGGGAAGGAGGGATAGCTGGGACGCCTGGGCTAGCTGGGCGCTCCAGGTCCGCGACCGAGCCGCCTGCCCCGGGACCTTGGTCCCTGTTCCCTGACCTTGCGCCAGGGGACCGGGAAGGTCGAGTGCACGCCCCGAGTGGGCGCATCAGGAGGGAATGTGGCTGGAGTGAGAAAGAGGTGAGAGTCATCGGGACCCTAGGGTGTTTTTTTGTTTTTTATTTTGCAACGAAACCACCAATTTCCAGGGCCACCTCCTTCCTTTAATCCTGTTGTTTTTTGCACGGCGTGGGGTGTGTGTGTGTGTGTGTGTGTGTGTGTGTGTGTGTGTGTGCCTGCGCGCGTTTCTTTACTTTCAGACATATTTCCATTTTTAAAGCCCGGAACTGGAAAGAGAGCTGCCGCGTGCGGGGCCAGGGAGAGGCGGGGACCCCGCTACACCCAGGTGGCTGTGTAGCGCGTTGGGGGCTCCCGCCGGTACAGAAGTGAGCGACTGTGGCTTTAAGGAAAAGGCCCAGGTCTGGCGGGGAGCTGGGAGTTAGGGACAGGGGAGGGGTGGGAAGAGTAGGGGTGCGGGGAGGAGTCCTGATGTAAGAATGTTAATGAGAGGCTCCCCTAGCCCAGCCGCCACCCCCCCCCACCCTCCCCACCCGCTGGAAATACAAGCCGGGCCTCGGCGCGCCTTGTGTGGTAACACGCTCCGCCGCTGCCACGCTATTTAAACGCGGGTTATGGATCCAGGAACCGGCGCGAATCAATGAGATCAAACGCGAGGGAGATGCACCGTCAATTACAAGCACTTGGACAAGTCTAACTTTTTCTTCTTTTACAAATACGCTTTCAAAAGCAACCTTAGCAATGCCCAAATAAGAAGCCACCTCTAAGCAAAATAGTATATATTAAAGGGAGGGCGAATATATATATTTATAAGAAGTATATATATAAATATATTACAGACGTACAGGTTTACACCCGGTGAACTTTTTCTTTTTTTCTTTTTTTTTAAACGAGTGGCATTGCAAAGGAGGACTCTTCCTCTCTCTTTCGGCGAGTTAGTGAAGGGGGTATTCTGTTTTCTTAGAGCGCCCAAGGGGGCGCAGGGACCTCGGAGAGAAGAGTGGGGAGGAAAGAGGAAGGGTCGGTGGGGGGCAGAGGGCGAGTCCGCACCGAGGGCAGGCGCTTTCCTGCGGCACGATGCCGTCCCTGCTGGTGCTCACTTTCTCCGCGTGCGTCCTGCTCGGTTGGGCGTTGCTGGCCGGCTGCACGGGTGGCGGTGTCGGCGGGGGCGCGGGCCCGGGCGGCGGGCGCCGGGAAAGAGAGGCGCTGCCGCCGCAGAAGATCGAGGTGCTGGTGCTGTTGCCCCAGGACGACTCGTACCTGTTCTCCCTGGCTCGGGTGCGGCCGGCCATCGAATACGCGCTGCGCAGCGTGGAGGGCAACGGGACCCGGCGGCGGCTTCTGCCACCCGGCACTCGCTTCCAGGTGGCCTACGAAGACTCGGACTGCGGCAACCGCGCACTCTTCAGTCTGGTGGACCGCGTGGCGGCGGCGCGGGGCGCCAAGCCCGACCTCATCCTGGGGCCTGTGTGCGAGTACGCGGCGGCGCCGGTGGCCCGGCTAGCGTCGCACTGGGACCTACCCATGCTGTCGGCCGGGGCACTGGCAGCCGGCTTCCGGCATAAGGACACGGAGTACTCTCACCTCACGCGCGTGGCGCCCGCGTACGCCAAGATGGGCGAGATGATGCTCGCCCTGTTCCGCCACCACCAGTGGAGCCGCGCCGTGCTGGTCTACAGCGACGACAAGCTGGAGCGGAACTGCTACTTCACCCTCGAGGGGGTCCATGAGGTCTTCCAGGAGGAAGGCTTGCACACGTCCGCCTACAATTTTGATGAGACCAAAGACTTGGATGTGGACGACATCGTGCGCTACATCCAGGCCAGTGAGCGAGGTGAGCAGAAGTGCGCCTCGGGCCCCAGGCCCTAACCCAACCGCTCTCCGCGGCTCTCGCTACACGCTCGTCCGCTCCTCTGGGGACCCCACTACCCGCTGCGGCACTGAGGACCCGGGGAGGGCGCGTGCGCTTGGACTCGCCGGGCTGTGCGCTGTCTGGCTGCGACGACCTTTGACCATCATCCATGGCTGTGGTCGGGTGTACGCAGAGCGTCCCGGGGAGGTGGTGGAGCCTGGGGGAGGGGCATGTGAGCTCGCAACTCGCTAGTGCTCTGGTCCAACAGGTGCTGTCAAAGCTCCTGGGTTTTTTCTTTCTCGCTTCCCTGGCTCCGGCGCCGGGCTTGTGGTTAGGGGCTCACTACGGGTGCCCTTCTCCAACCAGGGTCTGAAAGCGTGACGAGGTCGAAGGAATTTGTTACCCGGTCTTTGCCGACGTGCGCCCCCTCCGAGTGCGGAAGTGTACGCTCTACAGCAGACGCTCCGCCTCACGGTTCGCTCCGGTCTCCGGGTTTCCCGGCTGCTCCTCGCACAGATCCCAGCTTTCTTTTAAAGGCTCATTGTATCGCCCTTCTCATTCCTTCCCTGGCCCCTCCAGCCGCTTATGAACGGGCTTCTGTGGTTTCCATCAAAAATGCCTCGCAGTGTCTGGACTCTGGCGACACTCACTGCCCCCGGCGCGTTCGGCATCGCGGTCTAAAGCGCCGGCAGCTAGGCTTTGCTAGAGCGCGCGCGCTGGGGAAGCGGGCGCTGAACCTCCTTTCCACGTCCTCCCGCCCCCGCCCCCTTGAAGTTTTCTCCGCGGGTCTTTGGGGGTTTGAATAACCACCAAACTGGCCAAAGAGCTCAAGGTTGAGGGTAGTGTCTATGGCTACAGGGAATGGGAGGAGAAGCGGCTGGTCACGGATATATAATCGCGGAATCCCCCAGTGCGGCTGCCTCATTGTACTGCAGAGTAGACCTGCGGGATGGCGGGCGGAGATGCCAGCATAGCGCAGCTCCCTCCTTACCGATGTCAGGTTTGGGTGCATATCACTCAGGGAATCCTGCCTGCTCCCGCTCGGCGCGCACGCGCCTCTATTGTCAGTGGGGTGCAACCCCAGCAAAGCTCCCCACTACCCGACACGGGGAGATGGAAGGGGAGAGGGGCCGAGCCGGGCGCGGGGCTAGCCCACGACTTGGCACGGCTGGGCACCTGGGCGCTGGCCGTGGGAGACAGCGCAAGCGGAGGCAGGGGGCCTCAGGAACAGGTGAGAGTGGGTAAAGGTTCCAAAGAGGATGGCGCTGCGGTCATCCCCCTTCCCAGTTTGACTACTTCGGACTCGGAGTGAACGCACTCTTTAGAGCGAGGAGGCGGGAAGTGTTGACAGTGGGGATGCACGGCCAAGTTTTGAGCATTCGAACTACAGGCTGTCTGCGCCGAATTCCTGCCAGCCAAGCAGGCGGGGCGCCGGCTTTGCTGATTATGAAAAAGGGCGCTTGTATACAATGGCTGCGGATTCGCCACGCCAGGCTGAGAAAGCCACATCTGCTCTCCCACTCCCAGTCCCCAGGTTACGGCAGACCCCTGCACACCTCGGGCTGCTCTAGCCCCCGAACCTGACTATTCAGCTCTCGCTCTCGAGGGCTTGGAGCTAGGAGTTGGAGACTTCCCAGCTTGGGCTGGGGCTGGGGGTGTGTCCCCCTACGGGCGAGATCCGCGGTCTGCCAATGCGTCCGTGATGCTACTGCCCTGAAGGTCTCAGTGCCAGTGGTGATCTCCTCGCACGTGGCCTGGGATTCGTGGCCGAGGTCGGCCCAGAAGAGGGCAGATCGAGGCCACCGGGGCCCCTCAGCCTCACAAGGGTGTGGCTGAGCCAGAGGGTAGGGAGGGCGTCAGGGCCCTAGTGGGTCTGGGGGCTTCAAAGAGATTGGGCTACAGTCTTGCTGCTGATTATTTTTTAATTCCGAAAGCCTCGTAGATGTTCCCAAGCCTCTTTACTTTTTTTTCCCCCCAAGTTTGAATCTAGCGGTGAAAGTTTGTTTGACTGACCGGTATGTTTTACAGGTGAGAAGGTTACCATTCTTACTCTAAAATACATTTCCAACAGTGACTTGGCAGTTGTTCAGAAATATGAAACAAAATAATTTCTCCCCTAAGCCCTCCTCCCTCCCCTGAAATTCCCTACTCTCAGGAGAGAAAGCTGCTTGATAACAGAGCTCTCTCTGGGGGTCTTTCAGTTTTACTAATCACCTTTATTTCACCATAAGTGGTTAATGGGTTAAATAGGGGTCCAGTACAAGGATTTAGTGGCGTTTGAATTTTCAGAGCTCTTGGCCTGGCTGAGGCATTCACTGGGGAGGGAGCTTGGGCTGCCATAAACCTCTGTACCTCGGGCTCCTCAGGTAAAGTGGGGGGATGCTGGGAGGAGCAAATGAGCTATCTTACAGGAATGCTCTGAAACAGTGCAGATGCCTCCTGAGTGCTTCATAAACCTAGGTTTTATTAGAGTTGTTATAATTATTTTATATATATGGTGATAATCTCCTTTACCGGAAGGCGAGACCCTGTCAAGGGTGAGAAGCAGACCCTCTGGATCTGGCGGCTGCACTCAGCTGCTGCAGGGCCTGCCTAAGTCACTTACTTTCTCAGAGGCCGAATTTCCTCTTCTGTGAAACGGAGGTGGGATGAGAATCAGGCCTCTTCAGACTGGTATTTGGTGGTTCTGATTTCTGCTCACTCGAGTGTAAAATGGAACTGACTCTATTTTTGTCTTTGAAAATTCCATATTAAATATCATAGAACTAGAGAGTCACCCCCCCCCTTTTGAAGATAATGCTTTTAGCATCTTTTTGGACTTAAGTTCATCTTTAAAATCAGATCACAAAAGTTTTAATCTCTCTTTTTTTAAAAAATTAATTAATCAAGTTTTTGGCTGTGTTGGGTCTTTGTTGCTGCGTGCAGGCTTTCTCTAGTTGCAGGAGCAGGGGCTACTCTTTGTTGCGGTTCACGGGCTTCTTATTGCGGTGGCTTCTCTTGTTGCGGAGTACAGGCTCTAGGCACACGGGCTTCAGTAGTTGTGGCACACAGGCTCTAGAGCGCAGGGTCAGTAGTTGTGGCGCACGGGCTTAGCTGCTCGGCGGCATGTGGGATCTTCCCGGACCAGGGTTTGAACCCATGTTCCTTTCATTGGCAGATGGATTCTTAACCACTGTGCCACCAGGGAAGTCCCAAAAGTTTTGGTCTCTTAAAGGGTAAAACTGATAATGCCACCATCTCTAATAATAATATAACTAAAATTTCATTTGGCTACGTGTGTGCTATAGAATGAAAAACTGAGGGGTATTATTTATTCTTCTTAGGGATTTACTATCAAAATCAATAATTAACATTTTTTCTCTCATGTTTTTAGCTAACATATATCACTAAAATACACACACCTGAGCATGTATTATTTTTAAAAAGTCAACTACTACCCTCAATATTTTATACTCAACGATAAATTTATTTTTAAAAAGGGAAGTTTAAAAAGAAATATTTTTTTAAGCAATAAAAGCCAGCAGTTGTTTTGTCTATACATCTCATAAGATGCAGAGCCAGAAGTGTGTGCACACAACATTTTTGTATGAAGAACTGTAGTTTTATCTTTTTAGTTATTAATATGTCATTATTCTTGGCCTGCATAACAACTGTAGTGATAATAGTATTTAATCAGTAGAAGAGTCATTTATTTTTAGAATTAGGCTGGGGTAAATGACAGAGAGTTTGGTCAGAGTTTTTAAGCAAAGAACCCATGATAAATGTAAAATAACTAATTCATAGCGGGGGTAAAAGAAGCATTGTAGGCTGCAGTGTAGAAATTCTGAAAGCCTTTGGAGTAGATGGAACTTTGTGAACAAAAAAAAATAAAGGTGCAGTCTCTATTTTGCAAATGAAACCTATTGCTTATGTAAAGTAAAAACAGCCAGAGAGAAATATATATTTTTAAATAATAGATTTTATTTTTATGAAAGTTATACAGCTATGTAGTTTAGAAAGTCAGAAAATGACACAACTGTTACTAGGAGTAAGAGTTTCCTATCTCCTGCTCCCCATATCTCACCTCCCAGAGGCAACTATTTTCAACTCCTGTAGCTATGTCTGTAGGTATTTGACTTCAGACCTCTAAATAACATTATTTTTTATTTTTTTCAGGTTTAGGTCTTATTTCTTGCCATCCCAGGGGAAGATAGTGATTTAGTTTTCTTCTACTGCCTGTTAACCACACACTCAAGCTTTCCTTCCAGTCATCCTTTCAATATGATCGTGTCAGGTTTTTTTTTTGGTTAGCTCAGTATTCAGTGTCTGTATTATTATTACCTTCTAAATGCTATATGTAGTTGAGCCATATAAGCTACTACAATGATATTTCTTTATTGCCCTACTTGTTTTCCTTGGGGTTAAAAATATAGTCTATTTTTGCTTAGTTTCCTATGAACTTATAACTAAATTATCTACCAATTCTCTATTTTAAGCCTCCTGAGTTGCTCCAGTTTGGTTATTTTCTAAGCATACCACATGGTTGCCACTCTGGATTCTTTCTTCCACATCCTCTGCAACTCTATCACCTCTCCCTTTTGAGCTAGATCCCTATGTGTTCCTATTTCTTGGTTTATGGCCTTCTTTTGGTGGAGCACATCCTCCAGGAGCTTTCTGAGAAAGGATGGTTGAGAGCTAAAGTCTGAGACCTTTCATGACTGAAGTTTCTTCTTCCTACCCTTATACATAACTATAGAATTCCAGGTTGGAAATAATTTTTCCTCAACATTTGAAGAATTGTCATTTACGTTCCAGTGGTGCTATTGGAAAGCTTGATTCGATTGTGATTTTTGACCTATTGTTTGCTATTTTTTCTGTAAATTTTTAGAATCCCCTTTTTCTCCCAGTGTTTTAACATTTCATTTTGATTGTACTTGTATGCCCATATTTTGCCGTATGCCCTTTAGGGTATTGAAGGGTAAGTCTCTTCCGTGCACAAACTCATGTCTTTTAGTTCCGGGAAAATGTCTTAAATTATTTCTTATATCCCCTCATTTTCTCTGTTCTCTCTTTCTACAATTTGTTTTATTTGTATGTTAGGCTTTCTGATTTGGGACTCTGTTTTTCTCATCCCTTTTCTCCTATTTACCACCTGTCTTTTAAAAAAAAGTTCCTCTTACTTAGATGTTTCTTTGGCTACTCCCACAGTTACTATTGAGTTTTAGTTTTAAATTTCTGCTGTCATATTTTCAATTTGCAGTACATGGCATATCTTGTTTTGCTTCCATGGAATAACCTCTCTTCTCCCTTGTAAGTTTAGAATTAAATAGAAGATGGATGCAAGAGTCAGATGGAGAATATGAAAATGTCATTTTTATTATTGATAACCTGTTGGAGAACATGGGTTTAGATCTGTTGCCAAAAGGGCCTGCCTGCTATTACTTCCCCTCATAATTAGGCAGGGTCATCCACTAAATCACAGGTAGCGCTGCAGGCCCCCCTCCAGGACACGCCCCTTACTACAGGGTGAAAGTTGCCCGTAATGTGTACTCTCTGCAAGCAGACACACCCCAAAGAGGAAGGAAGAAAGGGCTGCGTCCCGTATGCCCAGTTGTCTTTTCCAGACTCAGCAATCAGACAGTTCCCTCCTTCTCCTCCCCCACGGGAATGGGGGGAGAGGGACAAATGAAGGCACATGGGGAGATGAAGAGTGGCCTTCTGTTAGAGGTTGCTCCAAATGTAAACCTGAAAGGGGGAAAGGGTATCACCCTAACTCAGGTATGCTTCCTGGATTGTTTTGGGGTCTCTGAATTGACTTCTCTAGCCACCCCTTTGTACTTCTCTCTGCTGTTCTTAGAGTGATTGCAAGAACGTGTTGCAGTAGGGAGAAGCCACTTAACAGAAGACATTGTGGGAATCAGATAGTGGAGGGTAACATGGAATATCACAGATAGTGGAGGGTAACATGGAATATCACATGTTCTTTGGCAAGGGGGAAAAAATAGAGCAGAATGATGAAAAGTCTATCCAGAAACTTGGAATTGCATCATCATTTCCTCTTCTAGAAGTTTAACAATTTGACCAAAAATGTTAGTACTTATATATTTAAATATCTATTTAATATACTTAAATATACTTAATATATGTTTAAATATTTATATATTTAAATATACTTAAGTGTAGCAGAAATTATTTTAATTGACCTCCACTTAAGCAGCTTGCAGCGTTAGCTGATGCTCTCCTTTTCTCTATAAACTTTATTGGCTGTCAGTGAACGCTGGTAGCCGGTATACTTCTCCCATGTTTGCCAGCACATTTCTCATAAATCTGTTTAAAGCAGTTGTACTTATTATTATAAGTATGCAATTTAATTAGTTATTATGTAAACTGATGAAACATGAGTAAGAAGAGAAAGCTATTTCAGTGAAAACTATTTTCAACCTTCCGAAAGATTGTATAGAGGCATGTTGCTAAAAATACTTGCTGTTGAATTAGGCATGAATGAAAAAGCCATAAGAGATTAAGGAACATTCTACAAATGTAGAAGGACTCTGCATTCTGACTGCTCGGCCAGTGTCATTAAGTGCTTGCTCCAACTTAAACTGGGCGATAATGTGCACTATGGGTTTGTTTTGTGGAAGAAAAACAATACCTGACCCATGAAGATGGGAGTTAGGATTTCGTTTTCAGAATTGGACCACATCGTCCACACAAAACAGATGGGATCTACAATAATTCCAGTCTGCTCAGATAGGCTCAGTGCTGCTCTGTGTCACTCTTGCTTGGTCCAAGCAGGTACTGACATTTAAAGAAAGAATGTGTCTATCACAAGGGGTTGATCTTAGTGGTGATGGGAAGAGAGAGAAGGAGAAGGGCCAGGGCTGTAAACATAGAAAAGAAGTGACAGAGAGGCCAGTGTTGGGCTGACAGACAGCCCATCCAGGACTTGGGGAAGCCTGTGCTCTGGCCTGAGGACACAGCCTGTTCAGGCCTGGGCCAGGTGTAGCTCTTAGACGGATGCTTTGGGTTATCAAGACCTGATGCCTTTGGATGCTTGAACCCTGCAGCTGATCTCCCTGATTCTGACGTCACCCTCACTAACATCCTTCTGCTTATAATTTGGCTCCTCAATGAGCACTCCCAGGTTTATGTCGGCACAAACATGTTTGTGACCACTGTGGTCCTCATTGAAATTAATCTTCACTTCAGATTATCTAAAAATATCTGAGTTAGGTTATCGGGACTCTGCTCCCCCAAGCAATGACTCTACTCTTTATGTGCTGACAGAATCAGGTTCTGTGTCTTAAGGTTTAGAGCCAGACTCTGGACTATGGTCAAGTGATCAAAAGATGATGAGGTCTGCCAGTGGAGAGTCAGCCAGGCTTCCTGGAGCCTCCCGGTGCTGCCCACCCTTGGAATCCACACTCTTCCAACTTGTCCAGCCTTAGCCCAGGTTGTTTTGGGAGACACCTTGGCTCTTTTGTCATTTAGAGGACTAGAATCAAATCGGAGCTAAAACAAGTGTCTAGATCACAGTGAGTAATGAGGAGTTTCTTCAAAAGCTTCCTTACTGAGACATCTTGAAATTTGACTATTCATCCCAAATATATAACTGTATTTCCAGGCACAAACAACACCTACTCCCACAGTTATAAATCTATCGGAGTTTTGTATTGTTTTAAAAACTTGTTCTGCAGACTTTGAGCCTGTCGCCTGAGCCCTTTTGTCGAAAGAAATGTCAGAGTCATGATCTAACGCTCTGAATTAACCTGTGCAGTAAACGAAATGTCAGCAAGCGCCTGGCCCTTCGCGCAGGCTGCCAAGGAGGCTTTGGCACAGCCTGAAGTTTGTTCTGCATCTTTCAGCACCCATGCTTTTACAAAGAACATACACAACCTGCAGGGCTGGCACGCATGGCGATAATGTGGTTATGGCGCCCAGGCTTCTCCTCTCCTCCATGTGTGCAGAAAAGCACAGCGGGCACTGTCTTGGGGGCCAGGGGCCATCAACAGTGATCAAAATAACTGGATGAAGGCCAGGTCCCCACTTCCCTCTAGTCCGTTGCAGCTCTTACGTGGCAGACAACGCTATTCTGCAGCTGCTTAAAGCCTCTCAGCTCTGACAGTGTGGCTGTGAACTGAGAGCACGTGGGGAGGGACCTGGAATCTTGGTAACTATTTCCTATATATGTTGAGATAGCTTGAGAAAAAGGGTTCTACATTCAGACTGCAGAAAGCCTGTAGCGCTCGCTGCATCCTCTGATTTGCCAAATGAAAGCTTTCTCAGGAAAGTAGGTTTACTATGCGAGTAAAAGCATAAAAAGCAGCTGACAAGCCTCACTATCTTATATTGGGCAAATCTGGGAATTTATTGGAAGTATTTTTTTTAAAGGAATTCATTCTGAAACAATTGTGTATGTTTGGAAAAGACGTAAGAACGTATAAAGCACCTCCTATAGCCTTCACCCAGATTTTTACCAATGGTTAGCATTCTGCCGGTATGCTTTGCCATTCTAATCTCCCCCTTCCCTCCCTTGCCCCTCCAAATATATACACAGGTACATATACATGCACAAATATTACTATCTTTTTAATGAACCATTTGAGAGTAAATAGAGCTATCATGCTCTTTTACCCCTGAAAACTGAAGTGTGTGTTTCCTAAGAACAAGGACATCCACTCATATAACCACAGTAGAATTATGAAAAGCAAGAACTTTAACACAAACACAATACTATTATCCAATTTACAGACCTTATTCAAATTTCTCCAGTTGTCTCAATAATGCCCTTTGTAGAAAAACTTTTATTATTATTTTTCTAAGGTCCAGGATCCAATCCAGGACCACACACTGCAGTCAGCTTTCTGTTTCTCTAAGTCTCTTTTAGTCTAGAACATTTCCTCAGGCCATCTTTGTTTTTCATGAAAGTGACCACTTTGAAGGGCGCAGGTCCGCTATTCTATACACAGTCCCCCAAGCTGGGTTTGCAGAGCCTTCCTTCTGATTAGATTCAGGTCGCCCACTGTGAGGTTTGGGGCCCGGGGTGTGTTACACCAGGGGACTCCTGAGTCTGCTCCCATGGTGGGTGATGTTGATGTCCATCACTTTGTTATGGTGGCGATGGATAGCTTTCTCCATTGTCAAGCTATTATTCTGCCCTTTGTAATTCATGAACAATTTGTGAGGATTCTTTAGGACTTTAGCCGTGCCCTGTTCCCCGTCAGATGCTGTCCTCCGTGCAGGGGCGTTTCACGCGTCTGTTTGTTCCTCCCCGCAGTGGTGATCATGTGTGCGAGCAGCGACACCATCCGCGGCATCATGCTGGCGGCGCACAGGCACGGGATGACCAGCGGAGACTACGCCTTCTTCAACATCGAGCTCTTCAACAGCTCTTCCTACGGTAACTCTGCCTCCGGTTTCCCCTCCCACTGCCAGGGTGTCAAAAAGGGATTGTGAGACAGGGCCAATAACTTGAGTCATCTCTGTAGATTTGATTTCCATAGATAGGGTTTTAGAAATTTGTGATTCTGAACACTCCCACTTCTCATAAGGTCTCAAGCTTTCCTTCTCTGAGAACTCAGAGCAAAAAGTTACCACCACCTGTGATGCCAAGGGACTTGGGGAGAACATAGCTCACTCCAGCACTCCAAAGGATCATAAATCCAGGCCCTGAGGACCCCTCCCCAGTGCATTTCCAACTTTGGGTTGCCACCATGATGGACTGCTGGAGTAATTTTAGAGAGATTTGGACAGAATTTTTAGTAGCATGGAATAAACTCGAACACATCAACGTAATAGAATAGAACATGTCAAAGTGTGTCACACATAGCATATGTACGGTTTCATACAACTTTTATTTTAGGAATATGATTACATGTTTGTGTGTATATATTTATGCATGTTACACATGTATTTGTAATGGACCACAATGTGAAATAAATAAAATAACCATTACTGTAAATCGAGGTAAAAAATTTTGAAAGGTGCTGCTCCCAGTCCCTCCTCCTTCCAGATTACTGTCTCTTAGCTTCTCTTATAAAAAGTTGGGGAGCTTGGGCTTCCCTGGTGGCGCAGTGATTGAGAGTCCGCCTGCCGATGCAGGGGACACGGGTTCGTGCCCCGGTCCGGGAGGATCCCGCGCGCCGCAGAGCAGCTAGGCCCGTGAGCCACGGCCGCTGAGCCTGCGCGTCCGGAGCCTGTGCTCCGCAACGGGTGAGGCCACAACAGTGAGAGGCCAGCGACTGCAAAAAAAAAAAAAAAGTTGGGAAGCCACTAACAGTTACAATCAAAAGCATTTAACTCCTTAAAATGGATCTGGGGAAGTTCCCAGGGTTCCTGTGATGGAGGGTGTTCTAGGAAGTCATCAAGATCGCAGGTATAAAACATTTTCCCCAAATGTGTTTAGGGCTCTCTCTGAAGTAAACAGTGTAGGGCTATGGACCATTTTCTCAAGTCCTGCACGTTGGCAGTTACAGGGGAACTGTAAGTGTGTGTATCACGAACAGCATGTTCACGCTGAGCTCCACTTCTCAGTTATCATGGTCGAGATACAGTTAGATGGGATCTAAACCTTAAAGCATATGCCTCAGTTTCCTGCTCTGATAAGCTCCTGGCTTACTTAAGCAGTAGATCATTGTGTATAAACATAATGAATCATACTTCTCACGGGAATAAAGCAAAGTTGTTGAATCAAAAGTAACCTCTCTTCCTGTAGCGGATAAAATTGAAGATTTGAGGCTTGCAGGATAAACACCCAGTTTTCCCCTGCTTGCTCCCATCACTGTCTTTCCCCCTATCTTTACACAAGCAGAGTGGCAGTTTTGCTTCTTGACCCAAGATCAGAATGTAATTACATCATTGGTTACAGTATTGAATTCATTGAGACAGTGGTAGAGACTGGTGAAAAATGAAAAAAATTTATTCTGAGTTTTGCAAGTTGGCTACTGCAAGCATAGCATTTTGAGGCAATGCATGTGAATGCATATTATAAGTGCGCAAGTACAAATTAGGTACTGGAATTCCTTTCATCCACGGATAGAGCTTGCATTACTTTTCCCTGCTCATTACAATACACAAGTATTACAGAAACATAGAGAAGCATAGGGAAGAAAATAAGTTACTGAAACTCTGCCCTGCAGATAAAGGTACATTGATAATATTTAGATGTCCGTCTTGTCTATTTTATTAAAAATTATATATTTATGAAAAATGTTCAATAAAATGATCATACTATCTACAGTATGAATACATAGTATTTTATAATGCTGATATGCCATCTTTCTTAATCAGTCTTTTGTTTTTTAATATTTATGTCGTTTCCAGCTTTTTGCTGTAAGAGCAATGCTATATTGAGTTGCCTTGCCATGTGCATTCATGTGTGCACATACATACACACGTATGTATGTGTGTGTAATCTGTAAGACAAGCTTCTAGAAGTAGAATTCTGGGTCAAATGTTACATACATTTAAATTTTGATGGATATTGCCAAAGTTGTCCTCTAAAGAGGTTTGCCAATTTACATTTTTGCAACGGTGTATGAGATATTTTGTTTTCCTGTATCTCTGTCAACACTGTATCATCTAACTTTTAAATTATTTTATTTATTTGAATTTCTTTTTATGTCCATAAGCAGAGTTTTGCAGTTTTCTTTATTTGAATTCTGCACCGTTCTTGCTGAGTTCATTCTTAGACATTTTATGTTTTTTGGTTTTTATTATGTTCATGATCTTTTCCTATTACATTTTGTAACTGTAGTTGTTATAGAGAAAACAAGAATTCCACATATTAAATCCTCTGTTCTAATAGATTTTCTTAATCACTTTCAAATAATAACAATAGTTATGCCTCCATTTTGATAGTTGAATGTTATATTTATCTTTCTTTTCTTACTGCATTGGCCGTAGCCTCTAGAATAATATTATATAACAATGGTGATACTTAATTTCTAATATCTTGTCAGAAGTAGATGTTAAAATATTCTTTAGTTTATGAAGTGTGGTTTTAAAAATTGGAAGTGAGTGATGAGTGTTATCAAATATATTTTATCTGTACTTTTAATAAATTTCCTAGTATTGAGCCATTATAGTATTCTTGGAATTAAGCATAGTTTGTCATGATTTTTTTAGATGTATTGCTGATTTTAACTTTTTAGTGTTTTATTTACGATTTTTGAATCTATACTCATGAGATTAGACAGTTTTCTTGCATTCAGGTGGTATTGTCAGATTTTAATATCAGGTTAATATTAGCTTTATAAAATTAATTGGGACACTTTCCATTGTTTTTATGCTCTAGAACAGTTTATATACCATAAGAATATTCCTTGAAACAATTCAACTCTCGATCTGGACCTAACTTCTTTTCAGAGGTCATTTTTGGAAAATTAAAAAACAAATCTATTTTGAAATAATTTTAGATGTACAGAGAACTTTAAAAAAAATAGAGTTTGTGTATACCTTTTACCCAGATTCCTCTAATGTTAACAATTTAAATGGGCATAGTACAGTTATCAAAATAAGAAAATTAACATTAGTACAATACTACTGACCAAACTACAGGCTTTATTTGAAATTTACTACGTTTCCTCCGAATGCTCTTTTTCTGTTCCAGGATCCAATCTATTTAGTTGTGTGTCTTCTTTTTGTTTGTTTGTTTGTTTGTTTTGCAGTACGTGGGCCTCTCACTGTTGTGGCCTCTGCCGTTGCGGAGCACAGGCTCTGGACGCGCAGGCCCAGCGGCCATGGCTCACGGGCCCAGCCGCTCCGCGGCATGTGGGATCCTCCCGGACCGGGGCACGAACCCGCGTCCCCTGCATGGGCAGGCAGACTCTCAACCACTGCGCCACCAGGGAAGCCCAGTTGTGTGTCTTCTTAATCTTCTCCAGTCTGTGATAGTTCTTCAACCTTTCCTTGTTATTTATGACCTGACACTTTGGATAAGTCTGTTATTTTGTAGAATGTCTCTCAATTTGGATTTATCTGGTGTTTTCAAATGATAAGTTGAGTTTACACATTTTTGGCAAGAATACTACAAAAGTGGTGCTGTATCCTTCTCAGTGCAAAATACGAGTGCATAAGAAGTCATGTATATGTATATACATAGGTATATGACTTACTATTGGCTTTATGTATGTATGACTTATTGTTGGTGATTTTTGGGACAACGTTTTAAAACTTATTTTTCCATTAGTTCAGTTTTTCTGCTTCTTGAAAACTGAATTGCATGGAGTTATACAATGTGCTCTGATACAATCTACCAAATCCTTGGTTTTTCTTTTTTCAAATTTTTAAAAATTTATTTATTTTATTTTTTAAAACTTTTTACTTTATATTGCAGTATAGTTGATTAACAATGTTGTGATAATTTCAGGTATAGAGCAAAGTGATTCAGTTATACATATACATGTGCCTATTCTTTTTCAAATTCTTTTCCCATTTAGGTTGTTACATAATATTGAGCAGAGTTCCCTGTGCTATACAGTAGGTCCTTGTTGGTTATACATTTCAAATATAGCGGTGTGTGCATGTCAATCCTAAACTCGGTAACTATCCCTTCCCCCGACCCTTTCTTTCTGGTAACCATAAGTTCGTTCTCTAAGTCTGTGAGTCTGTTTCTGTTTTGTAAATAAGTTCATTTGTATCATTTTTATTAGATTCTACATATAAGTGATATCATATGATATTTGTCTTTCTCTGTCTGACTTACTTCACTCAGTATGACAATCTCTAGGTCCACCCATGTTGCCGCAAATGGTATTATTTCATCCTTTTTAATGAATGAGTAATATGCCATTGTATATATGTGCCATATCTTCTTTATCCATTCCTCTGTCGATGGACATTTAGGTTGCTTCCATGTCTTGGCTATTGTAAACAGTGCTGCAATGAACATTGGGGTGCATGTATCCTTTCAGACCATGTTTTTCTCTGTATATGTGCCCAGGAGTGGGATAGAGGGATCATATGGTAGTCCTATTTTTAGTTTTTTAAGGAACCTCCATACTGTTCTCCACAGTGGCTGTACCAATTTACATTCCCACCAACGGTGTGGGAGGGTTCCCTTCTCTTCATGCACTCTCCAGCATTTATTGTTTGTAGATTTTTTTTAACTTATTTTATTTATTTATTTTTTTAGATGTTTGGGGTACGAGTTTATTAATTAATTTTTGCTGTGTTGGGTCTTCGTTTCTGTGCGAGGGCTTTCTCTAGTTGTGGCAAGCAGGGGCCACTCTTCATCGCGGTGCGCAGGCCTGTCACTATCGCGGCCTCTTTTGTTGCGGAGCACAGGCTCCAGACGCGCAGGCTCAGTAGTTGTGGCTTACGGGCCTAGTTGCTCCGCGGCATGTGGGATCATCCCAGACCAGGGCTCGAACCCGTGTCCCCTGCATTAGCAGGCAGATTCTCAACCACTGTGCCACCAGGGAAGCCCTGTTTGTAGATTTTTTGATGATAGCTGTTTTGACTGGTGTGAGGTGATATCTCACTGTAGTTTTGATTTGCATTTCTCTAGTAATTAGCGATGTTGAACGTCTTTTCATGTGCCTCTTGGCCATCTATATGTCTTCTTTGGAGAAATGTCTATTTAGGTCTTCTGCCCATGTTTTGATTGGGTTGTTTGTTTTGATGATATTAAGCCACTTGAGCTGTTTGTAAATTTTGGAGACTAATCCCTTGTTGGTCACATCATTTGCAAATATTTTCTCCCAATCTGTGGGTTGTCTTTTTGTTTTATTTATGGTTTCCTTTGCTGTGCAAAAGCTTTTGAGTTAAATTAGGTCCCATTTGTTTATTTTTGTTTTTATTTCCATGACTCTGGGAGACAGATCAGAAAAAATCTTGTTGCAGTTTATGTCAGAGAGTGTTCTGCCTATGTTTTCTCTAAGAGTTTTATAGTGTTCAGTCTTACATTTAGGTCTTTAATCCATTTTGAGCTTATTTTTGTGTATGGTGTTAAAGAGTGTTCTAATTTCATTTCTTTTACATGTAGCTGTGCAGTTTTCCCAGTACCATTTATTAAAGAGACTGTCTTTCCCCCATTGTATAGTCTTGACTTCTTTGTTGTAGGTTAATTGACCATATGTGTGTGGGTTTATTTCTGGGCTTTCTATCCTATGCCATTGATCTATATTTCTATTTTTGTGCCAGTACCATACTGTTTTTAAAAAAAATTTATTTATTTTTGGCTGCATTGGTTCTTTGTTGCTGTGTGTGGGCTTTCTCTAGTTGCAGTGAGTTGGGGCTACTCTTCGTTGCAGTGTGCAGGTTTCTGATCACGGTGGCTTCTTTTTTTGTGGAGCATGGGCTCTAGGCTCACGGGCTCAGTAGTTGTGACTTGCAGGCTATAGAGCACAGGCTCAGTAGTTGTGGCGTATGGGCTTAGTTGCTCCACGGTATGTGGGATTTTCCCGGACCAGGGCTCGAACCCGTGTCCCCTGTATTGGCAGGCGGATTCTTAATGACTGTGCCACCAGGGAAGCCCAGTACCATACTGTTTTGATGACTATAGCTTTGTAATATAGTCTGAAGTCAGGAAGCCTGATTCCTCCAGCTCCATTTTTTTTCTCAAGATTGCTTTAGCTGTTCAGGGTCTTTTGTGTCTCCATAAACATTTTAAGATTTTTTGGTTCTAGTTCTGTGAAAAATGCCATTGGTAATTTGATAGGGATTGCATTGAATCTGCAGACTCCCTTGGGTAGTATCGTCATTTTGACAGTATGGATTCTTCCAATCCAAGAACATGGTATATCTTTCCATCTGTTTGTGTCTTCTTTGATTTCTTTCATCAGCATCTTATAGTTTTCAGAGTTCAGGTCTTTTGTCACCTTAGGTAGGTTTATTCCTAAGTATTTTATTCTTTTTGATGTGATGGCAAGTTGGATTGTTTCTTGAATTTCTCTTTCTGATCTTTTGTTGTTAGTGTATAGGAATGCAACAGATTTCTGTGTATTAATTAATTTTGTAACCTGCAACTTTACCAAATTCATTGATGAGCTCTAGTAGTTTTCTGGTACCATCTTTGGGATTTTCTACGTATAGTATCATGTCATCTGCAAACAGTGACAGTTTAACTTTTCTTTTCCAATTTGGATTCCTTTTATTTCTCTTTCTTCTCTGATTGCCATAGCTAGGACTTCCAAAATTATGTTGAATAAAAGTGGCAAGAGTGGACATCCTTGTCTTGTTCCTGATCTTAGAGGAAATGCTTTCAGCTTTTCTCCATTGAGTATGATATTAGCTGTAGTTTTGTCATATATGGCCTTTATTATGTTGAGGTATATTCCCTCTGTGCCCGCTTTCTATAGAGTTTTTATCATAAATGGGGCTGGATTTTGTCAAAAACTTTTTCTGCATCTATTGCGATGCTCATATGGTTTTTATTCTTCAATTTGTTGATGTGGTGTATCACACTGATTGATTTGTGGATTTTGAAAAATCCTTGCATCCCTGGGATAAATCCCACTTGATCATGGTATATGATCCTTTTAATGTATTGTTGGATTCAGATGGCTAGTATTTTGTTGAGGATTTTTGCATCTATGTTCATCAGTGATATTGGCCTGTAATTTTCTTTTTTGGTGACATTTTTGTCTGGTTTTGGTATCAGGGTGATGGTGAGCTCATAGAATGAGTTTGGGAGTTTTCCTTCCCCTGCAATTTTTTTGAACAGTTTCAGAAGGATAGATATTAGTTCTTCTTTAAATGTTTGATAGAATTCGCCTGTGAAGCCATCAGGTCCTGGGCTTTTGTTTGTTGAGAGTTTTTAAATAACAGTTTCAATTTCAGTGCTTGTGACTGGTCTGGTCATATTTCTGTTCTTCCTGGTTCAGTCTTGGGAGATTGTACCTTTCTTAGAATTTGTCCATTTCTTCCATGTTGTCCATTTTACTGGCATACAGTTGCTTACAGTAGTGTCTCGTGATCCTTTGTATTTCTGTGGTGTCAGGGTTTTTCTGATTATATCCCCTTTCTTTTCCCTTTTACAGCCTGGTTGCTTAGGCTTTGCACTCGGCTGTCAGCCTGCCTGAGAGTCTGTGCCATGTACTAGCTCTTGGCAAACTGACATAACCCTGCCCTTCCCCTGCAAGTCTTAGTTTCTTCTAATGATAATAATAGTACTTATCTCATGGCATCAGGCTGAGTAATAACTGAGGTGGTGTATGTGAGAGAAACAGAAAACTTCTTGGAACATGATGAGTGTTTAGTGAATGTTCACTATATTTACTATTAATTTTAGTTTACTTTGACCATTACATATAGTACTTTAAAAGTGATAAGTTTGTACATTTTCTTGTGGTGCAGTTATATAGCTTGATTTAGGCCATACTTTTTTTTTTTTTTTTGTGGTATGTGGGCCTCTCACTGTTGTGGCCTCTCCTGTTGCGGAGCACAGGCTCCGGACGCGCAGGCTCAGCAGCCATGGCTCACGGGCCCAGCCGCTCTGTGGCATGTGGGATCTTCCCGGACCGGGGCACAAACCCGTGTCCCCTGCATCGGCAGGTGGACTCTCAACCACTGCACCACCAGGGAAGCCCTAGGCCATACATTTTTTTGTTACCAAATTAGTCAACTTTTATCTAGCACATCCTCAGGACCTGGGTACATTAGGAATTATATCTGCCTGCAAATAACCAAGACTTCCAGCTATAGTAATTTAAACAAATGTAGAGGTTTATTCTCTCAACTGTAAGAAGTGCAGAGGTGGGCAGTCCGGGGCAGAATGATGGTTCCATAATGTCATCAGGGACCCAAGCTTCTTCTTGTTTTCTACTCCCTCAATCCTAGTGAATGGCATCCATCCTCAAGATCATGAGATAGTGGCTAGGATTCCAGGGATTGTGTCTTAATTCTAGGCAAGACAGAAGGGGAAAGATGAGAGGCAAAAAGAGATCCTTTTCAGTTGACTCAGTTCTGTTTGAAGGGCTCTCTGGAAGCCCCACTCATTAACTTTCGCTTACGTATCATTTGCTACCCGTGGTTGGGAGGGGGGCCAGGAAATGTGTGCTTTTAGCTGGGCTCACTGCTACCCCACATCAATTCAGGAATCTGTTACTAAGGGAGTAACAGAGAGAATGGATGGGAGAATGGATGTAGGGAGGTTTGCCGCAGACCCTGAAGCACTTTTCCTCTTCAGAGTAGAAGCAGGAAATAGAATCTTATGGCAGGCACAGTGACCTAGACCAAGGTTCTGGTGTCTGTCGCTCATAAAGGACTTTCTCTGAGATTTTTATACTCTAAGAATCAGATATATTATCCTGAAAATTTCTCCAACATCCTCTTCTCCCTGTGCTTCCTCACATCAAAGTCTACACCAGTTCTAGAAAAAGGCTCTGTTTTAAATAATACTTGAGATTGGTTTTTTAAGAAAACATATTGATAGCGTGTCCATATTTACTGATTATTACATTGTCTTGGTGAGCACTCAGAAAAATTCTCAGATCTGCCCCAATTATATTGTTACAGGAGTTCTGAATATATTATGAGGGAATTCAAGTGATGGAAAATAAGATTGAAAGGATAGGTTTTAAAAAAATCCAGAGTGAAGATGACATATATTGCGCTGCAGGGTTTTGAATAGCACCTGTTGGCATTTTCATTCGCTGGCATTATGTTCTTTGGATGTAAGTTAGGTGGAAAGTCATTTGCGCAATCTTGTCTGGGACTGTAAGGTTATTGTAGAGCTTTCCTGACTTCCTGAGACCACAGAGGCACTCAGTAAGGTGAGGATGGGAGAATTCCAGGGCTGGTCATGCACATAAATTACTTGACTCGCTAGAAGTAGAAAAATGGCAGAAAAACTGGGGAAGGGTTAGATTTATATTTTGCTATTAAAGTGATATATTCCTGTTATCGTCAGTTTAGGGTAATGAGAAAAGAGAAGGAATTCTCACACAGTCTTTCAACTGTAAGAGTTGTTAAACCACGTTTAGACACTTCTTCCTCTGATCTTTCTTCCTCTGTTACTTTTATTTTTAACATTCTTGTCCTCCACTGAATTTGAAGTTTTAAATCTTAGAACGCACCAAACTTTGATGAGATGAATGAAGAACAGGAACCGCACTGGAGTTTGGAGGCTGGCTTGCGTTTGAATCCTGCTTCTACTTATTAACCAAGTGACTTCGGGCATGTTAATCTCCTTGAGCCTCAGTTTCCTTATCTGTGAGATGGGGATCATACTTAAATATTCCTCATAGAGTTTTCATTAGGATTAAAAAATGAAATGCTCCAGGCAAAGCCGTTCACAATGGCATCGCTCAGGAAGTGGTGCTGTTATCACTGATGGGAGAATCTGGACCAGCCTCGCTCAAGGCAAGCAGGTAACTCCTGGGTATTTGGAGAGGTTGGGGTGAGGCAGGGTGGCCAATCCTTTTGTCTCACTTAATTGGCTTCCAGAGGGCAAGAGCCACGTACTCTGCAGCCAGCCCAGGTGTACTCCAGGCATCATTTTTTGGATGTAGTCTGTGATGTCTCAGCTCCGTCATTCAGCGCACATTTACCGAAGGCTTTCTATGTGCTGGGTCCTTGGTAAGTGCTGAGAGCTACAGGATGACACAGTTATCCCCGTACTGCCGGCTCTCACCAGCTCCCTGGCTGCAGGATTGCCAAGCACAGGGCTTGGTGCTGAACAGGTTATTTCCTCTTTCACAAATATTCTGTACCCTTCTCACGCTAAATGCGAGCTTGGGGCTCCATGATGTTTAAAACCAAACCAAACAAAGAAAGCAAATTCACTTTCCCTTATTCCTGAAGCAACTGCAAGCATCACCTTCTCTGCCCTACTTCTCATTAGCCGACTTCTTTCTCCTCTTCTTAATCCCTTGTTCAGGACCATTGTAAGAGTATGACAACAAGACCCACCACTCCTCTGAGAGTGTTAGGTCGCCGCTGACCTTCTCATCACCAAAGCCATCAGCCTTAGTGCAGACCGTGCCTACATGTCTCTAAAGCAGTGTTGTCCAGGGGAACTTTCTATGATGCTGGCTGTGTCCTACTGTGTTGCCCAGTACAGGAGCCACTGGCCACATGTGACTATTGCACATTTAAAATGTGGCCAGTGCGAGTGAGAAACTGAAATTTTATTTAATCTTGAGTAATTGAAATGTAAGCAGTCACCCATGGAGCTAGTGGCTGCTACAGTAGAGCTATATACAGCTGTAGTCCTTGCCGTACTGTTTCCGTCCATTTCTTTCCGGAAACCCTGTTTTTCTTAGCTTTGGTGGTACAGCATTCTTTGGGCTTTCTCTTAGCTCTTCTGTCTCCTTTTAGTCCTTTGCCCACTAAAAACAGCATCCCCAAAGTGTGTGTGCTCACCCTCCGCCCTCTGCTTCTGGGTACTAAGTATAAGACATGTGGACGCGACAGCCAGCATTCTCTCTAGCCCTCACTTCTCTTGCTGGCTTCAGACCCCTCTTTCCAACCCCAGCCTGGTGCTGCCCCTTGGGTGCTCTGTAGTCAGTCACCTTGGATTGACCATGACCCTAACTGAAATCACTGTCATTTCTCTGTCCACGTAACCCCTCCTCCTCCCTCTGGCTCTGCTATTTCTTCTGACAACCATTTGCTTTTCCCCTCTGGCATCACTGGTGACGCGCGTCCCTCTCGGCTGTCGTTCACTCCCTCACTCTTGTAGAGTCTTCAGATTCCTCTTGCACAGCCCTCTGCATTCATTCTCAAGGGCCCTCCCTCTTTTTATGATTATAAAAGCAGTAAATATACTGCTGAAAATTTGCTAAAGTCAGAAAAACACATAAAAAAAGAAAAGAAAAGAAAAGATGCCTGTAATTCTAACCACCCGGAGAGCCGTGTTCAATTTTGGGGGGGTGTGTGACTTCCCACATATAACCTCTGGTAACCCCTTGCCTGGATTACTGTGGCTGTGAACCCTCAGCGTCTCCCCAGTCTAGTCCATTGCTATTTCCCAAGGCATGAGTCTGATCATGTCATTCTTCTGTTCCGCTCGTAGATCTCCAGAGGCACCCAGTGTCTGCTGAATTAAACTTGTCCCCACTGATGGGGCATCATGCCAAGCCGACCTCTGCTTTTCCTAGGGTTCAGTGGCCCCGAGAGGTTACTGACATAGTACAATAAGAAACACACACAAAGCAGGAAGTCATAGTATTGGTTATGGTTGTGACTAGATACCTTTAGTTTGGCTTACATTTACTAAGCACTTTTGTTTCCATTCTTCTTTCTCTCTTTTTTAAAATTTTTGTTTGTTTTTATTTTTTGGCCGTGCCACACGGTAGTGTGGGATCTTAGTTCCTCGACCAGGGATTCAAACCCATGCCCCCTGACCACTGGACCGCCAGGGAAGTCCCTTCTTTTTTCTAGAAAACGAAACCCCAAGATCATTACCTTTTAGATTGTGGTAGACAGATTTATTGTACTGTATTTCACTTCTTTCAAGATTAAAAAAAAAAAGTTTTTTCCATATTAGTAACTAAGATAGTTGCTGTTTCCAGTTCTATGTGAATTACACAGCATAATACCCTATAGGGTTATTTCCTTTCTTGTGCCTGGAGGGTTCTCTTACTCAAAGCCGAGAAACTCTGACCCTCATTGCCTAAGAAACACCATTCCTGCTGATTCTTGATACCTCGAGTCAATTAAAAAAGAATCAATACATGTGGATTGCACACCTAGAAGAAATGGGTTCCTTCATGGATTGAAGATGGACATTCTTAGAATTTGGGGTCTTGCTGGCAAATGGATTTGGCCTCTTGACAGAAGGCTGCGTTGTCCATGTCTTCAGCACCCAGAGGGGTTGGCCCTGGCGGATGACAGTGTCACACAGCTCACTTGCCCTCTGAGCAAGCGCCGGCATAGCTGTGGCCTCCCTGGGATTTGGGAGGTTTCATAGTGGAGGAGGAGGACTTCATCAAGTTTTGTTCAGTGGCTTGAAATTTACTCTTGTGCTCATTGCGAATGGATCGAGCCCTTAATGAATTCTGTCCTTGACTCTGTCTTATTTATCTTTTAACAGCTCCCTGGCACATACTAAGCAATTAATAAATGGCTGCTATTTTTAGGATTATGATTAAACAGATGCCTCCACAAACAAATTCTTCGTCTCTGCCTTTTCTCATGCTCCAGACAGAGGTTCCCAGCTGCCCACTGGATGTCATGCACATTTGCACCTCTGCCCGTGCCGTAGATTCTGCCAAGCATGCTTTTCCATCCCCTTCTCCTCTTATTAAAATCCTATTCACACATTTAGGGCCAGGCTGATGCCTCCTCCTGGCATGAAATTTCCCTCTTTGGAGCTGGTTACCTCTTCCTCTGTACTCTGCGTGGTTTCCATGTACCACCGCCCGCCCCGCATAGTAAGCTAACTGTTACCCTGTAATGACTTCAGGTGTTTACATGCCCATCTCTAAATTCCCCTCCTGAAGTGGTGGAGACTGTTCAAAACATTTATGGTGCCCACTGTGCTGGCTGTCACAGAAACTTGCATGTAGTTCAGTTAATCCATGTTTGTCTGATTTAAGCTATGATAGAAATTCCAAAACCACCAGCTCCTAACTGAACTTTTTCTGTAAGAGTAGAGCAAGGGCCATGGAGCCCTGGCTGCACATTCCAGAAGCATCTTCACTTAGCCGCTGGGCTCTGGGCATCTGCACTGGACTCTGGGCTCAGGGCAAACAAATGACTGTGATGTTGGACTCCAGCTGGTTGAATGCCTTGTTGTATTTGCAGAGATCTCAAGAACTCATAATGATAATTCACAGAATTATTATTATTATTGTCAAACGTTAGAGGTCCATGTTTCCTTTTGGGGTCCTGCAAGCCACATGTTTTCTCAAAAATGAAATAAGAAAGAGAAGAGGAATGATTCTTATCCATGTAATTTGCCTTTGCTTTTGTGAAAGGGAGAGCTGTGAAGCAGCGGGGTACCCAGCTTCTGAATGCCTCAGTTTCCTCATCTGTAAAATAGAGAGGATAATTGTACCCACAGTCACGGGATCTTGTGAGGATTAAATGAGTTTATAAATATAAAGTGTTCAATAACTAAGATTTTACTATAATATATACATACATATATATATATATACACTCAACAAATGTTAGCAATTTTTATTTTATTACTATTGATGCACAGATCGACTTGTCCAATAAATAATCTTTTTGATGTTGCCAGCACTAGAGAGATATAAATCCTCAAGTTCACCTAAGCTACTTTTCAGTCTGAAGAGATTCGAGAAACATTTCAAGAAATATCAATAATCTCAAACCTTTTTTTTTTTTTTGCGGTACGCGGTCCTCTCACTGTTGGGGGTCTCTCCCGTTGCGGAGCACAGGCTCCGGACGCGCAAGCTCAGCGGCCATGGCTCACGGGCCTAGCCGCTCGGCGGCATGTGGGATCTTCCCGGACCGGGGCACGAACCCGCGTCCCCTGCATCAGCAGGCGGACTCTCAACCACTGCGCCACCAGGGAAGCCCTCAAACCTTTTCCTTTTAGCACCAACTTTATAATACTCGTGTTGTCGTACGTAGCCATCCCTGCCTTCCACATCTACATAGTGTCGGGTTTACTGTAGCGCAGTAACATCTTGGTTGACCTCCACAGTTGATTAAAAAATATTAAAAACTAAGTGTGAATGGAAAGGAATAGACCTACTGTTTACTCCTGCAGTGCTGCAATTCTCGGGGGTTGAAAATTAGTTACAGGGTTATTATAAGGCAATGAACCCAACAGTGCTTTTGTTTCTGCCTCACATTTCAAAGGAACACGTGTTCTTCTCCTTTGAGGATCTTGACATTGTCACTTTCTATCCAAGTGCAAAACTGTGACAATACCTCCTGCCCCAGCCACCAAAAGAAACATGTAGAGACACTTCGCAGTTGGAAAGGGAGAATGGCCCCTTTATGGTGACTGGCTTGGAATTGTAAATATTTTTCCTTCTCCCGTAGGAGATGGCTCATGGAAGAGAGGAGACAAACACGACTTTGAAGCTAAGCAGGCATACTCATCCCTCCAAACAATCACTCTACTGAGGACAGTGAAACCTGAGTTTGAGAAGTTTTCCATGGAGGTGAAAAGTTCTGTTGAGAAGCAAGGGCTCAGTGAGGAGGATTACGTAAGTAACTGATTATGAGTCTAGACCTTCGCATCCTGAAAACAGTCTTCAAATTAAATCAGGTGTGATAAAGCGTCCTGTTCTGAACCGTTCCTAGGTTCTCGTCTGAATGTCACTGTTGCTTCCTGTGTGTTTTTTTTTTTTCTGGCCAGCTCTGCCCCCTCCTCCCCACCAGGCGCCCATCACCCCACGCTTCACTTACACTTTGCCCGCTGCTGAAGGAAGGGAAACTGCTTTCTGTGGGTACTTGTGGTCATGCTGAGCAGAGATCTGGAGACTTCCATCACCTATTCTGCTAGGAGCGTGTTGGGGGAGAAGACGGATGAAGGATTGCCAAAGTTTTGCATGCCTGATTTTTCCAGAGCTTGGTGAGGAAGGTATTTTGGATTTTAGAAGGCTCCTTCTTTTGGCAATCTGTCTTAGCTTCGTGGCCAGTCTGCTTCTCTCTTTTGTGGCCGTGTTGTCGCCTCCTTCTGCTGCAGGCTGTTCCCTACTGAAGTATTCCAGAGTGTCGCACACCATTAGTGAGGTTGTTACTCATGCCTCTTCCAAGAGTGGACTGGAGTCAGGAGCTCAGGCCAGGCTCAGGATTAAGTAGAGGGACACCTAGCTGTGTGATCTGGGGCAGATTCCTCAGTCTCCCTCATTCAGATGAGGATGGGAGGGTTACAGATAATCTAGCTGAAGTCTTTAGCACTGTCAGGTCAAAAAGTTGGAACTCAACGAATGGTGCCTCTTTTGTACTATTGTTATAAGATCATGCCTATCTTTATAGGAATTTGCTACCAAATGACATACAAAGTGTCTTATAAACATGCATTAATGTCTTAAATGCGATTTATATATTATACACGTATCATTTAAAATACCTTTTGACTTTCTAAATTAACACTGTCTTCTAGATATGTAATGTGAGCCACAAATGTAATTAAAAAGTTTTTAGTAGCCACATTAGAAAAAGTTAAAAAAAAGATGAAATTAATTTTAATAATACATTTTATTTCACTTAAATAGAAAAAAATCATTTCAACATTTGATCAATGTAAAATTATGACTGAGATTGTATATATTTTTTTCTTGTATGAAGTCTTTGAAATCCAGTGTGTATTTTACCCTTACAGAGTATCTTAATTCAGTTCAAGTGCTCAGTAGCAATAAGTGGCCAGTGGCTGTCGTGTTGGACAGGGTGTTCTTAATTATGAAAGAAGTAGAGCTCAAGTTTGCAGAAACCTATGATGGTATTGTCATCATCCGAATCTTTTGCCTCAGGAATGTGAAAGGACACAAAGGACATTGTAGTTCTCTTCAGTAGTTCTGCCAGAGGTGGCCTGTGTCAATACTGAAAACATCCAAGTCTTATACCTATGCCACTGTATGTTACTTTACTTTACTGGGTTCATATTAATTTTCTGGTTTAAAAACTCAGAAATGGTGTCCTTTTGTCTAACCTCTTTCCTAAGGTTGTTGAAGCTCAAGTATTTCAGTACAGGTCGTCCAACATGATGATACTTAGTGGGCAAAAGTTGGCATTCCATTGCACTATCAGGTACATCTTCTTGGTCATTAGTTGTCCTGTGTTCAGAATGTTAAATCTTATTTTAATGGTAGTCTAGGCAAAATCTCCCTGGAAGGTGTACCTACTCCAGAGATCCATAATACATTCCAAATCCAACACTGCTGCTTTAGAGATTATTTGTAGTTGTAGATTACAATATCGCTTCCCTCTGATGGTGGGATCATTAAAACGGATTTTATACGTAAATAAAAATGATAATGTAGAAATTGGAGCTCCTCATAATGACTTATTCTGTCTTTCGTAGTTATGTGTGTTTTAGCTGTGCTCTTTTGAGTGCCACTGCAGCCGTTTATCAGGTTAGTTTAGACAGGTGGTCGTGGTGAGTATCGCGGAAGAGGGAGATACGGGGCCTCGCGGAGGCTAGAGCTTCATCTCCTGCAGCGGGAGATGCTGGAGCGGAGTAACAAGGCTTGGTGGTCTTCATCCTAAGCCTCAGCTCTTTCCTCATTCTTGCTGCTTCTCATGGGTTGAGACAACTCATGGGTTGTCTCATCTACTTAGAATTTCTGTTAGTGACACCCATCGTGAGCTCTTCAGTCCTTGTTACTGGATCTCAAATCCAGCAACTTGGGTGGACTCTATTCTAAAGTTTTACCATGCATTTTCTAAACAACCACAAGACCTGTGAACAGTAACAGTTTTGTTTCTTTTCAGTTCTTCTTTTAAGTATGCTTAATCAAGAGATATTTAATTACATTGTCTATTAAATTAAGTATAATTAATTAGATTAAAACTTAATGATACTGGCTAGGATCCCAATACAGTATTGAATATAAGTAGTGGTAGTGGGCATCCTTGCCTTGTTCTGAACTTTAAAGTGAACAGCATGTAACAGATTTCATATCTGTTCACATCACCATTTAAGTGTGATGTTTACTGTGGGGTTTTGGGGAAAGAGTCTTTATTAGATGTGGAAGTTCTCTTTTATTTGTTGGTGAGGTTCTGTTCTGGCAAAATGATACCCTTTATTAGGATAGCTGAAACAAAAATAGCACAGAAAACATAAAGATTCACATAATGTAGATTAGGAAAGGATCTGGACACAGGTTTTTTTCTTAATTGAAGTATAGCTGATTTACAATGTTGTGTTAATTTCTGCTGTACAGCAAAGTGATTCAGTTATACATATATATATTCTTTTTCATGTTTTTTTCCATTATGGTTTATCACAGGATATTGAATATAGTTCCCTGTGCCATACAGTAAGACCTTGTTGTTTATCCATCCTATATATACTAGTTTGCATCTGCTAACCCCAAACTCCCACTCCATCCCTCCCCCACCCCCCTCCCCCTTGGCGACCACATTTCTGTTCTCTATGTCAGGACACAGCTTTTGATTGTAGGCATTGTAAACTAAATGATATCCTTGACCCCATGTCATGTATGCTAGTATCACAGTCATCAGATTAGCATGTGGTTGGCGTCTTTGGAAAGCTTGGGATCTTCTCAAGATGCAAAAATTTGGAGCTTAAAAAATTTTATAAGGCTATACTGAAACATTAGAAGGATGGAATGGCAATTTTTAATAAAATTATTATTATATATTTTAAAATTACCAAATTTTGTTATTAATGTTGCTTTGTTTCTCCCCCTCTCTTATTCTCTCTCTCCTTCTCTCTTTCTCCCTACCTTCATCTCCAACTCTTGCCTTCTCTTTTTTTAAAGTGACTTTTTAACTGAGATGAGTGCAAATTTACATGCAGTTTTAAGATGCAATATGGAGACATTCCTCGTATATAGTGCCTAGTTTTCCCCAGTGGTAACATTTTGGAAAACTATATGTAAGATCACAACCAGGATATTGACACTGATACAATGCACTAATTTTACTCACATTTCCTCAATTTTGTTTGTACTTATGTGTGTATGTGCATGTGTGTGGGTATTCAGTTCTGTGGAATTTTATCACCTGTGTAGGTTGGGGTGTTTGAATATTATCAAATGCGTTTTCTATATCTACTGAAATAATCAGATTTTTTTCTTTATTCTGTTATAATGTGGTGAGTTGCCTTACCAGGGTTTTCCCTCTGAACCCCAGTTTTATTGAGATATAACTGACATATAACATTGTATAAGTGTAGGTACAACATAAGGATTTGATATTTGTATATATTGAGAAATGATCATCACAATAAGTTTGATTAACATTGATCATCTCACATAGTTACAAACAAATTTTTTTTCTGGTGATCAGAACTATAGAAATCTACTATCTTAGTAACTTTCAAATATACAATACAGTATTGTTGACTATGGTCATCTTGCTGTACATCTCATCCCTGGAATGTATTGATATTTATCTTATAATTGGACATTTGTATCTTTGAACCACCTTCATTACTAGAGTTTTCTAACTTTAATAATCTCTGCACTCCTGGAATAACTCTGCTCTCTCTCTATACCAAGTCTTAAACTCCTCGATTTCCCAGTTCATATCTTGGAGAATATAATTGTGGTTGAACCTGTACAAGTTTGCTTTGGTGGAGATTTCCATGCTGGGTTGTCTCGAAGGCTATTGGCAGCCTGTAGATTAGGCTCTCTAGGTTGGAAGTCCACTCCTGTTTCACTCATCTCTGGTGGGTAGTTGGGCGGGTACACGTGTGCGATGCGATGGAAAATAGGATTGCTTAGGGCTGGGCTATCATTGGGGCTCTGGGTGTTGCATGTACTGTAATTGTCTCATTATTACCACATGTATCTAGGACAGTGTCTCCGCCATTCCTTTGGGTACTATAATAGTATTTTTAAAAGTATATTTGTCCTTTTACTAGTGAACCTGGTGGAAACCTTATCTATTCTGATGCATCATCTTTTAATAGGACCCATTATATTGGGAGATGGTATAGCCTGATGGTGAAGTGTGCAGGCGTGGGGTTTCACAGACCTAGCTCTGCGTCTTACTGTTTTGGTCTTGAGCATGTGTCTGAAACTGTGCCTTAGTTTACTGACTCTAAAATGGGGATAAATAATTTTTAACTGACAAGGTCACTGAAAGAACTCAAGCATTGTATGTAAATAATATTGAACACAATGCCAAGCACTAAGTAAATATTCAATACATGGTAGCCATGATTTCTCTTACTTTTGTTTCTCATATTCCAGGCCAACGTAACCAATGTTTATGAGGCTTCTGCATGTCAATGTTCTCCCCAGCACCCCTGCTCATCCTTCAGAAGTTAACTCAAACACCACTTTCTCAGGATGTCTTTTCCTGACACTCCAGACGAGTCTCACACACTCCGCTCCTTTCTATCATAGCATGCCTCTCTGGTTGTAACCACATGTCTATGTGTGGGATTTTTTTAAGTTAACGTTGGCCTCTTTTGCCAGACAGTAAGTTCCATGAGAGCAGCCACCATGTCTGTTTCTGTTCACTCTTGCATCCCCCTTACTGTATGCTCGGCACATAGGACGCAGCCGATAAATGTAATCTATTATTATTATGCTTATTATTTGGGGTTATTACTGGACCAGAAGACATCAAATCCAAGCCCCTTCCTGTACAGTGGTGAAAACTGAGGCCCAGGGAGGTGAGGTGGCTTTTCCAAATGTAACCGCTATATTGCAGTCAGTACAACAATGCTGGGTGGTGACAGAGTCCTGTGCTTAGACCTTATCAGGTACACAAAGCCAGGAGTTCAGATCCACTTATACTGTGGGAGATGGTACTGGGGGGTAGTAATGGGTTTTTACAGTGGGGATTCTGAAGACCTTCTAGTGGGCGGCATCAGAAATCTGAAGTTAGAAGTAAAGCCCCACTGGAGAGGCCGTCAGATATCAGTGGGACTCCCAGCGTGGCTCAGACAAGTGCTTGCCAAGTGTCTGTCTAGCCTCCTCTGGTGGGGTTTTGTCTTGCAGCCAGGGTGGTCTTTACTGCCTTTCCCTTGGGCTAAGCCAGCACAAAGTCCTTCTGGAGACTCAAGCCCCACAGCAGGAATGGGAGGCGAGAGGGGCTGGGCTGACAGGAAGCCCTGCTGCGATGTCTGGGTCAGGCAGAAATGGCCCTTGTACCTTGGCCCTCTTGAGGCTTGACGGGCCTGCTTGGCCGTGACCACGGCGCTGAGGGGAAGCCTGTGCTGACTGGAGAAATCTCAGGCTCACAGGGTCCAGTAGGCGTCGATGAGGGTCCGAAGGAGGAAGATGGCCACCGACAGCAGCATGTTTTCCGGTTCTCCTGCCGAAGCAGCTGCAGCTCCTTCTCATAGTCGGAGGCTTTGTTCATCGGGCTGCTTTTCTCCTTCTCCAGAAACCTCCTGGCCTCTGAGCCCAGCTCCGCCCCGTAGAGCCTGGAGTTCACAGCCTCCAGGTCCCTCCGACGTGACAGCTTCTTCTCCAGCCCATTGATCTCTAGGGCGATGCCCAGATTCTCCAGCTTCTTCTTTTTTTTTTTGCGGTACGCGGGCCTCTCACTGTTGTGGCCTCTCCCATTGCGGAGCACAGGCTCCGGACGCACCGGCTCAGCGGCCATGGCTCACGGGCCCAGACGCTCCGCGGCACGCGGGATCCTCCCGGACCGGGGCACGAACCCGCGTCCCCTGCATCGGCAGGCGGACTCTCAACCACTGCACCACCAGGGAAGTCGTCCAGCTTCTTTTTAGTCATGTTACTTGCCGGGTTCCCGGAGTCATTACTGGACGCTCTCTGGTGGTTTATATTGGGTCGCCCACATGTGCAGTGGCTCTCACTCCAGGGTGTCTGGATGGAGCTGTTTGGCCTCTGCCACCGAATTGTTCCAATTCTAGAGCACTGGTATTTGGTTTTAGAATGCGCTGTGTGGTGGCCAAGCCAAGATTAGTTGCATCCCCTGACTCCTGGTCAGTGGCTTTCTTTATCCACTACATCAGTCTGACCTTTTTAACAACAATGTGCCCAATATGGGGGCAAACCCATGACCCGAAGATTAAGTGTCTCAGGCCCTACAAGCGAGCCCGGCAGGCGGCACAGGCAGGAGCGCTTCCTTCCTTTTCCTGCCCCCTGCCTGCCCAAACACACACTTTTAACATATCAGTGTCTCTTTACTCTTTCACATACTTGACAAAGTCCGGCTAGGACTGCGTCTCCTCTCCATCTGCAGCGATCTATTTTGCCTGTTTTCTTCTGAAGTGTCAACCACCATTTCCTAAATCAGCAGATGCTGTTTATTGAGCACCCCAGGGACCATGGCTGTGAACTTGATCCTGGACCATGTAATGGTCCCATCTTGGGTGGGATCTTCATCACCTAAAAATACTTGAGCAAGTATATAAATATCCATGGCCATGAGCTCTGGGAGGCTACAAGAGCTGCATTCCTGTGCCGGCACAGATTGGAAACATCATTCACTTCAGTGTCAGCACTCTGACACACTGATGGCATTCACACAAGTCTGGACCGTTTATCTTGCAGTAGACCAAATGTGGCACATGTGTGAAAATATCCATGTTTCTAGAGAAATGAAGTCAAACACGGTGGAGTGGGTTCACTTAGTTCGTTAGTAGGAGGCTCCCTCCAAATTCATCCAGCTTTCCACGACCTCTTTAAGTGGATGAGGGTTTCCTAAGTTAGGGTGCATTAACTCTTTACAATTCTGTGCAACATTTTGTACGTAAGGGCACGTGTGTATATTTCTGGAGAGAGGGGCCAGCACCCTTCATCTGATTTTTAATGGGGTCCATGTCACAAAAAGGTAAGAATCATTGAACTAGACCAGAGTTAGTCAGCATACCGTTTGACCAGTTACTGTCCCAAGCCCTATTTATTCCTACGGATAGGGTACAACATTGTGCAAGCAGGGTTGCATTGAAAAATCACTCCCCTGGAAGAAAATGAAGAGACACCTGAATGCTCTAACATTTTTTAATCTTATATTCTAAAACCATTAGTTTTATTTCTGAGATGAAAGAGATACTAATTCATTTATTTATTCCTTCATTCTGAACTAGGGAGTCAGTCCAGTCTTTACAACTATCAGTGTTTTCACATGAGATCTTTAAGAGGTAGACTTAACTTTGTCGCAGCTACTATTTCTCAGTTTAGACTGAGCCAATGTTGGAGACCTCTTTTCCCCTCTGGCAGCTGCTCTGACTTCTCGGTCCTGTAAATCCCACTCTTGGCTTTGCCCCATTCTCCTATTGTGTTTGGCACTTCTGAGACCCATTCACTGGCTGGCCCTTTAACAGTTGGCTCTGCCCTTGGGTGAAGCTCACCCTCTTTCCTTGATGTTGTAGTTGTTTAAATCAAAACGATACATGATTTTCTAGATTGAATACAATGAAAGAAGACCCACACTGAATTAAAAATGAATTCATAATACTCTGAGAGTTAAGGCAAACACAAGTCTCCCATTCTGCTCTTCTCCACTCCTGACTGCCATTCTTTGGAGGCCATAATCCTTAACGTTTTTATTGGCCTCTGCTGTTTCCCTTTATATTTCTAAAATAGCTTATCTATACTGATGTTTTGAATATTAAAAATTTTGATATTATTTTGTGATTTTGTAAAATGGAAAAAGATTTAGCTCCTTTATACACTCTTCCTCTACCAATACTTCTTTTTCCTCCCATCCTCCCAATATTTTGTGACATAATTTTTAGTTAAAGGTATAGTCACAAAATAAAATTTGAAGCTAAAAAAATAGAGCTTTTATTATTATGACATGCATATATATGTATCTGTATATACAACTGAATCATGTAGTGTTCTATGATTACATTTCTTTTCCTGCCTAGCTTTTTGTTTTTTCTGCAGTTAGTAATTTCCTTGGTTTTTTACTTGCTTCCATGTAATTCTCACTATTTCATTCTTATTCCCTCAGCCAAAAATTTTGGATAATGATGTTTCTTTTTTCCCCCTTTTGTCTTCCTGCTCTAGTTTAGAGTAATTGCTTTCTTCAGTACCAACCTTTAGTTCTCTCCTGTACTGGATCCTCTTTTTCTTGGATATCAAATCTCCTTCTTTGTTGAATTTCACCTTAGTTTTGAAGGACAGGGGTGCAAGGATTCTTCGGTATATGCAAATCAACCAATGTGATACACCATATTAACAAATTGAAGAATAAAAAGAACCAGCTTTTAGTTTCATTGATTTTTGCTATTGTTTTCTTTGTTTCTATTTCATTATTTTCTGCTCTGATTTTTATGATTTGTTTCCTTCTACTAACTTTGGGTTTTGTTTGTTCTTTTTCTCTAATTGCTTTAGGTGTAAGGTTAGGTTGTTTATTTGAGATTTTTCTTGTTTCTTGAGGTAGGATTGAATTGCTCTAATCTTCCCTCTTAGGACTGCTTTTGCTGCACCCCATAGGTTTTGGGTCATCGTGTTTTCATTGTCATTTGTTTGTATATAATTTTTGATTTCGTCTTTGATTTCTTCAGTGATCTCTTAGCTATTTAGTAGCATATTGTTTAGCCTCTATGTGTTTGTGTTTTTTTTTACAGTTTTTTTTTTCCTGTAATTGA
This sequence comes from Delphinus delphis, assembly GCF_949987515.2. Taxonomy (NCBI): domain Eukaryota; kingdom Metazoa; phylum Chordata; class Mammalia; order Artiodactyla; family Delphinidae; genus Delphinus; species Delphinus delphis. Next base: position 146,139,848 of record NC_082685.1, on the reverse strand, counting down.
TTTCTAATCTCACAGTGTTGTGGTCAGAAAAGATGCTTGATATGATTTCAATTTTCTCCTGCTGAGAGAGGAGAAATTTACTGAAACTTCATTTGTGACCCAAGATATGATCTATCCTGGAGAATGTTCTGTGTGCACTTGAGAAGAAAGTGTATTCTGCTGTTTTGGGATGGAATGTCCTATAAATGTCAATTAAGTCTATCTGGTCTATTGTGTCATTTAAAGCTTGTGTTTCCTTATTTATTTTCTGTCTGGATGATCTGTCCATTGGTGTAAGTGAAGTGTTAAAGTCCCCCACTATTATTGTGTTACTGTCAATTTCTTCTTTCATGGCTGTTAGCATTTGCCTTATGTATTGAGGTGCTCCTATGTTGCGTTCATAAATATTTATAATTGTTATGTCTTCTTGGATGGATCCCTTGATCATTATGTAGTGTCCTTCCTTGTCTCTGTGACAGTCTTTATTTTAAAGTCTAGTTTATCTGATATGAGTATTGCTACTCCAGCTTTCTTTTGATTTCCATTTGCATGGAATATCTTTTTCCATCCCCTCACTTTACCTGTATGTGTCCCTAGGTCTGAAGTGGGTCTCTTGCAGGCAGCATATATATAGGTCTTGTTTTTGTATCTGTTTGGCCAGTCTGTGTCTTTTGGTTGAGGCATATAATCTGTTTACATTTAAGGTAATTATCAATATGTATGTTCCTATTACCATTTTCTTTATTGTTTTGGGTTTGTTTTTGTAGGTCTTTTTCTTCTCTTGTGTTTCCTGCCTAGAGAAGTTCCTTTAGCATTTGTCGTAAAGCTGATTTGGTGACGCTGAATTCTCTTAGCTTTTGCTTGTCTGTAAAGCTTTTGATTTCTCCATTGAATCTGAATGAGATCCTTGCTGGGTAGAGTAATCTTTGTTGTAGGTTTCCCCCTTTCATTACTTTGAATATATCCTGCCACTCCCTTCTGGCCTGCAGTTTCTGCTGAAAAGTCAGCTGAAAACCTTATGGGGATTCCCTTGTATGTTACTTTTTGCTTTTCCCTTGCTGCTTTTAATATTTTTTCTTTGAATTTAATTTTTCTTAGTTTGATTAATATGTGTCTCGAAGTGTTTCTCCTTGGGTTCCCCCATTTTTTCAACTCTTCCAACTTCTTTTATTTTCTGTGATTGCCACAACTTTATCTTCCAACCTGTCTACTGAATTTTTAATTTTTGATATCATATTTTTAATTTACAAGACCTCTTTTTTGTTCTCTTTTAAAAGAATAACACACTGACCTTGTTTCCTGGATGCAATATCTTCTTTTCCTGAGTATACTCTTTCATCAGTTCTAGAATATACTTCGTTCACATTTTAACTTATCTAAAGTTGAGATTCATTTTATAATTGGTGGGCTGTCATAATTTTTTCTTTCTAAGGGCACATATAATAAAGGTGCTTCATATAATTGCAGATATTTCATCTTTGTTGAGATTTTTTTAAAGTTTTCTTGTACTTCCTGCTTGCCTATTTCTTTCAAATTCCTTTCTAAAAATATTCATTTTGAATTCTTTCTCTTTCATATTATAAGCTTTTCTTAAACTGTTGGTAATCCTTATCTAAGTTCTATGTGCATGGGAACTTGTCTAGTGGTGGACTTTATTGTAGGGTAATAACATGTCAAGTTGGCTTTTTCAAAGGGTTATCCCAAATATGATTATGTGAGGGTTGTTTCTCTTAGGCTGGTCAGTTTCAATAAATAATTCTCCTCCAAATAACTTCTTGAGAGTCATAAGCCTGCCCTACATTCTGGGAGCCTAGAAAGGGGGGACTCTCACCTTTAGGATTGAGGACTTTTCACCTACACCTCAATTTTCAGTATTATGCTTCACCCAATCTCCAGCTGTGCCTTGTACCCTCCCAGTCGGATCTTTGTGTCAACATATTCAGACAATAAATCTCCTGTCTTCTGCCTGGATAGGAAGGGACAGTTTCTTCTCTGTTTAAGGCTTGGGGGTGGGGGGATCTGACATTTAAGTGCTTCTTGTACAGATTTTCAACTAATCCCAGTATTTCCAACCCCACTGCATCCCTGCCTCCAGAGGTAACTAGTGTCTCCAGGTTAGAGCCTCTGGACTGGAGTTCTTTGCTTCTTGTTGGAATTCCCTGCCACGCTCTCATGCACACTTGGATTTAGGTTTCTCAGGTCTGTTGAGTCACCTACCCCTTTCCAACTTCCAAACTTTTTTTGACTTTCCTCATCTACTATTTCCTTCCTGTACTCTTTCAACTGGTAAACTTACATCTTAAAAATTTCATTGTCATTTTAGTGGGGATTTTGCAGGGAATGTATGTTTCAATGGTTGTGACTTACTGAAGTCTCTCAGTACCAGGCAAGTATGCAGAGATGGTGGTGCCATCTTTATTTTTTGGGGGTGGTGGTGGTTGTGGTGATCTGGTTACATTCAACGCAAAGAAGGAAGAGGAGGAGAGAGACAGAGTGTATGTTTGAGAGAGGGGGTCAGTGTATTTCTTTTAGTCCAGAATGCTCTTGCTCCTTTAGAAATTCCCACTTGGTTACAGCTTCTCTTCTAGGGGCTACTTAATCTTGATTTATTAGCTCAGTGCTTTCTTTCTTACCCTCACAGATATGCCTGCCCTCTGTGATTCTTCAAAAGCAGTTGTACAGAAGCAACACACATGAACAATAATATATACTCACTAAGAAAAGGCTTGTTCTTTTACAGGTTTGTCGTACTAGTGTATGAAGACCTTATTTTACTCTGTGTCCGGGGCTAAACTGTTTCTTCTAATACAGCTCTTATGCCAGTGTCATTTGAAAAAGGAACACGTATAGGAATATCATCTAGGAATCCTGGTGCCAGTGTAAGTAGAAGTTTAGGTTTTAATGTGGATTTTTTAAAAAGCTAAGTTTTAAGGTTAAAAAATGGAATATTTACATAAAAATAATGGGACCTGTTTGTGTCCTGGTGGGTTATTTGTAATTTATCACAATGCAGTGGTAGCAATTTTGCACCCTTTCTAGAATCTCTTAGGACTCTCTTATTGTACAACAAAATACTTCAGAAAAAAGTGAAAACACTGGAAGACATAAACTTGTATAGAGGGTTCCAACATGGGACTCAGTCACCTTCCAGTGCAACCTTGGGTAGTAGAGACCATCTCCTCTGAAGAGGATCTGTTCCCTAGTAATCTCCAATGTTGCAGACAGCATTATTCTAGAACCAAAGGCAATCCAGCTGGGAAAGGAGCTGTAGGAGAGAAGGCAGCGCTCCTGACCCTGGACTTGGGCTGAGAAGGCCCTTGGCTGGGTCCCTTTACTTCTTAGGGCTTCCTCTGTTGTAAAACCAGAGATTGGGGCCACCACCTCAAGGGGCTTTCCCATTCCCAGGTTTCTGTTATTATATGTTGAAAGTGTTTTTCTAACTTTAGTCTTAATTTAGATGTTGCTATTTCATTGTCAATATCTGGATATGGAATTTACTTACCCTTTATTGAAAAATCACAATGTAACGATCATCACAACCCACCCACCTGCATTTTAGGAGAATTTTATTCCAGTAAAGTATTCTGCTGCTTATAACATTATATCATAAAAGTCTCTTGGAAATTTTCATTACTCCAGCTTTAAAATACAAAGGACCAACTTTTCTTCAGCTCCAGACTGGTCACCGTTCTGCAGCCTGAAACCCTTTGTATATGCAAAACTCATCTTTGTGTACACAAACTAAGTAATTGCAATGTTCTGCGTCCAATTTGAATTTGCAGGGATCCAGCTGCAAGTGTCGTTTTGCAAACACAAAATTAGAGCCTGGTTTTTAAGAGTGGTTTAGATGCATTTTTTTAAAAAAGTATTTCTCCAGTTAATCTCAGCGATGGCTTTTTGATGTTGTTGTTAAAGAAAGGTGTTTTAGTTATAGAGAATGTGCAGAGTCCATTTTTTTAATGAAATAATGCTGCATCCTTGGTACTCTGGCTTTCAAATTCAGTTTCATACTTCTTAATGCGACCTCTGTTCTTGACTTGGGGTAGAATTTGGTAAATGCTGTTTTTATTTCTAACCAGGTATTCTGAGCAGGAGGTGATTTTATAACCTTGGATATTTGCTCATTTGAGGTTAGCAGGCCACCCATAGCTTGTTTTTTCTCCTTATTTAAAAGTTGAAAATTTAACTAATTAAACAAATATTCCGGCAGTGTCTGATGCACAGCAGAATTGTTAGGGAGGTGGGATGTGTATTGGGCCATCCCTCCCTCCCAGGTTCCCCTCTGACGCTCGAAAACGAAATGGGAGCCTGGAGCCTGCAGCTTATCTAGCCACAGTATTTGAAAAGAGACAAGGTTTAATAAATCATTGTTTAGATAGGCCAGGCATTACATTTTGGAAAGTCCAAAATGTTGAGAAACAACACTCTCATTTCCTTCAATGAGGGGAAGGCCCAGCAGTAAAGCTGTCGAATCCAGCTTGTGTTTTGACACTGGTTTTCCACAGATGCAGTGTGGGAGGTGTTATCAGTTGAGAAGTTATCAGCTCATCAGTGAAATCTTGGCCAGGCACTTCCCCCCTTACTGTCTTATATAATATCACATAATTGGAACTGGATACTCTCTTTTTTTTTTTTTTTTTTGGCGGTACACGGGCCTCTCACTGCTGTGGGCTCTCCCGCTGCGGAGCACAGGCTCCGGACGCACAGGCCCAGCGGCCATGGCTCACGGGCCCAGCCGCTCCGCGGCATGTGGGATCTTCCTGGACCGGGGCACGAACCCGCGCTCCCTGCATCAGTAGGCGGACTCTCAACCACTGCGCCACCAGCGAAGCCTGGAACTGGATACTCTTACTGAAAATTTTCAGTTAGCTCTTCAGTAAAACCAATGAAAGAGAAAAAAAAAAAATGCAGCAGACGCAAGAAGTATTTGCCCCACTTCTGGTGAAGGTGTGCACAGGCAGCCTTTTGTGTCTGCCAGAGCTGCATCAGAATAGAATACCCCCAACACCACCCTGCCCTGGGCCCTCACCCCCTTTCTTTAAAGTCAGCCAGGGAATAATTTGTCCAAATGAAAAGGCCCTTTCCGGCACTGGAGGGCTTTGCTAATTGTATTTGAAAGAATCAAAGCAAACCACAAGTTGGCTTTTAACAAGAGAAAAGTAATGTGTTCACATACCAACATATTAATAAGATTAGTTTTATTAGGAAGAGGTAATCAGGCAGAATAAGGACTGCAAGAGGAATGGCTTTTTAAAAGCCATTCTTTTATTTTCTTGCTAAAGAAATACCAGTCGGCTTTCAAAACACATTTAAAGAAAGATGTACCGAAATCTAAAAAAATACATCAATTTCACTTTCTTGACATAAAAGGGAAAAATGTTTTAAAATTGTTTATTTCTGTAACTTTTAAATAGCTTTAGTTGTGCTAAATTAGAATAGTAAAACAACTTGGGAATCTCCTGGCTAAAGTATTTTTGTTTGATTGTAAATAGGTATCCATTTACTTGTGATTTCTACATATTGGCAGGTGTGGATTTATTAATTGCAAAAATGCTGTTGAACTGGTGCAAGTGGAAAATGTTCAAGGAGAATCCGCAGCACCCCACTTGGAAATGATTTTTCCAAGCAGTAGACTTCATTTTGACCTTTCAAAAGACAATCACTGCATTTTTTTTTCCATTATATGCAGTGATGTAGTTTCAGTTAGAAAGCTATTTTGCAATAATGGTGACAATGTACTCAAATGCGCATGACTAAAATAGCAATGCAGTGTGGAAATAAGTTTCACAATCCAAAAGCCAAGCGATTTTCCTTTGTTTTTCTTCCTGTATCGTCACTGAATGGAGTAGAAGGGCGTTTCACGCATTTGGCCAAACTCTTTACAGCAGAAGCACATTCTTTCTAGAAGAGTCAGGTCACTTAAAATATGGACTAGAGATGCATTACCAGTTCAGCTTGCAGAAAGAACATACATCAGCTCGAACAGTTATACCCATTAGCATAAGTGAAGGAGCATGGGGCAAAACTGGAGAGGATGAAAGCTCAGAGTTCTTTTTTCTGCCTTTCTCCTCCCTTCTAACATCTCTGTGCTCTGGGGGCCTCAGCGTCCTTCTTTCTCCACTTGGTGAGGAACTCATTTCCACAAAGATATTGGGGGTTCAGTAGATTAGCTTTACCAGGATATTGCATTTCAATGGAAAAGGAAGACAACATAAGTAAACCTAAAGGTGATACTTTTCTGTTCCGTGGAGGAGATGAGTGAGTCTTTCAAATGCCAGGCTTTAGTCTTTCTGCCAGAGAGCTCTGCTCAGGAAACATTTATTTAGTTGGGCCACCCTGTGGCTAGAGCAGCGTGGTACTTTCTAAACTTACGTGAAGCTTTGCATTTTACTAATAGAGCAGCAGCAAAATGGCTGCATTTCCCATAATTTGACAGGAACCAGAAAGGAGTGCCCATGTGTTCAGCCTTCCAGCTTGGAAGAGGGGAGGGAGGCCGATGGGCCCCGTCGGCTTCGTTGGCCGCTGCACTAACAGAGGACTCTTGGTGTTTGATGCTGACTGCAGCCACAGTTTTGAAAGTCCATGGGCAGAGTTGGGTTCATAAGGCCTGGCCATTGATGCTTCTGTCCGTGTGAGTGGATATGGCGGAGGAGCCCAAGGTAGTGGTTCAGTAAATGTTAATTGATAGGCATTAAAACAATCGGCGACCCGGGGGTGTGCCACCTTGTGTGCCGAAGACGTTAATCTGTAAAATGGAGAAAACCACACCAGGTTGCTCTTGGAAGTTATGAAGAATGATTGTAAAGGGGTTTTCGAAGCTTAAGCGCTTTGACTGATAGTGTCCGAAGAAAACAGCCCCAGCTGCAGAGAGCAGAGCATCTCCGTGGCCCTGTGAGCAGTGTGCAGCAGCAGTGTGCAGCAGCAGTGTCAAATGGCATCCTTTCTGGGGTCCAGCCAAATGTTAAAAGGGAGGAACTAGAATAATATATTGCTGGGGGCTCAACCCCTTCCTGGTTATGAAATTCGAAAGTGACTTAAGCTGTAGGAAATTATTTTGGATTAGTCTTTTTTTTTTTTTTTTTTTGCGGTACGCGGGCCTCTCACTGTTGTGGCCTCTCCCATTGCGGAGCACAGGCTCCGGACGCGCAGCCTCAGTGGCCATGGCTCACGGGCCCAGCCGCTCCGCGACATGTGGGATCTTCCCGGACCGGGGCACGAACCCGTGTCCCCTGCATCGGCAGGCAGACTCTCAACCACTGCGCCACCAGGGAAGCCCTGGATTAGTCTTTATCATCTGATTTCCCCCCTGGAGAGAACTTGCTTCATTTTATAAGGTTCTAAAAATCTTTTTTTTTTTCTTTTTTTAAAACAAGAGGCATCAGCCACCGTGTCCCTCGCTCTTCTTTTTTTTACAAAATTTTATTTATTTATTTTTGGCTGCGTGGGGTCTTCATTGCTGCGCGCAGGCTTTCTCTAGTTGCGGCGAGTGGGTGCTACTCTTCATTGCGCGGGCTTCTCATCGCGGTGGCTTCTTTTGTTGCGGAACACGGGCTCCAGGCGCACAGCCTTCAGTAGTTGTGGCACACGGGCTCAGTAGTTGTGGTTCACGGGCTCTAGAGCGCAGGCTCAGTAGTTGTGGCGCACGGGCTTCCTTGCTGTGAGGCATGTGGGATCTTCCCGGACCACGGATCGAACCCATGTCCCCTGCATTGGCAGGCGGATTCTTAACCACTGCACCACCAGGGAAGTCCTGGTTCTAAAAATCTTGCTCCCACAGACTGTGGTTTACAGATAGGGAGGAGGTGAGCAGAGAATTTGTGTGTGTATAATGAACAATTTAACAATTGGCCTAAATTTGGGGACCTGTATTATTCCCTTTACCGTTATCTCTATGTGGGATAATTACTAAATCACTGAAGTCAGCCAGCTTTGTTTTTACCCTATCCTAAAGATCTTAAAGAGATTTCATTTATTAGTAAATAGTCCTGCATCAGATCGGCACTCTAATTTGCCCATCGTTGCTCTACAAACTACATTCATTTCAATTTGGGGCCATTTTCTCTTTTCGTAACTCAGCAGTGACTGAAATATACTCAGCAGTATATTTATGGTAGCCCTATGTCTAAGAATTTCTTGGGTAGAACAGATTTCAGATACAGCACATATGCCCTCTAGATGCACATGTGTTTTTGTTGATCATTTGACCCTATGTATCACCAGGCATACAGTTAAGCCTGCAGACGGTTGTTCATTGAACCTGTGTGCCCGCCATTGCACACTTACTGAGCGCCTCCTTCAGGCAAGGCATTGTGTCTTGTGAGGACAATTCATCACTTGTGTGGGTGGCTCTTGAAGGATGGGTAAGAAGAGGTGGGTGCAGAAGAGCCTCCTCAGAGAGGCTAATATAGGGAATCCCAGCTTAGAAGAAGGAGGCAGTAGACACATTTAGGGAATAGTGAGCAAAATCACCTGCCTTGAATGAGGGGATTTTTGTAGAGGAGGAGTTTGGAAAGGTCTCTCGTTTTTGAAATTTGCTCCTCCCTTGGCTGCCAAGACACCACCGTGTCTAAGTTCTCTGCCTACATTGCAGACTTTCCTGGTCTCCTTTCATGACTCCCCTTTTCCACTTGCTCCACAAATATTAGTGTTTCCCAGATTCTTTCCTTGGCCTTTTTTCTTCTCTAAACACTTTCTGGGCAGCACATCCACTCGCCTGGGTGGGATGTTCATCTTGATGTGGATAACACTTAAATTTCTATCTCCAACTCCAGCCTGTCTTTGAGTGGCAGACCCCGAGTTCCAATTGCCCATTGGCACCTCTGCCTGAATAACACTGTGTCTACCTGCCTCATCCTTTCATTCAGAACTGCTCCATTCTGAGCTCTGCTGGACCAAGCCTAGAGGGGGAGTCAAGGAGGATGGAGCTCCGAGTTCAAAGAACTTATTCTGCATGCAGAAGAAAGTAGAAAGTAGGAGACTGTAGTCAAAAAGAGATTTTCAAGGATTTTGAAAGTAGAGCAGTTCTGGGTGATGATAAGATCTTTGCTACTCAAAGGGTGGTCTATGGACCAGTGGCACCAGCATCACCTGGGAGACTGTAGAAATGAGGAGGTGTAGTGCTCTATCCCTCAGACCTGCTGAATCAGAATCTGCATTTGAACAAGATTTGCAGGTGAACTGTGTGCACAGTTCTGAGAAGCTTTGGCCTAGGGTATGTGCATGAGAGTGAATTGATGAAGTTCAGTGGAGATGAAGTGTTCAATGTTCAATGAATGGATAATGCACGGGGAGATTGAAATGGTTCAGTACGAATGCAATAATGTGGGTGGAGAGGAAGAATGTGAGCTGACTGCCAACCTTAATGCATTCATTATGCCCTGGGAGTGAGGGAGGGTCCTTGCGTCAGATGACAGTGATATTTGACATAGGATTATTGACGTCTTAGTTCTTTGAGAACAGAGCCTCTGATTAGGATTTTTCCCCTTTAAGTTCTGTGCCTCAGCTCTTAAGAAAGATATAGCAGATCCTTAAATAATGATGAATTGACTTTACGAGCAGTGGGCTTAAACAGATTAAGCCTTTTGGTCAATTTACATTGTTTTAAAGGGAACCTGGAGCTAACGTAAACAATCTGGTATCCAATATCACCTTTTCTCCCCCCTCCTTTGATTATACTTTCCTGACAGGTAATTAAAAATGTGTTTGCTAGGGCAAACTTCTTCGTTCTTCTTTTCTCTCTCTTGATGTGCATATAACATCTTGGAAATCTTATACGTGTTAGAGAACTCATATTGATGCTCTATCCTTGGGTGTGAGTTTGGTCTTTAAGGAGGTGCCTTGCTTGATAGACAGATCAACACTGATGATGCAGGTACTGATTTGGAGCCAGGAGATTTGAGCTCCAGTCGCAGCTCTGTTCTTACTATCTGTGCAACGTTGAGTGAATCAGGCAACTATTACAGGCTTCAGCTTCTCATTTACACAATATGCTGGTTGGACTATATGAGCTGTAAATTCCCTTCGAGTTGTAAACTTGTGATTCTGTAATTCTTTTAGGCTGTTAAGAATGCCTGTGAGGTTAACATGATGCAGCTCCCTAAGATGTGTACCCAAGGGTCTCTCTTGTATTGTGGCCAATATATTTATGAAACTCAGTGTCATTCTATCCATGATTCAAAATCATGATACATCTGCATCTAGAGTACTCTGCATAGTTCTGGTAACTTTCTTAAGAGAAACGAGTCTCCTCACATTAGTAGAATATGTTAGCCCTAAATGTTTTTAAAAAGAAATAGAGTATCTTTTAATTGCCCAAGGGAGTGAAACAATTTTCTTACGAAATAGACTTAAAAAGATCCATCTCTTTGAAATGTTGCACCATCCAACCTTGTGAAGACCATGGGGCATTTCTTGAAATCTGAAGACTTAACTGAATTCTCAAGCAGTAGACCTGAAGGGATACTTTCAGGATAATGACAAGGAATGACTATTTTTCCTGGTAGTTAGTAAGCATATGAAACTCATTACTTGCACATTTTCCAAAGGCTGTCTTAACATGGGTTCCAGAATGATTTAGATCAGTTCATTATGCTGGATCCCAAATGGGATTCAGAGCGTGTTGATCTTTTGGTGTGAGGCCCTATTCTTTAAAGTTGATATTGGCGATATACAAATACCTTTAAAGACTTATTCATTTAAAAATTAAAAATGAATTTAGTTCAGTGATAGAAAACAGAACTGGACTGGACAAAACATGAATGTTGACCTTATGATTATGTATTTTCATATGTTCTTATAGAAGCTACTGTGGAAAGTTTTCCACAATTTTCCGGACTTGGGATATTCATTTAGGGAATTAAGAAAATGTTTATTATGGGAAATTTTAAATACATACAAAAATGGAGAGCACAGTATGTGAAACTCTGTGTCCTCACCACTCAGCTTCAATAATTAACCAAGTCAGTCTAATTTCATCTCTAACTTTTTTCCCACCCTTACCCCTCGGCGCCAGTAATTCTGAAGCAAATCTAAGGCATCCTCGTTTCATCTTAAGCATTTTAATATGTATCTCAAAGATAAGTTTATTATTTTATTTAATAAAATTTATACACAATGAAATCCATAGCTCTTGATTGTGCTATTTGATCACCTCTGATAAACGTGTATGTCCATGCAACTACTACTCCTGTTAAGATATAGGAGATTTGCAGGACCACATGCAGTTTCCTCATGTCCCTTTCCAATCAGTTTCTACCCCCATAAGCAACCACCCTCCTCCCCCCACATCTTTAATGAGCTATAATTGACAAATGTATTCACATAAATTGAAGGTGTACGACATAGTGATTTGCTATGTGTGTACATTGTGAAGTGATTGCCACAATACGGTTAGTTAACACACCATGACCTCGTATAGTTACGTTTTCTATTTTTATTTTCTGGTGGTGAGAACATTTTAAGATTTACTCTCTTAGTAAATTACATGTATACAATACAGTATTGTTAACAGTAGTCACCATGCTGTACATCAGAGCCCCAGAACTTATTCATCTTATAACTGAAAGTTTTTACCCTTTTACCAACATCTCCCCATTTCTCCCACTCTCCAGCCTCTGGCAACCACCGTTCAACTCTCTTTTTCTATGAATCTGACTTTTTTAGATTCCACACAGGTGAGATCATATAGCATTGTCTTTCTCTGTATGGCTTATTTTACTTAGCATAACGCCCTCCAGATTGTCACAAATGGCAGGATTTCCATACTTTTTTATGACTAAATTCTATGTGTGTCTCTCTCTCACACATTTTCTTTAATCGTTCATCTGCCAGTGGACACGGTTGTTTCCATAGCTTGGCTATTGTGAAAAATGATGCCATGAACAGAGTGCAGTATCTCTTCCAGACACTGACTTCCGTTCCTTCAGATATATACCCAGAAGTGAGATTAATAGGATTAATAGGCCTTTTTATTCACAGATGGGTCAGAAATCCTGATTCACTTGATCTGAGCTGCTGGTTTAAATATCTGCTTAACAGTTAGTGTGTTGCCTCATGTCCCCTCTCCTCTTTTCTTCTTCCATCTTCTGCTCTCTCATTCTGTCTCTAGGTGTGGGTTCTGTCCCTCCCTCATCTTCCAGTACATTGTTAGTCTTCTCTTTTATAGACCCTCGCTGGTCTTTCCAGCCTACGTGCTCAACTTGTAGAACTCCTCAACTATTAGCCGCTTAGAAGCAGAAACCAGAGCACAAAACTTTTACAACCTTAGCTGGCTGAACATATGTGCCAGTTGGATAGATGTCATAACTAGGCAAGACTGGTTTGGACCCCTACTTAAGAACTTGCCCACCCAACATTTTCTGCAGTTTTGACCCCATCCACTGACAAAGATCTCTCGTTTCTGTTTAGGATGTTAGTCAGAGTGTCTCTTATAGGATAATAACAGTGTCCATCTATGAAGGTTTTGTAAGAACTAAACACAGTAGAACTTAAATTCTATTAAGTTCAGCTCCTAGAATACAGGAGATGTTCAATATCATAGTTAATACCTGGAAGTAAAGAGAACTGCTTGACTTTGTTCAATCTAGCATTTTGTAAACCTGTTTACCCCTGATGGTGCTATTTCTCGAGCCATCTGTTAACATGTTAAGGAATGCTGCTGCTGTATGGAATCCAGCTTCGGAAACTGAATTAAGAATTGAACAAAATTAAGCTGCTGACTGTTCACAGTGAGTGAATAAACCAGAGCTGCTTGAACTGGGAGTCGGGCTTCTGGATCTTAACTCCGTCCTCACCACACCTTGAAACTGCTTGAATAAGAAGGAGAGGTTTCATTTTAAGACACAAGACAGAAATGAAAAAAAAAAGTCATCCTGATACAAAGCCTAGATTTTTGCTTATCTCTTCCTTGTAATCACATCTCCAGGTGACTCGAGAGATTTAAGGAAAGCTGTCTGAAGTTCTCAGGCTCAGCTTTCAAGGATGTCGTCAAGGTGGATAGAGTAGAGTCTAGCCTTTCAGAAGGAGTGAGGCCAGAAATTGTCCCCCTGTGTCCCCCGGTCTCCATCTCACTCTGGCTTGGTCACCCCACTTGCAGTCTTGGGGCTGCCCCACCGTCCAGCAGAGTGAGCGGGACACTTGCTGCCTGCCTCGGCCCTTCCCCCTTGGGTTTGGTGTGTGTGTTTACCCACCTCGACACTGTGCCCGACAGGAACATAGACCCCTGGAAAGAAGGCCAGCAAGTGTCCAGAGCAGTCTGTGGGGGTCGGCTCCCCAGGCTTTCCGGAGGCACATCTGGTCGGGCACTGGTGGGACATGAAGGCCAAGGACAGACATTGCTCACCTGATTCATCTGGACGCCAGAGACGATTATGTCATTAGGTATGTGCATTTCTCAGCTAAGCCTTCAAGAGTGATAGGTGATGAGAAGCATCCTCATATGACGTGTGTGTGGGACACATTCAAAGGGCACATGTATCAGATGACCGAATTCCCTGTATGAGCACTGGGAGAATTTTAAAAAGTCATTCTCGTGCTTGCGCTCCACACCCACTAATTCCAGCAGCCCAGTTCCACGGAGTTCTCCTCCACCTCGTTTCTCGGGGCGGCTCTCCTGGCTGAGGTTGCCTCATGTAAGTGGATGCCGTCCACCAGCACCGCGGCACCTGCGCACAGCCTGCGCTGCCGTTCCCGTCATTAGAAGGGCAGCCGATTGCGGTAGCGTGGGAGACACCTGAGGGGTCAGAACTTGACTTAATGATCTTCCCCGGGGCTGCTTTTGTTTAATGATCCATTTAGTTTTAGGTGATGAGAGAGAGAGAAAAAGCTGCTTCTATTTGCAGGCAGCCACACTTTAGGCTAGGAGACCCAAGTTAGTTTCCCAGTCTAGGGCATTACTGTAGGGGCAGGGCTGAGCCTGGGATGGAGACAGTCATTTGGGCGACTTAGGGCCCATCCCCACCCCAAACAAGTCTGCCAGACGATATGGCAATTCTTCGGCCAAGCACAGGGCTGGACCCTGGCTCTCTCCCAGGTCTGCTGCCTGACTCTTGGTAAGCCGCTTGCCCTTTGCATTTCCTCGGAGTTACTAGGATAAGGGTAAAAATGTAGAACTTCACTTTCCTCAAGGCTAAAACAAGTCAGCAAGTGACCAAGTGTGAATTCCATGAAGGCAGGCCCAGTATAGAAGAGCAGTATAGAAGGCCCGGTATAGAAGAGGGGTGTATGCCAGTAAGAGTGAGAACCCCTCTTTTGATGTTGAAGAATTGGTGATATCGCTTGATTTATGGAAGTTCCTGCTGTTGTTACTCTATATTGTAGATTTAAAATTTTATGTTTCAAAAGCAAATGGAATGAAAACAGATAGGATCTATACTTTTATTGTATGGAGGTCATGTGTGCAGTGTTCATCGAATGCATAATGTCCTTTAACCTTCAGCCTCCCCATGCAGCATGGCCAGGCCACTTTCTTCTGTGTCTACCATCTCCAGTGGCCTAGGAGGGCAGGACAAGGTTCATTTTCAGGGTCTTATTACTAATAATTCAAGATGAAGCTGCCACTGTTTCTGCTGTGATAGGGAGAGGCAGGTCCTGGACCATCTCTCCTCTTATCTGCCTGCCATCAAAATGTCCTTGTCCCTGATCTCCCCTTTAACTGATGGGGACGTTAAGGCTCATGTCTTTTCAAAAGACTCTTAAGAAACACTGCCCCAAACCCTGTGCTCTCCTGATTTGCATTTGGAACCGTTGGTTTGTGGTGAGAAAGACAGAACCACCTTACGACATGCTTGAGTACATGTGAACACCACGAGCGCAGCCCTGGGAGAGCCCAGCCTTGTGCTTAACTTTGGTAGCTTTCTCCCACTGGTCTCCATCTGAGAGCTTTACAGGCTTTCTCAGGTATCCAGACGACCCTGGGAGTGAGATTACTGCCGGGTGGTCCACTCTCACTTTACAAGAACAGCTGAGGCATGTAGCATTCTCTGCTGTCTTGTTTGGAGCACAGGCATTGAGGAATTCACCTATGAATTTGTCTCCCCAAAGAGAAATGAGAAAGACTGTGCTCACTGTCACAGATAAGAGCCATGTCAGGAACGGCAACTCTTTATGCTCAGTTAAAAAAGAACTAGATTTCTTCTTTTTTTTTTTTAATTGAAGGATAGCTGATGTACAATATTATATAAATTACTGGTGTACAATATAGTGGTTCATGATTTTTAAAGGTTATATGCCATTAATAGTTATTATAAAATTCTGGCCATATTCCCCACATTGTACAATGTGTCTTTGTAGCTTATTTTATACCTAATTGTTTGTACCTCTTGATCCCCTATTCCTATATTGCTCCTCCCTCCTTCCCTCTCCCCACTGGTAGCCACTGGTTTGTCCTCTGTATCTGTGAGTCCGCTTTGGAAAAGAACTAGATTTGTATTCAGCTTTTCCCATGATAGAGAATTAAGAAGAAACTACACTAACAAATAGACGTGGCTGACAGGTGCTATCAGGGAGAAGGCCAAAGGCAAAAATGGCTTTCTTTTATGTGGAATAGCTGTCACTGGCCAGCACCAGAGGACAGAATCAAGGGAACTGAGACGAAATGACGGGAGAGCATGCTTCCTTGTTCTGGGCAAACTCCCCAGAATGAGCGGAAGATGGTGAACGATTTCCATCTTGTTTGAACGAAAGACACTTTGATGCACAGCGCAAATCATTATCATCCTGGAGCTGGTCC